>NC_090265.1:1514705783-1515026894 GCF_040414725.1 Anabrus simplex | reverse complement strand
GAATGTGGCTGAAACGGTCTGTGGGTGGTCCAAAATTCCCCAAATAAGAGACATTATGTCTTGTTACTTTATTGCATTGACATGACAAACAAGCATGAGTCCAGGCGTGAGTGTCTTTCCGAATAGATGGCCAAACAAATCTATCCAAGACTAGACGAGAAGTGGCTTGAATGCCTGGATGACTAAGTTATGGAGCTTGTCAAAGAACTTTCATCGAAAATGAAGTGTCAAGAACGGACTGGTTTTCCAGTTGATGTATCGCATATCAAAATCAAATCAAATCAAAATCTCTTTATTTGCAAATGAGGTGTTTACCTCGGTGGCAAATGGTACACTAAAATACACTATTGTCAAGCACTAAATATTAAATTAACAAGAGAATGAAATTTTCCTATAATACAATATTATATAATTTACGCTAACGATTTTTTCTATTAAACACACAGCTCATCCTTAATAAATTTACATTGTTTACAAAATTCTACTTATAATATCTCCTGTACTACATACAAATATAGTCATCTGATATACAGTATGTGGAATTACTTCAAATGATACTGTACAACTGGTATAAGATTAAAATTTACATTGCATTTATTTACTTTTTCTTTTCTTTACCCGTTCTGGAACCTAAGTAGCATAACGACCTGCTGCGTCTTAACCAGAGCCCCTTTTACCACCACTTTTCAGAGTTCCTGAAGGGCCTTCACAGCTACCGTAGCAGTCCCAGGGCCCTCTAAGTCCCCACTGTACTTCACCCCTACAGGCAGTCCCCTACTTTGGCTGTCCAAGCTCCTTAGACCAGGGGATGGAATTAATTTATATACACACTGTTGTAACCAAGGTTGAAGTTTACAGAACACAACTTTATTTGCTTCACTTTATGATATTTACACAAATAACTGAAATTTATTTTGAAGCAAAAAGGAATATTGAATCTTGAGAAAAGTCTGTCTTTATACAATATGTACAGGTTTGCAGTCTTTATATACACTTCTATCTTGAAAAGATAGTCTTTGTGAATTGACACGTTGATAGTCGAGAACTATCTGGCACACTAATATAAATGTTCATGAGAGTCTTTGTTTGTTGAAGTGCCTAAATTCCTAAAAAGCAAGTTCAATTGATTGAAGAAATTCCACCTAGCGAAACTAAGGGAGCTTGCATAAGTTAGGGAATGAAAATGGCTTGTAAAAGAATTACGGAACATAGGCAGCGGAAACAGGTAAGGGAGCGGTGACCAGAGGTGAGACCTCGTACTGCCAGAAATTCAGTCCACCTGGTCGAAGCACATTTTCAAGAGGAGTAGCCTCCGTGCTCGACGTAAGGTGTATTCTGGAGCTGGACACCGGGGCAAGTGGGCAAGTGAGTAGGCAGGGAGCTCCTATTTATAGTACACTCGATGGTCAGGCACGCGCACTGAGGGCTGCGCGTCGAAGCTAGCAGAATGATACACAGGCGCGCGTGCAGCTGGCTGGCGGAGCGAGAAGGGAGCGCCGGACATACAACACACACATTTTTAATTTACAATAACCTGCACTGGTCGATTGCCCTCTAACACTTCATTTATTTTCTCTGTTGCTGTTTATTCTCTTTTTGAATATCTGTACAGATTTTGGAAAAGGATCAAACACTACCCCTGGTAAACTGTTCCACTCCTTCACACCCTTCCCAATGAATGAAAATTTACCCCAATCGCTTCTGCTAAAATTCCTTCTAATTTTATATTTGTGGTCAGTCCTGCCGATATAATTATTTTCCAACTGAAGCCTCTCACGGATATCTCCCCATGCTGCTTCTCCTGTATAGGCTCTATATAAACCTATAAGTCTAGTTTTCTCCCTTCTCTTACTTAAAGTTTCCCACCCTAGTTTCTTTAACATTTCTGATACACTACTCTTTCTCCTGAAATCCCCTGTTACAAATCTTGCTGCTTTCCTCTGCACACTATCTATTTCTTTTATTAGGTATTCTTGGTGAGGATCCCAAACACTGTTTGCATATTCCAATAATGGACGAACCATACTTAAGTAACTTTTCTCTTTTAATTCTTTGTTGCATCCTTTAAGTAGCCTCATTATGACATGTAACGATCTGTATGCTTTCCCAACAATGTCATCCACATGACCCTTCCAAAGCAAATTACTTTCAAATCTTACACCTAAGTATTTGCACTTGCCATCTTTTGGGATAACTACCCCATCCAAAGTACATTCAAATTCAGTTTTAAAACTCCTGTTTGTAAATGTTGTAACAGTTGATTTGCCTCCATTAACTTTCATGTTATTCTCTTTAACCCATTGTTGGATACTCTCAAGGTCCCTTTGTAATTCTGAACAATCCTCAATGGTATTTATTTCCCTGTAAACAATTATGTCATCTGCATACAATCTTATTTTTGATGTTATATTGTTCCCTAAATCATTTACGCATATTAAGAAAAGTAACGGACCGATTATACTACCCTGTGCAATTCCCTTCCAAACTTTCTCTTCCTGCGATACGTTAATTCCTACTTTGACTTTCTGAACCCTTGAATTTAGAAATGTTTTTACCCAACGTGTAACCCTTACGTCCAATCCTATTCCCTCCAATTTCTTTAATAATATTCCATGTTCCACTCTATCAAAGGCTTTGGAAAGATCTATGGCTATGCAATCTAACTGGCCTCCTGAATCCAATTGATCTGATATGTCCTGCTGAAATCCCACCAGTTGTGCCTCACAAGAATATTTCTTTCTAAATCCATACTGGCTCCTCATGAACCAATTTTTATCATCACATATCCCTCTGATGTACTTTGATATAAAACTCTCCAGTATTTTACAAACTATACTGGTCAGGCTGATTGGTCTGTAGTTCTCTGGTTTCCTTTTATCACCCTTTCCTTTATAAATTGGTATTATTATAGATTCCTTCCATTCCTTTGGTATTACACTATTATTTATGACATAGTCAAAGGGAAATTTTAAATAAGGCACTGTGTACCACCCCATTGTCTTTATCACCTCCCCAGTAATTTGATCACTTCCTGCTGCTTTTCCTTGCTGAAGCAGTTGGATTTCTCTGAAAATATCTTCATTTGTGAACGAGAAGCTTCTTGTTTCCCTCTGTGTCTGTCCCTCTGTAATTTCTGTTTCGGTGTCCAACTCCTGACAATCATCTACTGAATCTCTAAATTCCCTACTAAAGAGGTTTGCTTTCTCAGTATCTGTTAAATAGTGTTCACCCCCTTCTCCCACCATTATAGGTATTTGGATTCCATTTCCTTTTTGATTCCTGATATATGAATACAGCTTTTTCCATTTCCCTTTGTGGTCATTACGCTCTTGAAGAATGCCATTCATATAATTCTCTTTTGCTTCCTTTTTTACTCTATTCAGTTCCCTCATTAGCTGTTTTCTACTTTCTCTACTCTCCCTACCTTCTTTGATTTTCCTGTTTACTATTCTACATTTTCTTTTTAATTTTCTTATTTCCCTTGTGTAATAAACAGGGTCTGAGGTCATTTTACCCTTCTTAACAGGTAAAAATCTCTTCTCTCCTTCCCAAATGATTCCTTTGAATTTAGCCCAAAGTGTATCCACATTACTCCCTTCACTTATCCAACAACTGAATTGTGATTTAAGGTAAGTCCCAAATTCATCAACTTTAGTTTTTCTGTACAATTTCTTGTCTTGTGTGACCCTCTTATTAAGCCTTTTTGGTACCAGTCCTACATCCATTATTACAGCCTTATGGTCACCTATTCCTTCAATTACCTCAGTTTTATCAACAATTTCCCGTGGTTTAACCAAGAATACATCTAGTAAGTTATTGAGACGAGTTGGTTCTTGTACTACTTGTGTAAATCCTCCCTCCCAAATTAACTTATTTGCCAGTTTCTGTTCATGGGCTTCACTTGCAGCTCCATTCCATTCAACCTCAGGCAAGTTTAGATCTCCCCCAATTATTACATCATTATTATTGTTTTTATGAGTATAATCTATTATTTTCTCAAATATTTCCATGTCTCTTTCCTCTCTTCCTGGCCTGTATGTTCCTATAATTCCCACCTCCTTCATATTATCACAAATTAATTTTATCCCTAATATTTCATCCCTTTCATCGGTAAACCATTCATGTGAACAATATGTTTCCTTCACCAGAATAAACAGCCCCCCTCCCTTTTTATCTCCTCGGTCTCTACGATAGACTGTGTACCCTTCTGGAAATACTTCTCTATTACCCACCCCTTCTCTCAACCACGATTCCACTCCTATCACCACATCAGTCTCATAAGATTCCATCAATGTACCGAATTTTAATTGTTTATTTACTACACTCTGACAGTTTACCAAGAGCAATCTCAGACCCCCTTCCTCCCTAAAAATTGACTGTTGCAATTGGGTAACTTGAAATTCCTTACTTTCCTGAGTTTCATTTACTAGTTGGCTGAGCCAGCTTGAAGTACAGCTGGCTCTTTCTACTAGTTTTCCTGGTCAGTATTATAACTCAAGGGAGTTGCCTTTTTTACAGTATATATCTTATGATTAATAAAATCTAGAACAATATATGCTATCTTTCGTTTACCTGAATTGTTTAGATGAAGGCCATGCTTTGTGTAACAGTGTCTCTCGAAACTGCTGCTATCATGGTAATCATGGTGCCTGGGAGGGTTACCTTTGCTAATGTCACTGACAAACCATCGCACAATAAGGCTTAGAGTTCGTCATTGCTCTCTTGTGTTTTTGCCAGTGCGGTGAAGTCATTTTCTAGTGAGATGGCTTCAACACGGAACAGCGTATCAGCAACAACATTATCTGCTCCCTTTAGATGCTGAATATCAGTCATGAAGTGGAATATGAAGGACAGCTGATTGAGTTAGGCTACGGGTAGTTTTTCTCTGTGATAAGAAAATGAATAAAGCAGAGGCTTGTGGTTTGTATATATGGTGCAGTGTTGTGCTTCCAGTATACTGTATAGCAGAAGTGCTGGACAGCCTCATACACAGCTAACAGTTCCCTGTGATAGGCCAGCCAGGTTGACTGATGTGCTGAAAGCTTCTTGCCGAAAAATGCTACAGGCTGCCAATGGTGTCCAACCTTCTGTTGCAAACATGCTCCAACTTGAGTATCTAGAGGCGCATCTGACAATGGATGAGCGACTTGAGTGGTTTGCGCTAGGCTTTGTTTGCATTCATGGAAGGCACGTTGCAATTCAGGTGTCCAGGGGACAGGTTTAGAGTCCTTAAGCTTAGAATCAGCTAGGAGGTTCACCAATGGTGCCTGGAGTTCAGCTGCATGTGGTAGGAAACATCTTCAGAAGTTCACCATGCCCAAGAACCAGCAGAGGCCCTGGACAGTCTTCAGTAGAGGATACTCCGGGAGAGATTGGATTCTCTCTTGCAGAGGTTTTGTACTGCCCTTTGCCAGCCGGTAGCCCAAGAAGGTTACCTCACTTGTACCTAATACATACTTGGTTGGATTTATGACTACACTGTAGTCAGCTAATCTCTTGAAAAGTATGCACAAATGGCACATATGCTCTTCAGCATTCTGGGAAAATTCCAGAATGTCCTTGATGTATGGGAAACAGAAGTTTAAATCCCTAGCGACCTCATCCATAAAATGCTGGAAGGTTTGTCCAGCATTTTGTAACCCAAACGTCATATCGGGAAATTCAAACAGCCAGAAAGGTGTCATTCTACCTTTGCCAATTTCTTGAGATGTGAAGGCTGACATTTTACCACTGATCCACAGATGATATTGATGATGGTGAAGTGAAAGAGGATGTAGTGCAAGTGATTAGAGATAGACTTCTATAATTAAAACCTGGTACCCAGACTAGTAAATGTTTCAATATTGGCATTGACTAGAGGAAAAAAGAAAAGTGATTTTTAGTAAAAGTTCAGTTAAGTAGGTATTGATTTTTCCTCAGTTTAGATCTTTATATCCTCCAGTACTGGATATACCTTGTAGAACTGACAGTGGTTGTTCTGATAAATAATCCTGATATGTTTAAGTCATACTTACATGATAACCGTGCCCTTCACTCCTCCTCGGCTGGTTTGCATCACTTTAGACACGAGAGCTTGACGTAACTCCTCGGGGTCGACACCCATGAGACGTGCTGCAAGAGTGAGAGCCTTCTCAGAACTGGCACATACTCTGCACCCACCTTTGGTATCCTCAGGGTTGTCCTCAAAGGAAATATTTCCCAGGTGCAGAACTGATGCTACCATTGTATATATGTCCAGTCTTTCACTCTCGCTCAGGCCCAAGCGATTTAGTGCCTACAACATATAAGAACGAATGAAGTGGGGCATGAAATGATTCACCGTCTGTTTCTTATATAATTTATCAGTTGCACAAGACATCTTGTTATGCATCTCAACAGCAGTAGCAGTAAAGTATGGAAAAACTAGTGAGAAAACAAATGACACATAATTCATGATACTGTTGCTAGGGGACTAGTGTTTACAATATGGCTGAGAAGGGAAGACTTGTGATTCAGCAGCGATCAACAGTTATGATTCTCTTTTATGAAACAAAAAATGTGACTCGGAAGCATTTTCAACACAGTTCAATACATGATGGGCCCTTTGCAACAAAACCATTCACAAGCTGTATGAAAAATTTGTACAGAAAGGAATAATACTGGGACTGAAGCAACCTCTTCTGAAGCCTATTTGTTCACCGGAGAATATGGAAACAGTACGAGTTGCTGTACAAAGAAGTCCTGGCAAATTGTGTACAATAGCAGCAGTGCAACGTGGAACATCCAGATGCTCCATTCAACGGATTCTTAGAAGTAACCTCCATATGTGGAGCTTGATTTCAAAAGGTACCATATCCAACAAAAAAAATGATAAATGAGCTACAGGTGTCAGCTCTATCTTGTCATGTGTTAGAATCTCTCAGAATGAGCATAATGAGCAAAAAGTACCAAATCCCAGTCATAGAGGACGTCTAAGTTCACAATTGTTTTCAATAAATACTGTATCCACATTGAGTTTGCTACCAAGAAATACCAAATCCGTTCAATCAATGACGTGAGCAATTTTTGTTACAGGAAATCTGCTATGACAGCATGGACTTAGTTACCAGCAAGTGTTCATGCTTTTTGTGCTTTTAATATGCTGGAAATTCCAAACAACATTAGGGATGAAGATCTTTTTATAGTTGTCTTTTATGAAGACTGATATTACAATGTTAATGTGAGTAATATGTTTGAAAAGCTGTGAATGTAGGAAATTAGGTACCAAAAACTCAAAAGATACTAAATGCATTTTAAATTTCCTAAAATAAGCTCATTAAATCATCATTAACACATTGAGTCCCAGAGCGGTCCTGCAGCTGAATTTCCTGTCAGAACACAATGATCCACAGGGACCACTGAGTAAGCACTGAACATATTGTTCCCTGGAGACCAGAAGACCATCACAGACCACTGTGGTCCCTGTCGAAAGTTTGGTATGTCTGGGGTGCGAGTAAGAAAAATGTGAAGTACAAAATGATACTATCTTATTGTTTTACATCATCATCATCATCATCATCATCATAATCTTCAAAATTTATTAACTGTCTTCCCGTTGGACTGTGATTTTTTTTATTAATCTCTTCTCAAATGTAGAAAATTATGGGCTAAATTATAAATATGCATAAATGGAATGAAAAATATGTTTTTTCTGACAATATTCATACTGGTCGCTAGGAGCCACCATGGTTCTGAAGTAAAATGTTCTGCTACGACCACTGGTTCAGTGCAGCTGTCCAGGAAAATTTCCTTCACATTTATAGGAATTACTTTCATTTAGATATTTTTGGATCATTTGTGCTTCAACAGTCACAATCGCATGCATTTATGTAATCATTGTTTTGGGGCGGCATTTTAAATAGATAGATAGATAAATAAATGTCTTTATTGAAGTAGTTAAGGCCATTAGGGTTCTCTTACACTAAAGGAATTATTGTGCATTAGAATGATTATTCATGCTATTGTAATTAATCTATATATATATAAAACAAGAGTTTAGTCTGTATATTGCTCAGAATTTCAAAAAGGTATTTCTGCATCAGTCATGTCCATAGTAACAAGGAAATACACTTTTTACTTTTCCGTAATGTCTGTCTGTCTGTCTGTCTGTCTGTCTGTCTGTCTGTCTGTCTGTCTGTCTGTCTGTCTGTCTGTCTGTCTGTCTGTCTGTCTGTCTGTATGTGTGTACACGCATCACAAGAAAACGGCTGAAGAGAATTTAATGAAAAATGGTATGTGAAGTCGGGGAATGAGCCGCTACAATCTAGGCTATAAATAATTTTACTCACGCTGAGTGAAATGGTAGTTTAGAGGAAGGTCTAAAATGTTATTCTCAAATATCTATATTATTAGTGGTCCTATCAATAAATACTACATAACTAAAGTTATATAGAATTAAATTTCTGATCATTTATGTCATACATTGTTACTGTACCGTCTTTGATAACACAGATATTTAAAAAATTGTATTTTTGTTGCTAAGTCCATGTCAACGCCGAACCACGAGAAAATGGGAAAACAGAATTTAATGAAAATTGGTATATAGCGTCAGGGAATAAGAAACTAAAGTCTAAGTTCTGAACAAATTTATCTACCCTGGATGAAATTGTAGTTTAAAGGAAGGTGCCTAAAATTTATTTTTAAAATACCTATGTTAATACTGGCCCAATCGAAAAGTACTACATACCAAAAGTTATAAAGAATACAATTTCCGACCATTTATGTTTTATTCACTTTAACCTATCGACTACGATAAGAGTGGTATTTCGGCCCCTCCCCAAAAAAATAAGAAGAGTGTTGACATATCACGGCTGTCTGCGGCCTGGTCATTCCAGCTCTGGAACTTTGGACTGTTACATCGGCAGCGTAGCACTGTTTGTTTAAAGTGAGAAAGTGTGTGGTTTTTCACTTGTGAAAGCATTCCTTTTACTCGCACCATTCCTACTGACGTCAATGTAATGACCTATGTTCATTTCTGTTGGGAAAACCACTAAGACAGTCTTTCTGAGGAAGTTAACAGGCAGGTGGAGAGCGAGTGTCTGCCATTATAATGAAATTCCCCAACCTGATTGTGAATGATGGTAGGCAAGTAGGACAACCATTACAATGATAATTCCATAACCCAGTCTTCATATGAGAAAAGACGTTTGGTGATTTCTCTGTTGCGTTTCTAGGTTAACGTTAATAGCTATGCAATTTATTACAGTGTTGCTCACAATGTGTCCACTACCTAACCTACAATTCTGTATAGGCCTACAATGTAGAATTCCGTGGTGAAGCACGGGTACATCAGCTAGTCTATATATCTATATAAATAAAGTTTTTTTTTTTTTTTTTTTTTTTTTTTTTTTTTTTTTTTTTTTTTTTGCTAGGGGCTTTACGTCGCACCGACTCAGATAGGTCTTATGGCGACGATGGGATAGGAAAGGCCTAGGAGTTGGAAGGAATCGGCCGTGGCCTTAATTAAGGTACAGCCCCAGCATTTGCCTGGTGTGAAAATGGGAAACCACGGAAAACCATCTTCAGGGCTGCCGATAGTGGGATTCGAACCTACTATCTCCCGGATGCAAGCTCACAGCCGCGCGCCTCTACGCGCACGGCCAACTCGCCCGGTATAAATAAAGTTGTAGGGGGTCCGCTGTCTGTAATTTCTTTTGTTTTGCCACTTTTTCAGATATTTATCCATTTTAGGTCAACTCAAGACTGAATCGGTGGTTTTCACTTTTCGTGTCTGTTTGTCTGTTTGTCTGTTCCACCATCACGTTGAAACGGCTGGATAGATCCCAACCAAACTTCATATTTAGAGTATACTCATCCCGGGGAAGGTTTCGATATGCATATCATTTTAAAATCTTTGAATAGACGGGGGCTGGTTTTCCTTCATTTTCTCTTATACTATTGATTTTCTGTAAACTCCGTGGACCGTACGTGAAATGTCCCTTCATTATAAACAACTTTTGTTATGTTCAAAATTTACCTTACTCTTCACATGATGGAGAAATTTACTATATCTGCAGGTATCATGCTCTGCATTGAGTGACCGACAGACCGACAACGAACCTACAGCTTACCATGGCAATGTCTCTGACTCCTTGCCAGCAGGGAAGTAACGTATTGCCATTTTCCTCATCATGCTTTCAAATTCGTGGTTATTCCTTGGGTAGAAGGCAAGAGAGGCGTTAATCGGCCTATCTGCGGGATATTGGTGGAATATCATTAGAGGTTATAACCGTCCTTGAATAGATTAAGTAATAACACCGTTAGTCATCTTCTTATCTGTTTACCTAAGAATCACTGCGCCTAAATTTCTCCTCTGTTACCGCTTTATTATATCCATAACTCACAACAGTATAATTTATTGAGGGGCATTTGATTTTTCAATATATTCAGTTGGCATTTACATCTTTGTCGTTATCTGGCTGTCCTCAGTTATAATCCATTTTCTATTAATTTCAACTTTCTTAACTGTATTATTTTCTTCCTTAATTACTCCGTATGTACATGAGTGCTAGAATCTACTGGATATATTTTCACCAAACTTCATATTTAGAATCCACCTGTCCTTGGGTAGGTTTTAGGGCAAATATTGTTTATAAATCCCTGAACTGATTGGGGGTTTTTATGAAACCAAAACCGTGATTTTGCACTCCCACAAAATATACACAACCAAACTTAATGGAAATTCATTTCTAAACCCTTTTTTATGTGCATCATTTCGATACGAGGATTTATAAGGGAGATATCATTAACGGACTGTTTTTCGGTACAAGTCCCATCGGACTTAACTCAAGAGCGGGTGCATATAAAGCGTACTTCTTACAACTTGAAAACTACTGCAGATATTCAAACCAAACTTTATTTTTAGCATCCACCTGTCCAAAGGTAGGTTTTAAAGGTCAATAACATTTCATGTTCCCAGAATGGACTGGTGGTTTATAGGGAACCAAAATGGTGATTTTACTCTTCCACAATATATACAGTACAAGACCAACCTGACTGGAAATCGACCAAAGTGATGGAATTCCATCTCTAAACCTTTTTTCTTCATGTGCATTTTTTCATCAGGAGGATTAATAAGGGAGATATCATGAATGGTCAGTTTTGCAGGTTAAGTCCAGCGGATATAGCCCAAAAGATGTTGTACGTGGAGCAGATTCCTTATCTATCTATATAAATAAAATCGTAATGACTGTTTGCTTCTACATTGACTATTTGGGCAAAATTTTCGCACAGCTACCCGTTTAAGGGGTAATAATGACCATCTGCACATTTTTTTGGTTTAGTTTCCTGAAAGTCCTAATTTTTACTCTCCTCACCCAAAATCCAGATTGCAGCATAATCTGCCAGACGAAAAAGAAAATTGAAATTTGACAAAATTATAAGTTTTAGCCTGTAATGGACGGAAAACTTCCAAGGTCTTTAAATTTTTCACTTTTTATCTCCGAAGAATATCGAAATATGAAGGCAATTTTAATGATGGTGCAGACCTTCAAAAAGTCCTATTACATAACGTATTGCACAATCTCCGTTCAATTTGGAATGATCTACAACGTTGGTCTTATGACTTTTTGTCGTATCTGTATCCCTTTTACATAACCCTACTGTTCAACAGACAAATATGTCACTAAAAGCTGATTATTATACTTCACTTTCATTACTTTTTCCTTTTTTAACTAAAATACTAAGGTGTACACCTTATAAAAAACAATATTTTATCGTACTGACTGTCAGGTTATATATGTATATACTTTTTAATTATATTCATGTTTATATTCAATACTATTAATGTAATATTACTGTAGGAGTCACAATTAATGTAATATATCTTTGTATAGTTGTCCTGGCTGATGATGACATCAAACATTGTCAAAACCGGTACCAAATGTAAATAAACGTGATGTTTTAAATGTAAACCTTCACGTAATATATTGTATTGTAAAGGTGGATATTAACTTTCCCATTTCTCTATTATACTTTCGTATGTCGATCTATATATATTCACTGATGTCGATTTGTAGCGATCGAGAAAGGGTGTGTCTGCTATTATAATCAGTACTCCTCACACCGACTTTAACTGGCATTAGGAATGGGGTCCTTCTCCAACTCCTGTGTAACTGGCATTAGTAAGGAAGGTCTATCATTGTAGTTCACTTCTCGATTTGACTTGCAGAAGGCAAGGGAGCATGCAGTTTTGTTTAAAACTCCCCTACCCGATTGCATTTGGCAGTAGGCAAGGATGCCCGCAATTATAAACAAATGTCCTCATCTAAAATGTGACCGGCATTAGGCATAGTGGCCTGCTATTTTCATGGAAACTCACCAACTTGGTGTGACTGGCAGTAAGCTGGCTGATAGTAGGAAAAGGCGCCTGACATTATAATGATAGGTGAACAACTCAATTTCGACTGATAGTAAGATAGTTGCCTGCCATTATAATAGAAACTCCTCAACTGTTATCTGTCCGGAAGTAGGAAGGGGGGGCTGCCATTGTACCGAAAACTCCCCAAATCAATTGCGACCGTGCAGTAGGCAATGGGGCCTGCAATTATAATGTAAACTTCCCAACTCGATTGTGAATGGCAGTAGGCAAGTGAGCCTGCCATTATATAACAAATCTGTAACAAACACTTTACATTGGAAACAGCGTATGGGGACCTCCCCATGCTGTTTCTTGGATAATGCTAAGAGACATGCAATTTTACAACAATCTTATTTACTGCATGTACAGTATTTACTTCGATATTCAAATACAATGTAGAATACCGTAGCGAAGCACGGGTACATTTGCTAGTATAAAATAAGTTTTTTCTGTACATTGCTCAGAATTTGAAAGGAATGGTATTTCTGTATCGGTCATGTCCATAGTAACAAGTCGGGGATGAGCTGCTACAATCTAGGCTATAAATAATTTTACTCACGCTGAGTGAAATGGTAGTTTAGGGGAAGGCCTAAAATTAAATTCTCAAATATTTATATTATTAGTGATCCTATCAATAAATACTATGTGACGAAAGTTATATAGAATTAAATTGCCAATTATTTATGTCATACATTGTTACCGTACCGGCATGATAACACAGATATTCATGAATTTGTATTTTTGTTGCCAAGTCCATAACAACACCGAGCCATGAGAAAATGGGTAAACAGAAATTAATGAAAGTCGGTGTATAGAGTCAGGGAATAAGAAACTACAGTCTAAGTTATAACCAATTTCATTCACCCCGGATGAAATTTTAGTTTAGGGGAAGACGCCTAACATTTAATTTTTAAATACCTATGTTATTGGTCCTATCGAAGGTACTACATAACAAAAGTTATAGAGAATACAATTTCCGACCATTTACGTTTTATTCAGTTTTACCATACTGACTATGATAAGAGTGTTATTTCAGAGTCGGAAGAAAACTAAATGTGAAGGCCTACAATATTGAAAGCGTATAACATTGATCAACAATAACGTTACATTGACCATTGTTTGTTGTGATGTTCTGTGTCTCTTATGCTGCCGCTCAACTCAGATCGATGGGATTACTGCTACGTACTGAGTATAATAGCCTGACTGAATATTGGCAGGAAATAGCTGGGGAGTTGCAAAACTTTCTTCTTCAGCATGCCATTCCTCTGGTTCATGCATTTTCTGATACTGCCAGTATGTAACAGACTGGTTCATCATAGTATTCCAGCTATTCAATCCCTACTCTGACGTGCTGGTCTGAATGAGCAGTGCGCATACTTAAGGCAGAGACTCAGTAGTAGTAGTAGTAGTAGTAGTAGTAGTAGTAGTAGCAGCAGTAGTAGCAGCAGTAGTAGCAGCAGCAGCAGCAGTAGCAGTAGTAGTAGTATGACCTGGTCTAGAATTACAATTTAGGCCTATTCCAAATTATAGCACCACAATTCACTAACTCAAAATTCAACCCTGAAAAGAGCCGTTTCTGAAGAAAAGCTTCTTCCTCTTCACTTTTATTAAATTCTATATTCATTTTACTCCAAATTAGCATGAAGAAGGGGTTTCTCCTCTGGCTTGGAGGTAAAATTTACCCCAAGTCGGATAGATTTTTCCGCCGCCTGTGTAGTGAACTGAGATTTTCTGGCTCATCGAGTACTGCTAGGAAATAGATCAGTAAAAGGGCATAGTTTTTGCCCTGGGAGTCTCCACTATTCGACACCCCCACCTGGCCGAAATAAGACGAAGTGTGTTCACGGATCACGGCTGTCTGCGGCTTGGTCATTCCAGCTCTGGAACTTTGGACTGTTAGATCGGCAGTGTAGTACTGTTCATTAAACGTTAGAAAATGTGTGGTTTTTCATTTGATTGAGTATTTCATATGAAAGCATAGTTTTTAATCGCGCCATTCCTACTGACGTCATTGTAATGATCCTTGTTCATTTCATTTGGGAAAACTACTACGACGGTCTTTCTGAGGATGCAAAAAGGCAGGTGGAGAGTGAGTGTCTGCCATTATAATGAAAAATCCCCAATCTGATTGTGACTGATGGTAGACAAGGAGGCTACCGTTACAATAAAAATTCCCTAAAGCAGTCCTCATATGAGTAAAGACGTTTGGTTACTTCCCCGTCGCGTTTCTAGAGTAATGTTAAGTGCTATGCAATTTAATACAATCTTGCTCACAACGTGTATACTACCTAACCTAGAATTCTATATACAATGTAGAATTCCGTAGCGAAGCAAGGATACATCAGCTAGTACTAAATAAAGTTACTCTAACACAATCAAAATATGTTAAAACTGAAAGAAAATTCCCCCAGTGAACATACATATTACAAGTAATGAACTTCATTTCAGTTCCGTATTGACTTTAAATATTTAGGATAAAATACTAAAAAGAATTTTATTTTATTAAGTCCATCTACTCAATACAAATTATTGCCATTTAATAAATGATCTATCTAAAAAGCTGCATAGTAGGACATGTTTCAGCCTAACGTAGAGATCATCTTCAGCTTCAAATACACAAAGCTGAAAAACATTTAAAAAACAATGATACGTAAAAAACTTAAATGAGATAAAATAAAATCAGCAATTGCAACAAAAATCCATGTTTAGAAATGTTCATCGCTTCAATCTTGTTGCAAGATGAATCTAGTTGTAACAGGTATGGGTACAACCATGTTTACCATAACTATTGATTGGCTGGAGGAATACTTTAGAATTATGAAGACTGTCAAATGCTATCTCAATGTCACACTTCTGGAACAGAGTGAAATTTTGAAATCCATACACATCTTTATGGAGAATAAGAATGTAACTAGGATCTAAAAGTGAAACCAAACAGTTGAGTGTGAGAAGGAAAAAATATAAGGTTGAAATAAAAGTTAATAAGAAGAGTCACAAACATTACTCACTTCCTCTTTCCTCCAGGCCTGTGCTTGTATTATTCAAGTTGGGTTGGTGTTGACCTTTACACTGACTTGGGACTACTCTCAGACTGTGGCTGGTTAGGGGAAACAGCAGGTGAGGGGAGGGAGAGCGAGTAGAAGGATGGGAGGACGGACCTGTAATGCGTGTTGCAACAGACTTAATTGTACATTGCTTCAGATCTTTTTCAATTATTGTGTCAACCAGAATGTTAATTTTTTCTTGAATTTCATTAAGATTATAGATGGGATTAGATTTTTGATTGAGGTTTATGTAAATATTTTCTAAAATGTTTAATAAAGTTCCCTTTTTAGTTATATGTAGGATATCTAAATCTTTATCTATGGTGGGGAATGAGTGATTGTAATCTGTTATGTGTTCACTCATAGCGAAAAATCTCCTGTATTTAGCTGCGTTAAAATGTTCCTTGTAGTGGATGGGAAAATTCCTCCTAGTCTGTCCAACGTAACTAGCATCACACTGGTTACACTGCAACTTTTAGGCCCCTGATTGAAAATGTTTATTGGATTTGATGAGTATTCGTATTATATAAAAGGTTTGAAGTAATGTTATTAGTTCTAAAAGAGACGTTGAGGTTCTGTTTTCTAAAAATGTTCGAGATTTGGTACAGATTATTACTGTTGAACGTGAAGGTGACAAAGTCAGTCTTCTCTTTTGTTTGTTTTTTAAGTGTGGTAGTGGGTTTATTTTTTATCTAATTAAGAATTATCTCAACAAAATTGCTATTAAACCCATTAAGGCATGCTATGGTATGGATGGTGTTAATTTCTCTCTTGTAAGCTTTCTTGAACATGGGGATGTTCAAGGTTCTATATATCATATTATAAAAAGAAGCCTTTTTGTGAGAGCCGGGATGCAGCGAATCCTGTCTAATCGTTTTAGCTGTCTGGGTGGGTTTTCTGAAGATTTTGAAATTTAGATGGTTGTCACTTCTCCTGATTTTAAGATCTATAAAATTTAAAGATCTCTCTGTTTCAGATTCAACTGTAAATTTTATGTAAGGAATGTAATGGCAATAATTTGTATTGAATAGGTGGACTTAATACAATTCAATTCTTTCTAGAATTTTATCTTAGATTTACATGATTGTAAAATTATTATTAGCAAAGTCATCTCCGTACAGGCCATGGAGGCCCTCGGAGGGGTGCAAGGTAAAGGCTTCCACTATCCGTGACCTCGTCACTTGATGGGGTAGAGTAGTTAGCTACGCCCGGCCACCTTTGTTCCCAGGAATTAACCTGGTACTCATTTTTGGTGTAGGCTGAGTGAACCTGAGGGCCATGTGCACCTCTGGAAGTGGAAATCTCGTTTCTTATATTTTATGACTTCCTGATGGGAATTCGAACCCACGACCTTCCGGGCGAACCGAGCACGCCTTTACCGCCTCGGCCAGGCAGCCCCTAAAATTATTATTAATGATAATAAAAATAATATAAATAGTAGTATAGTAATTTGCTTGTTGAACATCCTCAGTCACATTGAGTAAGTTTGTAGTTGTACTATGGATTTGTCAGAAACTGGACTGGAAAGGATTAAGGAGATTATGGGTTTGAAGGTACTCAGACATTTGTGTATGGACAATATATATTCTAGATTTTAGATAGAGCTAATAGAATACAGATTGAACGAGTCTCCCTCATTCGAAGGCGTCTGACTGTGTTTTTCTGTGTATGGCAGGTATATAGAGCTATTTTGCTACTGCTATCGTGATCATAAAAATGTCTGGGCATTCCAAGAGAATAGCAAGGAAAATGGCAAAGAGAATGTTACCAGGTAAGGATTTTGTTCATTACTGTAAAAATATAAATCAAGTTTTACAAAAAAGCACATTTGTTCCTAACACATTCCACTGCTTCCTGAACTTATATAAGCGCAGGTGCTGTCTTGCCAATTTATGAAATAGAATGACCTGAAAATATCTTAAATGAAAGCATTTCCTATAAATGTGAGGGAAATTTACTCAGACTGCTACGTGGGACCGCTGGTCCCAGCAGAATATTTTGACATCGGGACCATGGCTACGAATATTTTCAGAAAAAGCTATTAATTCCATTTATGCATATTTACATTTTAGCCAACAGTTTTTTACATTTGAGAAGAGATTAACACAGAAAAAAAGCATGGTCCAACAAGAAGATTTAAAAATATCGTCTGGTGCTCTGTGTTAAACACATAAATTTGGTATGAGAGTCAAGAAATGAATACAGAATTGGGTCACATTACTTTTAGAAGAAAATTACAATTACTGTTATGGTAGTTCAATTTTCTAATTTCCTGAAAAATTTGTTGGTACCTATAGAAATCAAGCTCCATATGTGCCCCATACAAGATGACCTCTGTGCATAACCTCAGTGATGAACACATTTTGATTTCTAACTTTATTCAAGCAAATACTGATGTTAGCGATTACCCTATGGCATATGTCTTCCATGATTTCACTGTTAGCTTGAAGAATAAGTCTTTTGAACTCCATTAGATCTTGCAGATGTTTTCCTTTAGGTACCCCCGAAGAAAAAAAGTCACATGGGTTGAGATCTGACGATCAACAAACTCTTAACAATGTCTGGTTTTCTGATGAGAAATATTTTCATTTGGACAGTGTAACAAACAAATTTGTTCCACAGCTTCTTGCTACTGTGTTGCCCTTCAATATGCAATGTTTCACATAACATAGAGTAAGGTTGTTTACTGCAAACACTGTGCTGGATATTTTACACAAACATTTCAACATGCGGGTCATTTCGCACAGGTTTCCAGTTTGTTTTAGGGATGGACAATTTGTCCATCCAATAGTCCAGATCGCAACCCATGTGACTCTTTTTCTTCATGGGTACCTAAAGGAAAACATCTGCAAAATCTAATGGAGTTCAGAAGACCAATTCTTCAAGCTAACAGTGAAATCATGGAAGACATGTGCCAGAGGGTAATCGCTAACATCAGTATTTGCTTGAATGAGGTTAGAAATCAAAATGGTGACAATATTGAGCATGTGCTGAGTTAGAGCAATTTTCTACAATGCACTGTTTATTGTAGTATATGCTTGTTTGAGATTGTTTTCACAATAAAATTTGTGTTAAACAAAATAGTGGCTCATTTCTCATGCCACCCTATAAGATATGGTTTAGTTATGGAATGAATTCTCAGATAAAATATTTTATTTGTCTATAAATGATAATATATAGAAAATGACTTCATTTAAATTCAAAAATTTTATTATCAAAAATGTTTCAAATATATGTCATATAACTATATAATTTTTATTCAATACCATCCTGCTACCATATGTGACAGTAGACGGTACTATCTGTGACTATCTGGCTGAGAGTCTGGTGGCCAGTACCAAACCAGGCAAGGGAGAACCAATGGCTGTGGACAGAGGAGTTTTCTCTTAGCAGGTTTGATGAAACCTGTGTGTAGGAAATGACACAAAAATTTATCACAACACTTCTGCCTTGCAGATCAGATAGAGGACTTCAAAGGCTAAGGGAGTTATCCCTAACAGGAAAACCTCACATTGTGTTAGGCCCAACAAGCCAGCAAGGGAAGAAAACTGTCAAATCGCTTTCAACACTAAAATGAACCTCGGATGTAAACAAAAGCCAAGACATAGACCACTTCCTATTCTGGTAAGGATAACGGTGATAAGCCTGAAGTTAAATGGAATTTGTCAAAGAAGAAAATTCCTGGACAGAAAAAAAAATTCAAAATAGCAACATTAAATACCATAACCCTGACTGATAAATGTGACGAGCTTGTAGATCTCATGGAAAAAAAGAAAGACTGAGGCCCATGGACTGAGCAAAACAAAGTGGAAAGGGAAAGGAAATACCGTAAATTGCTGCGGAAAGATTACAAACTCTTCTGGCATGGAAATAAGAAGGAAACAAGGAATGGTTTGGCATACATATTCAGCAAGAACATCGATGCTGTGGCCGATGTAGAATATGTTAATGAATGAATGATTAAGTTACAACAGAAAATCAACAAAATGCACCCTGACCATTTTTCAGGTTTATGCTCCACAGACTGGGTGTAGTCCAGAAGAGAAAGGCAACTTTCTTCAAGAATTAGAGGATCACGTCAAACTCTTGTTATGGGAGACCAAAGTGCTCAGGTGGGAACTGCAAGTACAGGGTATGAGGCAGTGATCATTCTTCATGGATATGGAAAGAGGAACCATGAGGGTGAATGTCTGCTTGACTTCTGCATATGAAACAACCTAATAATCAAGAACACCTGGTTCAAAAAGCAGCTGAGCCATAAGATCATAAGGTACAGCTGGAATGGAGAGCAGAAATCTCTTATTGACTATGTGTCATTGCAGACAAAGATGCTGGAACATTTACAGTAGAAGTCCGTTATAGCGAGAATGCATAACCGGGAAGAGTGTACTCGCTATAACGGATTATCGTTATATCCGATTTTTGTACAAAAGCCGGAAAACCCTTCATGCACTTTAAAATCGGTATGAAATGGCAATCAGGTTGTTCAAAACTTGCGTTTCCGCAGATGATATCCACACTACGGCTTACTTGTTTGTTATTTTTCGTAATCCGATACTATGTGAAAGTGTATGTTTAATTTCATTCTGAAAAAAATATAGTACCGTATTTCTCCGAATCCAAGATGAACCCCACTTTTTCCTTCAAAAAATTTTAATCAGGCTCAAAAAAAAGTTTGTAAAATCATATGAATGCCTTGTTGTACAGTAGGCCTACGCATTTTTAGATTATTTTTAGACGCCGAACATTGACTTTTGCCACGCCGTTTTTTTTCTTTTTCTTTTGCGGCTGCACAATTATTCTTTTTTTCCGCGGGTTTAAGGACCACTGACTTAACATTGGCATCATAATGCCGAAGATAACTGGTTTTCCGGCAATACCTATTCCATGCGTCTCTACAGTACGACGATCCATCAGGAAATTATTCTTGCTGTCTATAAAACTGTTACTTTTACGCAGCGTCAGATATAACCGACTGCCGCTACACGCACGTCTCGCTTGTCGGGTTCGGCCAAATTCAGCGGCTAGCGATGTATAGGCCTAATCGCGTACGTTGAAAGTCAACGAACGAGTTTATTGCGCCACGGTATGGCCATTCCGCCCTTGCGTTTTTCGTGCACATACCTCACAATTTCATCTTCGACTTCTTTAAAGCGTCCTAGTTGCGTACCAAGGAATGCGTTGTTTGTACAGTACGCACTTCTTTTTTTAGCTCTTTGTCTTCACGCTAACGCCAAATATTGGCTTTAGTTAGGCCTAGCCGTACTTTCTTGCGCCTGCACAATTATTCTACATTTCCGAGTGTTTAATAAACATAAACTTAAAATTGGCATCATAATATCGACTAGAACCCGTTGAAAATTTGCCGGCAATACCTTTTCCACGTATCTTTACCATACGACTATCCATCACGAAAATATTCCTGCCGTCTATAAACCTTAATTTTACAAGTACAATAGATGCGTTATGACTCTGCACTGAGTAGCCATGGCTTTTCTAAGAATTCGAAGGGTCGCATGCTTTGATGCCATTCTGCAGATTTGAGAAACACGCAGGCTCTGTACAACCGGTTGTCGCGGCTGGCGATGTGTAGTAAAGAGGCGGTCGTTTATTGTCTACGACTTCTGTGCGCGTGTGAAAAGAAGCAGCGCGGTTCAAACAGCGTCACCTAACCTAACCGTATATGTAGCCTAGGGTTGCCAGATGTACGGTATTGCCCGGAACAATACGGTTTTTTCTCATTTTGTTCCGCGTACGGTGCACCCTTTAAACCGTACGCCCAATGTTCCGTTTTTTTAAATATCACGGTTTAGACAATAGTATAGTATCAAAAGTGCGCGGTTATGGTCAAAATATTCTGTATTCTGACCTGACCAATGATCAGCCATCACAGTTGAGAACAGCGCTTCTGGCAGTGTTCTAGCGGTACTAGCGGGCATGTAGTCTCCTCCATTCAGTGGTTTAATTGGTCTAGAAAAACTGAAGAACATTTTGATGGTACTTTCGTTTGTCTAAAGTAAATCTCCATCGAATGCATATACTGAAAGAGTATTTTCAGTAATCGCAATAAAATGGAGAGATGACAGAAACAGATGCTCAGGCAGATACAATAAAAATGAACTTCTTGTGTACTTCAACTATGATGACAATTGTAAGGAATTTCTCAAGAAAGTTTTGTTGAGTAAGAAACTGTTACAAATTGCTTCTTCAAACGACAAGTACTTGTGAAATGTTAATTTCAATGTAAAGACTAACACACTATTAGTTTTTAATAAGTACCTACATATTTCATGCTGACGCTGTTATATTATTAACGGTATTTACTTGTTAATATATCCCTGGTATTTTCTCTTAATTATCGCTATGGTGTCTTAATTTAGCGCTATATGGCAAGGAAATTGAAGTGTTCCTTATTTGCCATCTGGAATCGAGCGACTGTTCCTTATTTGCCATCCGGAAATCTGGCAACCCTAGCTAGCCTATCATGAAAACATATTTGAAACGCATGTAGAGAAATAACCTCCTCGCGAAAAATTTACATGTAAATAACCGTACCGTAACTAGACGCGAGAAGATATGAAATATCCTCTGAAATCAGTAATGTACTCTGCCATATCTTGAGGTGTATCACATTCTTACTTAATTTCCGTATATAACATTAAAATTAAGATATCGTTTACTTCAGTCTTTATTTTTAACGAGTTAACAACTGCTATCGGCCACGTTATTTACACATTTATTACGAAAACATGTTATCCTGTTTCATTTCGAATTTTCTTTAGAGAACAGCAGTCGATGGGTATTACTAATCAACTCCAACATCGCCTTTGAATGTGAACGAGAGAGCTCGCAAATGCACAAAGTGAGAAAACTGTACCGTACCGAAGATGATCGATCTCATTTTGTTGCAAACGTTTCAGTTTTCTTATTCAAACAGCGTCACGTATCATAACTTAACCATACTATACGTATGAAAACACACTTCAAGCGCCAGTAGAGAAATTATACTTTTCTCGCTATAAATTTTCATAACAGCCTTTCCGTAATTTAACCAGACGCGGCAAAATATGAACTAACCTCTGAAATCAATTAAGCACTCTGGCATATCTCGAGGTGTATCCCATTCTTACTTAATTGCAGTATTTAGCCTCAAAATTAAGCGGTCGTTTAGTCAGCCTTTATTTTTAACGAGTTAATAACCGTTATCAGACACGTTATTTACGCATTTATTACGAAAATATGTTCTCTTTCATTTCGAATTTTCTTTATGGAACAGCTGTCGACGGTTCTTACTAATCGACTCCGACATCGCCTTCGAATGTCGACGAGAGAAATCGCTAGTACACATAGCGAGGAAACGATGCCGAAGGAAATCGATGGCATGCAATATCATCGCTGGGGAACATAAATATCGGTAACGGAAAAAATCGCTTGTAATAACGGATGCACCAGTCATAGGGTTCTCGCTGTAACCGAAGGAAGATACACAGTTTAATACTGGAATTTTGAAGGGACAGAAAAACGCGTCGCTATAACAGAGTTCTCGTTATATGCCGTACTCGCTATAGCGGAATTCTACTGTATTGGAAATGTGAAATTGCTGCCAGAAGAAAGTTTAGGTAGTGACCATAGGTAGCTAGTAATGACCTTAGGAAACATCATGGTAAAAAAGATAAATACCAGGTGTAATCCCAAGATAAAAGTTTAGGAATTTGAAAAACCAGAGTTGAGTTCCGAATACCAGATGAAAATTAGGGACAAACTGCCCAAATGTGAAGTGGGAACAGCTGAAGAAAAATGGCTTTGATTTAAGAAAACCCTGGTGGACACTGCAGTCAATATTGTCAGCAAAACAAGTAGCAGAGAAAGAAACCCCCTGGTTGAAAGAAACTGTCCGAACAGCAATAAAAGGTGTAGGAAGAAATGAAGAGAAGTTACAAGAACTCTGTCAGCTGTATCAACATCTGAAGCTTAAAGTGAAATGAATCATTTCTAATGAGAAAGAGAAAACCTGGACTGAATTTGCACAGAAACTAGAAGAGGACAGGAAGAACAACAAGAAACTCTTATATCAAGTGCTGAGAAGCAAGAAAAGCAACTGTGAAGGAATAAAGAAAGGAGATGGAGAAAGAAGATCCAAACATCACTTGGAATGGCAAAGAGATAAGAGATGAGATGGGACAACGTTTTGAAAAATTATATAATGGTGAAAATTTAAATATCAAACAGCAGGAGACCACGGCAAAAGAAAATATTGAAAATGAGGAGCCTCCTATAATGTGGATAGAAGTGGAAAATGCCCTAACGAACATAAATAAAGCAAAGGCAACAGGCATAGATGAGATAAGCGCTGACATTGTCAAGGCTGCTGGAACGCAAGGATTGCAGAGGTTGTTTAGAGTCCTAAACACCATTTGGAAAGAAGAAAAACTACCCAAAGACTAGACTAAATAAGTCATCATCCCTCTATTTCAGAAAGGAGACAGACGAAAGCCCAGCAAATACAGAATCATCACTCTTCTATCTCATGGACTCAAAATAATGGAACAAATCATAGAACAGAGATTAACCCCTTAATTGAGCATTAATTTTTCATGTGTGGCGTATTATTTTTTTTACTTCATATATTTTTTCACCAACAAAGAAAATGTTCAAATATTGTCAATGGTTCGGGATTATCCCCAAGGTTAGCATGAATCCCACTATTGCCAGTAAAATCAAATCTGTTGCGCGGCCTTCCAAACATTACCCAGTCAGTCTGAATGTCTTCAATTTCTTCACATCGTCTGTCATCGTAGAATTCACCACTCGATTCGGAAGAATAATTTTTCTCTTTTCTTCACTTTCATCGCAAAGCAAGAGCATTCGCTCAATATTGCTGCTAAATTACTTTGTTTGTTTAAACTCAGGGTATTTAGCGCGGACGCCATATTGCATTGACTGCTGACCACAAGGGAAACGTGTGCACGACTACATGAATTCTACAAAAAATACGATATTCCATGGAAATAAAATGTAGTACTTTGTTGCAAAATAAGGCCAATGGATGTCAGAATTACCTATAAACTTCTGACGCTTATGAGCGGTTGACACAATCTGTAATAAACAAATGAACTTTTATGATGCTTATAAGCATCTTGCGAATAATTACCTTGACGCTTATAAGCAGTTAATGCTGGGAATGGGTTAAGAACCATCACTGACCCACAGCTTGGAAAGGAGCAGTATGGTTTTAGAAGGAATAGGTTAACAACAGATCTGATAATTTCTGTAAGGATGATCATGGAGAAACACTGGGGGAAAAGGAAAAGATGTCAATTTTATTTTCCTAGCTCTCATACCTTAGGAACATAATCACTCAACTGGGTTTTGCTTCCTTTGTCACGATGAAAAGGACTGCTGAAGACCGTTGGATGTGGCTGCAGCAACAAGGCTTAGCCTTTAGATAATGGATGGATGGAGCTATTGAGAAGGCTTATGACTGTGTACAGAGACAAAAAATCTGGGAATGCCTTGAGAATAGATCTATACCATGTTCTTTAATTAATAAAGTCAAAATGTTATATGAACATTGCCAGAGTTGTGTCCAAAGAAGGGGATGGATATTTGGAGTGGTTTGAGACTAGGCAGGGAGTACAACAAGGCAGCACACTATCGCTACTATTATTCATCATTGTAATGGATGACATAACGAAAAGAGTTAAGAGACTCAACAACAACTCTGAGTTTAAAGTTCTTGCCTTTGCAAATGATGTGGTGATAGAGGGTGATAGTGAGGCTGAAGTACATCAGAAGCTGAATGACTGGAATGCTATATTCAAGTAATTTGGTCTCAAGATGAGCAAGTCCAAAATGGCAGTGTTGCCTGTTAGTCGACAGAACATCCATTCTAACATCGCTCTAGATGGATCAAATTTGGAGTAAGTACATCAGTTCTGTTATCTTGGCAGTGTAGTAACAACAGATAGTCAACCATATGCAGATATCACTAGTAGAGTACAGAATGGAGCACAGTTTTATCATCTCGTGAGAAAACCTCTTTGCGATAAGCAAGTTCCATTAAGATCAAAATTAAGCTCTAGAGGAGCTTCTTTGTACCAGTTACCACATACAGTCTAGGAACTTGCACCCAAACCAACAGAAATATCATCAAATTACAAGCAGTGGAAATGAAGTTGTTAAGAAGTATGATTCAGCAAGCAAGAGGGGACAAAATAAGAAACAACAAGATACGCCATTTTGTCCAAGTGAAAAAAACTCCTTAGTGAGATCTGTGTTGAAGCCAGGCTGAAATGGTTTGTTCATCTCAAAAGAATGGACCCACAAAGAACAGCTAGAGTAAGGTTTGAGAAGGAACTCGAATTGAAATTAGAAACTTCATTTTGTTCCGTATTGAACTGGGATTACAGTAAACATCTATGCCATCACGCTACTCAAGGTCTCCACGTTTCCATACTGAACTGGGAATCGTGACGTTAATTCAAATTATGATCTTCACAAGACTACATTGTTGGCTTCAAAACCACCTGAATTAAGCCTGTTAATTACCGCAACTTAAGAGAACAAAACTATTCTTCCCACTGATAACATATGAGGCCTTATTATTTATGCACTTCAAGCTGGACTATTCTCTTGTTTATCAAGACTCAACAACTGGGATACCTTCTCAAAAATGTTATGTTTTACAGTCAGACACATCACATCATTTCAACTGGTTATAATCTAACAGTGACTTTATAGGTGCTGTCATATGTTTTAGATGGTTATACGCACCATACCCTCATCATTTTAATGTTATATTTAAAATTTGCCTTAGTTGGTGCATTTAAATGTTGTATATAGATACGCCTTATGTTCTACAAACCTCAAGCTGGACTACTTTCTCGTGTATCATACCCTAACTATTGTTACCTTCTCTGTTTTGATTTCATTGTTTTAACTTTTGACAATTTAGCTTTCAACATTAATCCTTGTATTTGCTGTCATGTGTTTTATATTTCAACTAGTCATAGTTTAACATTTGTCTTGTAGGTGCTATCATGTGTTATATATTGCTATTCGATAAGTTGCATTTTGCTCAATTGATTTGTTGGCTGATGATGACGCACAATGAGCGTCGAAACTAGTACCAACCTTCTCTAGATGTGATATATATTCATATCAATAAACATTCATGGTATTGAGAAGGTGGACCTTTAACATTTTCATTTTACTGTAAGAAACTCGAAGGCAAAAGATCCAGAGGTCAGCCAAGGAAGAGATGGATCGATCAGATTAGAAATGATCTAGCTGGACAAGGTCTGGGTTTGCAGCCGGTTACGGAAGAAGACATCTACATGAACAGAAGTATATGCAGAGTGTTCATTCACCACACCTGGAAAACTGGAGCTGGTTCCAGATCATGATGATAATGATGATCTCCTTTAAATGCGGCATTCTTTTCTGAAATTTGTATTTTTAAGCAATCTTACTTGACTGTATTCTACGACTTCCATATGAAAAGAAAAAAAAAGTTTACTGGATGCCAAACAGACAATTTCTGGATGTACAAATGAGACTACCAAAGGAAGAGGAAACTGTTTTGAAAAATTTGTGATTAAAGTTAATTGAAGATAGATAGGTTTCTTTCCTAATACCTCTAGTGTTTCAGAAGAATGAACTGTGAAATATATTCCATTCTTTGTTGCATAGCAATTCCTAACTTCAAATTTTTAATGGGAAGTTATTAAAATATTTTCTGTAAAGATATGTCCGACTATATCAGACTGCATCCAAATTATATGTTATACACCTTAA
This sequence comes from Anabrus simplex, assembly GCF_040414725.1. NCBI lineage: Eukaryota > Metazoa > Arthropoda > Insecta > Orthoptera > Tettigoniidae > Anabrus > Anabrus simplex. Next base: position 1,514,999,678 of record NC_090265.1, on the reverse strand, counting down.
AAAGTTTTTTTTTTTTTTTTAATCGTTTTGCACCACCTGGAGTTTCAGGTTCCTAGGTTGCTGATGACGCCAGAGAATGTATGGGATACAAATACACACTTTATGTCAAACATGTCCGACTCGTTGGCTGAATGGTCAGTGTACTGGCCTTCGGTTCAGAGGGTCCCAGGTTCGATTCCCAGCCGGGTCGGGGATTTTAACCTTCATTGGTTAATTCCAATGGCTTGGGGGCTGAGTGTTTGTGCTGTCCCCAACATCCCTGCAGGTCACACACCAAACATAACACTATCCTCCACCACAATAACACGCAGTTACCTACATATGGCAGATGCCGCCCACCCTCATCGGAGGGTCGGCATAACAAGGGCTGCAACTCGGCTAGAAATAGTCACACAAAATTAAATTAAATGTTGAACATAACACGATTAATGTAAAGGAAAATCAATGGCAGGTGCAACACAAATACTATTCTTCAGCAACATGCATCCGCTTATTGAATATGGGAATTTGATTCTGCCTCTCAGTATGGTGTTACTCCACCCCATCCAGTGAAGCATGATCAGACTCGTTATTGCATGCTGCCATGCTATCCACAATGTGGTTGGGGCTGTCCTGGTCGATCCTGTCCCATTCTTGGCCAGCAGCCCTCTGGAGATCAGCCAGGTAAGAGGTGGACTCGTTCATCATCGCACTGCCTGTTTCAGCATACCAAACATGTTCAATGGGATTCATGTCTGGAGACACCACAGGAGAGTCCACCCAATGGATGTGGGCCACCCTGAAGAAGAGATTCACAAGAATGGTAGTGCGGGCATGCGTTGGCATCTTTCAGAATGAATCTGTCTTTGAAATGTTGTTGGTATGGTTGATCAGTGAGCCTGAGGATTCTGTTCTGGTATTGTGTACCAGTCATATTTCCCTCCTCAATGATGAGTGGTGTCTGACATCCATACCTAATGCCTCCCAAAAACATCATGGATCCGCCTCCTTGATGGGCATGTGGGATGGCGTACAGGACTTGTCTGGCATTACCTCACTCCCTCCAAACCCTCCTCTGACAATTATCCAGTGTCAGGCACACTCAGCACACATCCGTGCAGAGGACCAGCCGCCATTCTTCCAGAGTCCAGTTCAAGAGCTCTTCTGCCCATCTATATCTGGCGCCACGGTGTTGAAGTGTACATGCAGGTGCTCGCCAAGAAAATCTTTAGTGTAGGTAGTCCCTCTGGAGATGATTTCTGATTGCCTGCATAGAGACAACCCTACTGGTTGCCTGCCATAAAGCATTACACACTTCTGTTGCGGTGTCTGCTGGGTTCTTCCAAGCCAGGATTCACATGTAATGGTCGTCAGCAGCTGTTGTTGACCAAAGCGAGGATGATCTTCAACATGTTAGCGGCTGTATGTCCTGATAACATCGCTATGGTGTACACCAACCAGGCTAGCAATTGCCCTCACAGAGAGCCCTTGTTGATGCGCATACAGTCAAAAGTGATAATGATTCATCGAGGCATGTTTGCATATTGCACAGGATACAAATGTGCTCTTCCTTAATTGTGTTCACAGGTTGCAATAACAGCGCACTCTTCTGAACTGTTCTTAGACTGCGTGTATTTGCCATGCAACAACTCTTGGAGCATACATTCTTCACAAGCACCAAAAATACAAGTGGTGCAAAACTTTTTTGAGGTGTGTCTTATTAATAGAGTGTATGACATGTTTTTGTTATATGCTCAATTATAGGAAGAAAGAAATATTTTCCAGACACACCAAAATTTTGTCTTTTTGAAACTTTTGTAAATAGTTGTTCAATCCACTCACCTGATCCATACTTTGAAAGTCTTCCACATCATCCAGTAAAGGATCTTTCAAGCCACCTTTTGCCTGCTGATCCTGACTTTTTTGGCTGTTATTCAGACTCTTCTCTGTTTTATTGCTGGTGAAGTACTGAGTACAGCCATTTTTTAGGTACTGAAAATAATACAGCAGTTACAATTTAGTAAGTATCCAACTGTATCTATCATATATATTTCATAACTTAAACTACCTTTCAGTGGTTCGAGGTGTGGGTTACTGCAGTAATGTTTTAGTTTGTGAATCATGAGCGATGGCTGAGAGCCCTAGCAAGTGGTCTTGAGAACCAGGATACCAGTTGCTATGAAATATCTGTGGACATCTCAGACATATGGACTTCCTTGTGCTCAGATAGCTAGGACTACACAATCCACTGATCCACCTGTTAGAGGAGAATTTCTCACTGGGAATGTATGTAAGTAGGATAGAATCCTATGTATTTCATGGAGTATCAGAGTATCATCATGTTGGAGTGTTGTTGGAGTACAGAGTGGAGTACTGTGTGTGTACTGGCTTGGAGTACTGAGTGTGTACTGCCTTGGAGTACTGTATGTGTACCAACATGGAGTCAATGTGTGAAACAGTTGGGTTAAGGAGAGTTGGAGCAGTGTCAGCTGTCATTGTTGTGAGGAGTAGTGTAGTGCTGGTTAGAAGTGTTCAGCTGTTGCTGTTATATGCCTTCTGTTTAGTTGTCAGTATTAAGTAGTTCACTGTGTGGACCAATTACATTGTCTGTGAGTTAGTTGAATTGACTGTGTTGAATGTGTGAGTTACGAGAATCATTTGGAGTTGAACCAAGAAACAGTTGTCAAGTGTTGTACCAGTTAACAGCTCTATGTTCAAACCTATCTCGTATGGCTGCTGTGTGAACCAACTGAGCATGTGGAACCAAGTGAAAGTGAGGTGTGTCAGTCAGAATTACCTCTGTCTAGGTAATAGCAGCGAGCCTAACTACCCACTGTGAGGAGGACTGAGGAGGACAGAGACGTTTAAAATAGATGGCAATTAGTGGAGTGTGGTTGAATATAACTGTGTGTGTGTGGGTGTGCGCGTGGGTGTGTGAAACAGTGTTTTATTCATAACAATAGAAACTTTTGTAGTCAAGATATTCAGTACCTACAGTGAATGAAAACAACTATAATTATGAAGATACACTGAAAATTTCAAATTCAACTTGATAACTTATAATTCATTATTTGCTACATCTGTTTGTTAAATCATGACTTAACTTGTAAGTAATCCATTTTAGCTAACTATGTAGGTTATATTTCTGAAGTAATGTTAACTTTTTCTTGAATATTGGCAGTAGTGCTAACTCACTCGAAAATCATCAGGTTTGGTGATGCTGAGTTTGGTGCGCAGCTCTTCTGGAGCACCAGCACACAGGAGGTAGAACACATGGTAGTTGCGCTCTTCAGAACTTTGCATACAAATACGAGATTTCTCCAACAAGTAATGAGAGATGTAGCCACCTACCACCTGACATCGATTATCAAAATGTACTTCCATGAACTTGCCAAACCGACTACTGTTATTATTACGAGTTGTCTTTGCATTGCCAAATGCCTCCATTACAGGATTTGCTAAAAAATAAAATAAAATTTTAAAAATTAAGCTTTATACTAAAACAATTTGATACTTGATCTCACTGTCAACATTCATAATAGCTAAATACTCCAGAAGAATTGAAAGATATTCAATTGACAGTACCTGAAGGATGTACCAAATATTAAGAAGAGGAAAGGTTGTATCTGTTATTCTAACATATTTGTTTTTAAAAAGGAAAGAACAAAGATGTAAATTAAAACATGAATATCCATAATAAATATTACAGAATGTTTGACGTAGGTACAGTGATGTAGTTAAATATAACACCACTACTATCACTGACTACACTTATATACTGTATATTTATTTTCACTCAAAACTATTACAATAACACTTGAAATATATAAACAAGAATTTACAATTAATTTTTGAAGCAGTATCAATACTGTACAACTGATCTATGATAGCTCACTGCATCACAACTGTCAACACGTCACTCCACTAAACCACGACTGATCTACCGCAGCAGTATCAACAACACATCATCACTCCTATGGTATACAATAGATCCTGACTGATACACTATTATTGCAGTATCAAAACGGCTGAACTACGATATCACCAACTGAATTGCATCTCTGTAGCCTACAACTCAATAATATATATACTGGCTAGGATTCTAGATAATTCTTTCTTACAACACAGTATTATTTTAAGATACCTCAGATATGCAGACTAGCACAAGTAAGGAAGAGCTTTCTTAAGAAAAGAAATTTGCTCACTTCAAACATTGATATCGGAATTAGAAAGATGTTTTTGAAGACTTTCGTGTGGAGCGTGGCATTGTATGAAAGTGAAACATGGACGATAACTAGCTCAAAAAGAAAGAGAATAGAAGCTTTCAAAATGTGGTGTTACAGAAGAATGCTGAAGGTGAGATGGATAGATTGAATCACGAATGAAGAGATACTGAATCGAACTGGTGAGAGGAGATCAATTTGGCTAAATTTGATGAGAAGAAGAGATAGAATGATAGGACACATCTTAAGACACCCAGGACTTGTTCAGTTGGTTTTTGAAGGAAGTGTAGGTGGTAAGACCGGTAGGGGTAGACCAAGGTATGAATATGACAAGCAGATTAGAGCAGATGTAGGATGCAACAGTTACGTAGAAATGAAAAGGTTAGCACAGGATAGGGTGGCGTGGAAGCTGCATCACACCAGTATATGGACTGGTGACTCAAACAACAACAACAACAACAACAACAACAACAACCTCAAGGATTCTATAATAACACTAGGAAGTCTTGGTAAGTTCCTCTTCTAGAATTGCCTTGAAATAAGTTTGCCGCTAAGGCACATAACCTAAAGACATCTTCAAACATTTAGAATATACAACCTGTTGTTGGTACATGATGATTCCAGAGCTCACTTACATCAGCATACACATCACTGAGGGTTTTCCTGAGTGATTTGGAAAACATGGACAGCTAATTATAAATGATAAACATGATGTAACCTTAACCTAATTTCTCTTGAGTAATAACCAGACATTTTCTGAATGACTGAACACATGAAGGATTATGGAAGACTTAGCCTAACCTATAATACATGAACTATATACATATGATCAAACTTAAATACATAACCTAGCCTAGAATATAAAAATATAATAAAATATAATAAATATATAAAAACTGTTTACAATTATACACATACTGTAACTTGTGTTATGTTTAATTGATGTATATTTACTGAAAAAATACCGGTAAAGACTGCACAATATTCTATGTTCACCGCATTTCATATTTTATCAGAATTATTATTATATCACTTGGGATGTCTATGGACCATGTTTAATTTAAACTTTTCAGCTTCCTGTCTCTTCTACTCTCAAAATCTCTACATGTTCTGACTTCTGGCCTCTCTCTGTCAGTCTATCAGGGTCTGCTTCTGTTTCTTTGGTTTCTGGATCTCCCTGTTTGTATTAATCATCTTTATAAGTGTTCTTCTGTCCACCATATGTTTATATTTTTGACCTTGTTCAGATAGGTCATTATTTATTGGGATTACACTAAAAATATATGAGCACCATGACCTGGATGAAAGAAGTAATCTGGATGTGTGCAGCAAACTTCAGACTCCTTTTTCTCTTATTTTGTTGGTCATTTCATTAATTTGTGTGTACAATTCTTCCTTTTTCTCCAGATGTTGCCTGTCTCTTAGGGTCTAATATATTTCTTAGAATTTTCTTTCTCATCTTCTCAGCTTGTGTTTTCCTATAGGTTATACATTCAGATGCACATAATGCTTTCAACCTTATCACCTTGATGTTGCATCTTAATTTTATTCTGATGGATAATGACTTCTTGTCACCATGATACTTGAATTCATTCATTGCATTCAATTACCCGTGTCATTCCGTTTGATATTGTCAGGCCTGCTTTCCATGCTATTTCATTAACCTTGTGCAGAATCATCCTGCCTTGCTCTTTTATGTCATTTAGAATCAGTATCATCATCATCAATGTCCCACTCCAGTCACCCGGGTGTGGTTTTAGAATCACTATATCATCTGCTAAATCTAAGCAATCTATGTTCAGGTTGTCCTTCTTGTAACTCAGCCTTATGCAGTTGTGCTCTGTAGTTGGCATTCTGTTCTCCATACTCTATTACTTTTCCTGAACTAAATCAAATAATATTGAGGAGAAGCAGTCACACGTTTTTAATCTTGTTCTAATCTTGAATGGTTTTGATACTTTACTTTAGCTTTAGTGTTTGTGAGCATTTCTAGTATCAAAGCTCTGGTCTTGTGGTGTATGCCAAATTCATCCAGAATGTTAAACAATGTTTGTTTATCTATCAAGTCATAGGTCTTGATAGGATCATGATTGTTTATTTGTTTCCTAATCTTTTTATTTTTGCTAGTTGCTTTACGTCGCACCGACACAGATAGGTCTTAAGGCGACAATGGGACAAGGAAGGGCTAGGAGTTGGAAGGAAGCGGCCGTGGCCTTAATTAAGGTACAGCCCCAGCATTTGCCTGGTGTGAAAATTGGAAACCACGGAAAACCAATTTCAGGGCTGCCGACAGTGGGGTTCGAACCTACTATCTCCCGAATACTGGATACTGGCCGCAATTAAGCGACTGCAGCTATCGAGCTCGGTGTTTCCTAATCTTTATGAGGGATCTGAGGATGTATAACTGTTTGTGCATGATCTGCCCTTTCTGAACCCTGGTGGTATTCACCAATCTGGCCATCTGCCTGTTTCTCCACTCTTCTTCACTTTCCCCTGTTCACTCACCAAACTGTCTGCAATGAGAAAATATATCAACGATCTTCTGGTCAAAGGAGTGGTCAGCCCATCAAAGTCTTCTTTCAGTTGTCCTGCTTTATTTGGTCCCTAAAAAGAACGATCAGTACAGATTGGTAATCGACTAAAGGGTATTGAATTGTAATGTGGTTTTTGACACCTTCCCTTTGCCTAAAATAGAAAGTGTATTTAAACACTTTGGAGGGGCTAAGTGTTTTACCATTTTTGATTTGACCCCTAGTGTCAACCTAGCTGTCAACTGTGCGATGCATGAAATGAGCCGCCATACACCAGCAGAATTATTTCTGGGAAGGCCTCTAAATGATCCCCTTCAACTACAATGGAACATAGAATACTTGTCCAAGCCGTCCCAGTGAATGGAGGTCCAGGAGAAGTGGGAAAAAGCCCTAGAAAACCTGAAAAAAGGCTTCGAACTAAGTGGCAAGGCAGTTCAATAATGGATGAACAGCTGTTTCCTTTAAAGCCATCAATCTTGTCTTGATGAAGAAATTTTCTGCCAGGTTGGTGGTGAATGAAGACAGCGCCAAACTATATCAGCGAAAAACATACTAGAATTTCTTGGGCCAGATCTGTCAAACTCAGGGACGTGGGTCACCAGAAGATAACCAGGGCACACATATCCTTACTTAAACTGTTCTACATCAGAGCCACATAAAATTTATTGATCATCATATAGTTTATATTTGTAATTTTGAACAAAGTTTATGATACACATTTTTAGATAGCCTTGAATAGAAATATTTAAACTACTTTTCTTTCGGGGAAAAATCACTTTTCATTCTGGTGATTAAAGAATAAAGCAACCATTGTCATTGATCGAGTGAAAGTCACATGGGACTGAAGGAAACCAAGATGACCCAAACAATCAACGTACCTCATTAAACCTGAAAAACATGACATAACCCTGAAATTGAAGGATGATATAATAGAAAATGAATCTCCTTGTTTAATGTTTAGGCCTAGTAATAGCCCAGAAGGGTGGACCTTTATTTGGATTTATTGTAAATAGCATAAAGTTGTACACATGTACATTCTTCTGTTTACTTAGGTTAATTTAAAGATTAGGTCCTTAGTAGATAAGATACACATGTGTCATCCCATTTTTGTGTTTGTCTCTGTCCAAAATGGTCCATTTCTTGCAAGGATCCACAAGAAATAAACAATTTTTGTGTGGGCAGCGGGAAGATTTGTCTGTATTTGTCTGTCTGTATTTATTCTCAATTTTGCTTATGTTTAGTTAATGTTTGTGGGTTACTGTAGTCACGTCCTAGTTCGTGAACCATGGGCAACGGCTGAGTGGCCTAGTAAGTGGTCCTGAGAGTCGGGATACCAGTTGCTATGGAATGGGAGTGGGCATCTCGGACATATTTTGAGTCGTGGCCCTCCTTGTGCTCAGGCGGCTAGGACTACACAATTCACCGGTGGTCCATAACCCGTTAGAGGAGAGATCCTCACTTGGACTATGTGCAAGTAGGGCAGCATCCTGCTTCATGAATTTACCGAGCTCAGAACACTTTAAGCAAGCCTCGGACCTATGGGAGTAATGGAGTCCCACTCCCATTTGACAGGCGAGGGACTCCTTGGAAACAACTTGGCGAACGAAATGGAATTCGATGGGGAGCTATCAATATTAATGGGGCTTATGGAAGAAAGAAGGTAGAACTTGCTGAGTCAGCAAAGAGGATGCATCTGGATGTGCTAGAAGTAAGTGATATTCGGGTAAGGGGAGATAAGGAGGAAGAGATAGGAGATTATAAATTGTACTTGACGGGTGTTAGAAAGGGAAGGGCAGAGTCTGGGGTAGGGCTCTTTATCAGGAATACCATTGCACGCAACATAGTTTCTGTTAGGCACGTAAGTGAGCGAATGATGTGGGTAGATTTGTCAGTGGGAGGAATTAGGACAAGAATTGTGTCCGTGTATTCACCATGTGAGGGTGCAGATGAGGATGAAGTTGACAAGTTTTATGAAGCATTGAGTGACATCGTGGTCAGGGTCAACAGCAAGGATAGAATAGTGCTAATGGGCGATTTCAATGCGAGAGTTGGGAATAGAACTGAAGGATACGAAAGGGTGATTGGTAAATGTGGGGAAGATATGGAAGCTAATGGGAATGGGAAGCGTTTGCTGGACTTCTGTGCTAGTATGGGTTTAGCTGTGACGAATACATTCTTCAAGCATAAGGCTATTCACCGCTACACATGGGAGGCTAGGGGTACCAGATCCATAATAGACTATATCTTAACAGACTTTGAATTCAGGAAATCTTTTAGGAATGTACGAGTTTTTCGGGGGTTTCTCGATGATACAGACCATTATCTGATCTGTAGTGAACTAAGTATCTCTAGGCCTAGGGTAGAGAAAGTGAAATCTGTCTGCAAACGAATAAGGGTAGAAAATCTCCAGGACGAGGAAATTAGACAGAAGTACGTGGATATGATTAGTGAGAAGTTTCGAACAGTAGACAGTAAGCAGGTTCAGGATATAGAGAGTGAATGGGTGGCATACAGGGATGCTGTAGTAGAAACAGCAAGGGAATGCCTAGGAACAACTGTGTGTAAAGATGGGAAAATGCGAACATCTTGGTGGAATGAGGAAGTGAGAGCAGCCTGTAAACGTAAAAAGAAGGCTTATCAGAAATGGCTCCAAACAAGGGCCGAGGCAGACAGGGATTTGTACGTAGATGAAAGAAACAGAGTGAAACAAATAGTTGTTGAATCCAAAAAGAAGTCATGGGAAGATTTTGGTAATAACCTCGAAAGGCTAGGTCAAGCAGCAGGGAAACCTTTCTGGACAGTAATAAAGAATCTTAGGAAGGGAGGGAAAAAGGAAATGAACAGTGTTTTGAGTAATTCAGGTGAACTCATAACAGATCCCAGGGAATCACTGGAGAGGTGGAGGGAATATTTTGAACATCTTCTCAATGTAAAAGGAAATCATCATGGTGGTGTTGCAAACAGTCAAGCTCATGGGGAGGAGGAAAATGATGTTGGTGAAATTATGCTTGTGTTAGGAAGTGGAAAGGATAGTAAATAAACTCCATTGTCATAAGGCAGCAGGAATAGATGAAATTAGACCTGAAATGGTGAAGTATAGTGGGAAGGCAGGGATGAAATGGCTTCATAGAGTAGTGAAATTAGCGTGGAGTGTTGGTAAGGTACCTTCAGATTGGACAAAAGCAGTAATTGCACCTATCTATAAGCAAGGGAACAGGAAGGATTGCAACAACTATCGAGGTATCTCATTGATTAGTATACCAGGCAAAGTATTCACAGGCATCTTGGAAGGGAGGGTGCGATCAGTCGTTGAGAGGAAGTTGGATGAAAACCAGTGTGGTTTCAGACCACAGAGAGGCTGTCAGGATCAGATTTTCAGTATGCGCCAGGTAATTGAAAAATGCTACGAGAGGAATAGGCAGTTGTGTTTATGTTTCGTAGATCTAGAGAAAGCATATGACAGGGTACCGAGGGAAAAGATGTTCGCTATACTGGGGGACTATGGAATTAAAGGTAGATTATTAAAATCAATCAAAGGCATTTATGTTGACAATTGGGCTTCAGTGAGAATTGATGGTAGAATGAGTTCTTGGTTCAGGGTACTTACAGGAGTTAGACAAGGCTGTAATCTTTCACCTTTGCTGTTTGTAGTTTACATGGATCATATGCTGAAAGGTATAAAATGGCAGGGAGGGATTCAGTTAGGTGGAAATGTAGTAAGCAGCCTGGCCTATGCTGACGACTTGGTCTTAATGGCAGACTGTGCCGAAAGCCTGCAGTCTAACATCTGGGAACTTGAAAATAGGTGCAATGAGTATGGTATGAAAATTAGCCTCTCGAAGACTAAATTGATGTCAGTAGGTAAGAAATCCAACAGAATTGAATGTCAGATTGGTGATACAAAGCTAGAACAGGTCGATAATTTCAAGTATTTAGGTTGTGTGTTTTCCCAGGATGGTAATATAGTAAGTGAGATTGAATCAAGGTGTAGTAAAGCTAATGCAGTGAGCTCGCAGTTGCGATCAGCAGTATTCTGTAAGAAGGAAGTCAGCTCCCAGACGAAACTATCTTTACATCGGTCTGTTTTCAGACCAACTTTGCTTTATGGGAGCGAAAGCTGGGTGGACTCAGGATATCTTATTCATAAGTTAGAAGTAACAGACATGAAAGTAGCAAGAATGATTGCTGGTACAAACAGGTGGGAACAATGGCAGGAGGGAACTCGGAATGAGGAGATAAAGGCTAATTTAGGAATGAACTCGATGGATGAAGCTGTACGCATAAACCGGCTTCGGTGGTGGGGTCATGTGAGGCGAATGGAGGAGGATAGGTTACCCAGGAGAATAATGGACTCTGTTATGGAGGGTAAGAGAAGTAGAGGGAGACCAAGACGACGATGGTTAGACTCTGTTTCTAACGATTTAAAGATAAGAGGTATAGAACTAAATGAGGCGACAACACTAGTTGCAAATCGAGGATTGTGGCGATGTTTAGTAAATTCTCAGAGGCTTGCAGACTGAACGCTGAAAGGCATAACAGTCTATAATGATAATGTATGTATGTATGTATATGTTTAGTTAATGTTACGAACTCTTTGTTTTCTTTCTGTACTGGCAATCTGACACTTGGTGGTTTGTTATGCTGTCACGAGTGGCAATAGTGTCCCCTCTCATACCTTTGGCTTTTCTACCTCCTTGATTTTATGTCTTTTAATGTTATGTTTTCTTTGAACTTCTGACTGAACCAAAAATTGAGTCCAGAAACTTAAAGCATGTTTTCTTGTTCTATTAAAGTATTTAATGATAGATTCAAATGATCGTATGCTGCAGGCTTTTGCCTATATTCAACATCTCACCACATTATATGTGTGTTTATTACTTTGGTCCCCACCTTATTAATGTGTATCACTTCAGTGTTGTGGCATGATACAATATGTTCCAATATGGTTAATGTGATTGGCATCTCCGTTAATTACGTGCCTTGTATTTTGGATCTATTGTCAGGAATTTCATAGATGTCTTATGCTTGACCCATCTTAAGGTCCCTAAGTCTGCTTTGTAAATGCCTACATGGTATTTATTATCAAAGCTGTATTACTTGAGACATTGTGGTGGATATCGAGGTTATGGTTTTGTACGTATCTAGTCTGTAATGCACAGTCTGCATGCTAATTTAGGCCAATTTACGCCCTGGTATTATTATATTGAGTGACTTTTGCATTTTGCTGCATTTCTACAGGGCACTTTGAATCTGTGAGATGCTTAATGTTGTATGTTTGTTGTATGGTTGTTTAGAACAATTGTATTTTAGTATACAATGAAGAAGGAAGATTTAATTTACCTTTAGTTTTTTTCTTTTACTCTGGATTAACGTTTTATTTATGATTTGCCCTTACATCCCTATTGTGTCTTACTTTAGTGTGGCCTTGTGGTAACCTTTTCTTTTTAATTTTAGGCTCTTTGGAGATAATCATTTGATTTTAAATTCCTGCGCGAATCCTTACTTCTTTCCTTTCGTTTGATTTCTGTCTATATGTGATATAGTTTTTGCCCCTCTTACTTCATCTTAGTTATTATTGAAGATGTACCTTTGATTTTCTCCAGAGTCTGTGCCGTCTTAGTGGTACATTTTATATTATTTTTTAATAATATCGTAATATATCATTTCCAAAAGTCATGTTAAATGAAGCTCAACTGGACAGCGTTCCAGTTTTCAAATACTTGGGTAGCGTTATATCAAATGACAACCTAGCAAAACATGAGGTGAACAATCGAATCAATAAGGCAACACAATTTTACCACCAGGTAAGACACCTGCTGTGGGATGAGCAAATACCCATGAAAACAAAAATGACATTGTACAAGTCCTATTATACACCAATTCTTACATACAGTCTCGAAACCACAACACTGACCAATAGAGATAATTCCAAACTTCAGGCAGCTGAAATGAAATTCCTACACACTATGATCCAGAAAACCAGGAAAGACAAGATTAGGAATGAGAAAATTAGAGAAGAAGTAGGAATAGACAATTCTCTCCTCAATAAGATTCAGATATCAAGACTGAAGTGGTTTGGTCACATGAAGAGGATGCCAATAAACAGAACTGCAAGGAAGAAATTTGACAGAAAGGTAGAAGGAAGACGACCCATGGGAAAGCCACGAAGGAAATGGATAGATTTAGTTAAGAGCGATGTACTGCTGAGAGGTCATGGTTGGGACAAGTTGGTGGAGGAAGAATGGTACAAGGACAGGATGAGATGGAGGAGGCTCATATACCACACCCGGGAAACTGGAGATGGTTTAGGATGATGATGATGATGATCATTTCCAAAGTGGATGGGTTGTTCTACCAGTTGTTTTCTGCTGCTAACTGAATGAGCAGGGACTCTAATCCCACACTGGTACTAAAGTACTAAATTGTATGATCCCAGGAAGGTCACTAGGAAGGTAATATAACCTTCACACACAGTAATTTGTGAGTACACTCCGAGAGCAGTTATTGTTGTGAATTTTTCTCCTGTTGAAAATTTATTTATTTACCTTTCATTAGAACCTTTGATTTTAATAAACATTTTAAAGTCTTATCTCTTTCCTCACTTTGTCAGCAGTAAATTTAGTTTAGCTAGATGTATATTACATGGGACAGAACGAGTCCAACTTCGAATAGTTTCTTGTTTGCTCCGATCAACAATTTATCGGACCTGAAAACATTTCCTCCACATTACTCCACTGTGTACTACATTATGCTGTCTTATAATTGATCTCATTGCGCTGTCACATTGACTCCTGTTGTGTTGCTCTGAGTATTTTCTCTGCTATTGCTTTATATTGTGTCTGGGTGAGTATAGGAGGGGGTGTGTGACATTTAATATCTCACAACAAAAGACAACTTGTCTATCTCCATCTTTTCTGTTACATGATTCCCATCCACGAATTCCACCTCATGAAAACCATTTGGGAACAACGACAGCAAACACAGATTACAACAATTGGAATGACTTGCAAATGCAAGAGAAGTTGCTCTTACCAAGAGATTCACAATAAAAGTAAGCTCCACTTTGACCTCAGGAGTATGGAGAATAAATTTCAGCAGGGAGCTCTTGTGTTATACAACTGGCCACAAGTTGCTGATGGAAAGCTGACATCCAAGTTTAAAGGTCCGTACCACATCATGAGTCCAGTTGGGGAAGTATGTTACAAGATCCAGGACATTGAAACATCTACAGTTTTGAAGACGTTAATGTTCAGTTCTTGCATTGTTTGTCTACACTACATGTTCTTGATTCTCCTCCAGAAGTGGTTCCAAGGAAAAAGGAAGTAGAGGAAGCAGTTGACAATCCTAATGCAACTAATAGGACTGGCCATAAGGAAAATAAAAGGGGAATAAAAATAAAATACAGTGAATTTATTGAAAAATAAACAGATAGTATTGTCTTATTTATTAACTTTATGTGATAATATTGTTTGGTGAAATCTTGGAAAATCAAAAATATGCTTATTTAATTAATCGTGAAAACTTAATTGCCATACTTGAGTGACATTTTAAGTTTTCTGTGTGAACTTAAAAATGATCAGAAACACATTCAGCAAAATGTTTAGGCCATGTAAAATGTACTATGAAGTGCATTATAAATAGCTTATGTTTTATTTTGTTAGATATTGATAGATTGATAGTAAATTTGACCACAATTTTAAAGTCAGTTGTTGTTGTTGTTGTATTTTACAGTAAAGTTGTCAAGAACAAGTTAAGAATGTGTATAAATAAAGCATTTCTATTTAGAGTGTTGCCTGTTGCCTTTTGCCTGTACATTAAAATGTATAAAAGTCATATAAATTCCTTACATACATATCACAACTCAAGAAGTTAGTACATTTATTACACTTACGGCATGTTTACCTGAAAATGATTACTTATGCTTATGTGTTATAGTCTTCATAAGAAAATCATTAAAAAATAAAATAATGTATACTTGCCATCTAAGATTCTCTGTTCAATGGGCCCAGCAGATGATCCCCACAAATCACATAGATATCGAAGCAGGTATTTAGTAGATTCAGTCTTCCCAGCTCCAGACTCTCCAGATACAATTATGGACTGAGACTGCTTTGTAACTTTCATGTCACGGAAAGCTTTATCAGCTAAAACAACAAATATAAATTGTTTAAAAAATGGCAAGCCAAAATATTCACAAAAAACCCAAAATATATAAAAGCAAAGAATACTGCTCAAAGAAATATATTATAAGAAACACTGAATAGGAAACCATACCTTATAGTATATATTTGGATGTCAGAGGTAAACTATTGTAAATGCAAAAACAATGATTTTGAGGTTTTTATTGTACATGACTTGGTTTGGTCGCGCCGCCTTATGGGTACACTAGAGTATGTATATGTTTCACAGGAATGAAGAAAAGCGATAAACAATGGTAAATGATCATACAACAGTTCAGCCTTATGTCGTCCACCGTACTCCTTATTATATTAGCACTTGCGATAGTTTACTATGGTTAGAACTGGTTATTCAACTTGCACCTCAGTTCTCCTGTAAAGTTAGTGATACTTACTTACAATAGTTTACCACTGATGTCCAGAAATACCAACTGACATTTCCATAAGAAAATGATTACTCAAAAGAAGACAACAAGTACACCTTGAAAATACTGGGTGCAGTATTCTGTGAGGGGATGGGTATTTCACCACAGCCTGCAAGCCTAGAAAATATCTTCTATATTTGCTGAGATGTCACCTGTGAAACCGTAACTTGCTATATCATTTATCAAAGCATATTTTCCACTTATTTGCTATGAATTTCTTAAGATTGTTCTGAAATGCTGTAGTAGCATCTTCTGGGTTTGAAAACATCCTTTCATATAAGCAAGAAATAATTCCATTAATTTCACTTTGTTGGTTTCAAGAACTGCTTTACTTGGTTGTGTATGTGCTTGTATTATTCCTGTGAAGAAGCATCTTCAGCAGTCCCATTCTTTCATTAAGTAGACTGTAGTATATTATAGTCCCATAATATTTTTGTCACATTAAAGGCAGCATTATAATATGACCACTTCTTGAAAATAAATTTACTGCAATTTTCTTGCTGACTTGTGTGACTGCTTCATTTTTGTATCTGGGAAGACCCAAACCATCGACTGTTGCTTTATTTCTAGATCAAACTGATATCATCATCATCCTAAACCATCTCCAGTTTCCCGGGTGTGGTATATGAGCCTCCTCCATCTCATCCTGTCCTTGTACCATTCTTCCTCCACCAACTTGTCCCAATCATGACCTCTCAGCATTACATCGCTCTTAACTAAATCTATCCATTTCCTTCGTGGCCTTCCTACGGGTCGTCTTCCTTCTACCTTTCTGTCAAATTCCTTCCTTGCAGTTCTGTTTACTGGCATCCTCTTCATGTGACCAAAACACTTCAGTCTTGATATCTGAATCTTATGTAGGAGAGAATTGTCTATTCCTACTTCTTCTCTAATTTTCTCATTCCTAATCTTGTCTTTCCTGGTTTTCTGGATCATAGTGTGTAGGAATTTCATTTCAGCTGCCTGAAGTTTGGAATTATCTCTATTGGTCAGTGTTGTGGTTTCGAGACTGTATGTAAGAATTGGTGTATAATAGGACTTGTACAATGTCATTTTTGTTTTCATGGGTATTTGCTCATCCCACAGCAGGTGTCTTACCTGGTGGTAGAATTGTGTTGCCTTATTGATTCGATTGTTCACCTCATGTTTTGCTAGGTTGTCATTTGATATAACGCTACTCAAGTATTTGAAAACTGGAACGCTGTCCAGTTGAGCTTCATTTAACATGACTATTGGTTCTGCTCCTTCCCCATACACTTTCATCACCACCGTCTTGGTCTTGCTGATGTTTAAACCATATTTCTTAAACTCCTCATTCCAGCTTAGTATTCTCTCTCCCACTTCATCTTCTGAGTCACTCCACATCGCAACATCATCTGCAAATGTGAAGGCTTTGATATCTCCATGTTCTTTCCTTTTAATAGATTTCATTACTACATCCATTACAATAATAAATAGAAGTGGTGACAATGAGCTGCCCTGCTGCACTCCTCTCTTTGTTTCAAACCAGTCCGACAAACCACATCCTACTTGAATACAGCTTCTGTTCCCACTATACAACATTTTCACTTTGTCTATGAGGCTATCTCGCACTTGAAGTTCTTTCATGCATTGCCAAATTCTTTCCCTTGGTACACTATCGTATGCTTTCTCAATGTCCAAAAATATTAGGAAAAGTTGCTTGTCATGATATCAAGCACACATCTAGATTTGTCTCTAGTAAGTCTACCTAGTCTGGCCTCGCAGTATAGGGGGCAACATGTCCGCCTGTCACCCGGCGCCCCCGGGTTCGATTCCTGGCCGGGACAGGGTTTTTTAATTGTAAATGATTAATATCCCTGGCCTGAGGACTGGGTGTTTGTATTGTCCTTAATGTTCCTTTCCTCGCATTCAACACTTTCCACTTCTGCAATTTCCAAATACTTGCAGGTTCCTAACATATGGTGCAAGTAGGGGCAAAAGATCTTTCTAGGTCGAAGCCCCGAACAAATAGCATTTTTTTTTAAATCTACCTAGAGAGCATTTCTATTATTAGTCAGATTACGCAGCAAATATCTTAATATTACTTTCTTGAAGCAAAGAATATCATGCAAGATTTTATAAATTTCTGCCAATCAGTTTCCCTATAATTTGATGATCTTGAAATTATTGGCTAGTGTCAACATTTCCCAATAGCGTAGCCAGGATCAGTCAATGGTGGGGATTATAGTTACAAAATGATTATAGAACACGATGAAGTTGCTTGTGCATGTGTGGTCATTATAAGGGCACTGATACAAGTGAATTGTGTTGATATTCAGGTTGCAGTATACTACAAAGTCTTACATTAAAATACAGAACAAGAACAATACGATCAAGGTCAACAGTTTTACAGCGAATGGTACATTCAGTTTACAATCTAAACTTTTGAGGCTTCTTAAGAAATACAGTATATTTAACAGATCTGTTGGTTCTACAATTATGTGTCTGAATGTTTATTTAGTTTATTGTCAGTTCCTGTTTATTTTAAAATTTTCATGGGAGTTTATAAAACCCAGTAACCGCTACTTGGCTACGCCCATGATGTTTTCATTCATCACTGCTGTTGCCAGAGTCTCACTTTTCTCCTCATCTTGCAAAGAATCTTTGCCTCTCTTGAATTCTCCAAACCAAAAAATAGTTACTCAGGATGACGCACAGTCCCTAAAGACAAGGTGATAAACATTCAGGACACCGAATCTAATCTCAACCTCTCTTGTTGTCATTGAAAATCATTGTTGCATGGAAATGCTCGCTGTCCAACTCCACTGTGGCTACCAATGGACCAGGTAAATAAGCAAAATGAAGTGCCCCATTCTTGTACAAGATGATATGTTGGAGGGGGAAACCAAAACTCATTTTACTCACAAAAGATGGCACTATGCAGACCCATACATGTTTTAGGTTAAAAACTGTAAGCCGGACTGAGTGGCTCAGACGGTTAAGACGCTGGCCTTCTGACCCCAGCTTGGCAGGTTCAATCCTGGCTCAGTCCGGTGGTATTTGAAGGGCTCAAATACGTCAGCCTCGTGTCGGTAGATTTACTGGCACGTAAAAGAACTCCTGCGGGACTAAATTCTGGCACCTCGGCGTCTCCGAAAATCCTAAAAGAGTAGTTAGTGGGACGTAAAGCAAATAACATTGTAACGTCTTCGTCGACGGGTTACATTCTTTACCCGATATCTCCATTTTTACTTGTCGTTGGGCAGCCTCGTTAGACGAAATGGAGTCGCTCAGCGGATACCTCAGGGTTTTCTTATGACAAGTAAGACATGTAATCTTACTGTAGAATTCGTTTTACGTGAGTTCAAGACAATCCCAACTCACGGGTGACACCTACCGACACTCACAACATAATAATAATCGTCGACAACTTTTATCAGAATATTGACTCCGAGAGAACTCGCCATGATTAATTGGAACACTTGATTACTGAGTACCACTTTTAGCTATCAACTAACTTACGAACTAAACAGTAATAGAAGAATTCATGACATAAGCAATTATAGAAAAATAACAAGATATTTATTAATAAAATATTAAATTATTAAATTACCATATTATGCGACGGATTATTTAAAATTGACTGAAAATACGTATGGAGAATGAGTCAGCGCTGGCTCGTAAAATAAAACAAAATAATATTCAATATTTAAAATTATTAAGAATATCAGTTCCTTTGTGAAGTAGAAGTTAAGTATTTACACATTTACAATAGATCACTGGACACATCTGAGGTCCACCTTGCAGTTTGAACGTAAGTGTAACATCAACACAATTAACTTGTTATGATAGTTCATTTCCTTAGTCTGATTAAACCAGTCTCACTTGGACACAATGTTCAGCCGAAATGCATCTCAAATACACTAATAAGTTAAGTCTGAATAAATTGGAATACATTTAAATAAATCTGAATAAATTAAAGGAAATCGAAAATAGATCTGAGTAAATCAAGATAATTTTGAGTAAAATCCGAAGTCATGATTTTGTTGCAACGATCTCGTTGTATGTGGATAACTACTTACGAACTAAGGCATTCTTTCCTAGTGCCTGGTAAATACGGCTCCTACTCTAGCTTTTCCCTAGCTGAAGTTCGTTAAAGAAATGTACGTTCAAACGGAGAATATTAATCGATCTAGCTATCTAACTAATTTTCAACATAATCTTTGGCTGTCATACACATGTCCTTTTAGGTTCAATGTCCCTTTCTTTAGTTATATTCCAATAACATTCAACTACAATGCAAGCTACTTTTCTCTCTCGCAATTAGTATGGAAGCGCTTTGCTGCGAGGTTCAGAAACATAATCTCATATACATCGGTGTCGTAATGCACCTGGTTAACTACAGCTATTCAAAGTATCGTAGTATTCCGATGTTCATTATAAATCATCTACACTGACATACAATTACGTCACGAGCATACATCTATAATAGTAAACCCAGTTCGTACCTTGGCTTGTGTCGCTCCAGCGGTGAGGGCAATCTTACGTAAACGAATCATAAAATAAACTTGTAGTGTGGCATATCTTAACTTGCAGGTACACGTTGGCCCTGCATCGCGTGAAACATCTCATATCACTATATATAACTCGAATCTTTCATCCAATTACCATAATCATATCCTTATTACAACATCCATCTAATATTAACACCGTAGTCTCCATAATAATTTTCCGCGTTCCCAAATTCTCGACTACGTCAAAGTACCACACTGATTCTTAATATAACATTTACAAGTCGCAGCTTCTCATAACCTACGGACGAGTTCAATGCCCTTTCTATGAACCAAACAATGCGTAATTCCATTTGTTTCCTTCTACACCGCGCACAACCACTCGTGACGTCAACTTTAAACATTACTTCAATGAAATCTCTATAATCTCCCAGTATGTCATTTTAATCAGCTGTTTCCACATTTCTCTTTCCAACCTCACGCTTCATACGAGTATTTTAGACGATATATGTTGACGTATATATCCATTACATGTGAAACTATTACTATATTGCTAAATAGTAACTACGAACTTAATTATCTCACACATCGTTGGTAATCCTCACTTGCATTGCTATATTTATCGGTCTACAATTAGCCCATCGGCACATACCTAAGGTACATGTGTAGGCAAACCAAAAATTATGCGATAAAATATTGTGAATGACTTAGCTCGCTCATGGTTGTCCCTGGTCCAGCTGTTCCGTTCCCAAATGGATGTAGTTGGGTCTTCAGTTCAGTCACGGGTTGAACAAATGGTAGATCATCCGCTCCTTCGTTCTGGAAGTACTATCCGGATTCCCGTTGCCTTCCTTCGTCATGGCTCGATCGGATGGTTACCCGTCGCCTTCCTCGTCATTGCCTGGTCGTATGGTAAGATGAATTGTTCCCAGGTTGGTCCATCATGTGTATTTAGCACATCATCTTCATCATCTTCTTGTCAGTCTCAAAGTTGAAGATTATATTGCAGTATACAGCCATTTTACTATTCTTCTCTGACGTCTCTAATCCTTAATTTTATTTCTTTTTATTTTTCTTCGTAGCTCTCCGACGTTTCCGCAATTTCATAAGATAATGAATTCAGTACGTCTATTTTCTGTCTGAACTGCTTTTGAATCTTGACGAAAACTTATTCTTTATTCTTATTCAACCGTTGGAAAATACTTCTTTTCTTATGCGTGATCCTTTGCTCCTCCTAAAAGAATTATTCCGCTGACGGTAATTGCGTCCGCTCTCTACGTCATGAAAATTCAAGATGAAGATTTTTAATAATCAAGTCTTTTTCTATTTTTTTGAAAACAATACTGTAGACCGTCCATTGTCCGTTTTACCCTGACTACTTGACCATTCCATGACGTATATGGCCCTCTGTATCATCACAACAGGTGACTATTCCTTGCTTGCTATAGATTACATGGCCCATACCTTCGGTCGGCGCCATTTTGTAATCTGTCGTGGACGTGCGAACGGGCACAACATTATTATTATTAAAAACTGTTAGTTAATTTTTCAAAATCTCAAAATTTCTGTAGCAACCTTCGTAGCAGTTGTGGAATGAATATTCAAAATTCTTTATTTACAGGCAACTTGTGATGCATCACATTATGTTTGACAAACTTTAGTACGATATCAATGAAAGTACTAGGAAAGGCACTGTGCTAATGACAATGTTCCTCGATTAGTAAACAAGATCAGGGAATATAATTCTGGGTTCTTGGGGAATGGAATAATTTGAAGACATTAGAAAAAAATCATATGGTACTCAAATGTATTCTGTCAGCACATTGCAATGATACAAAAAATACTCTATCTTGTATCTACCCTCTTTCTAGGTCACGGATATAATGAATACTCATGTATGATACAGATATTTCTGAGGTATTTCTTACAAGGGAACATTATTGGGTTGCCTTGCATTATGATACAATACAGTGTAGACAAGGAACAGTAATCAAATTAAAGTGATATGGGAAACTGGAGGAGGCACAGATTATTTATCTTGCTGCTGTGTTGTCCAGTCCAACAGGTGCTGAGGTATGGGTGGACTAAAGCATATAATATTTACATTTTCTCCAAAATGAATGTCTTTTGCATAATGCAATTACATCACTTACCTATTGCAAATACATGAGGTGGTAATACCCCCAAAGATTTACCCTGGTAACTCTGGATTGTTTTTGAAGAATAAAGGTCTCGAATTTCAAAGTATGGGTTCACTGCAATCAGAATGTTGGCAACGTAGGTCTGCAAATACAGAATGAATACATCTGTAAATAATATGAATTGTAAGGAGAGTTTATGAAGCAAATAATAAAGACTATTTAATACTTACATATATTTTGTCTTTATTGTAACGTAACCGGATGTTATTCAGAAGTGTGGCAGGATTAAGGTACATTAAGGCACCTGAAACATAAAAAATAAAATCCATGTATAATAAACCAGATGTACGAATGAATGTCAAAAAATGTGGAATATTTTGAATTACATGTAAAGACTATAATCACAACAATGAAAGATTGTTACAAAATGACAGTTCTTCTATAAACAGAGATCCTAATAAATTCTTTCAAGTTTTTTCTTTGACCTGACCACTGATAAAGGGAATGGTTGAATTCCTGAAATGGTTGAATTAAATAATTTTCGTTCATTAATAAGTATATTGACAAGGCTTATTCAAATATAACTATTTTAAATATTTCTGTACTACACTGAAAACTCTGTTGCAAAAGCAGAGAGGATTAATAGGATTAGAAAGCTTTCTCCAACTACTTGACAAGAAATTCAGGATTTTATAGCTAACTGCAGAAAAAATGAAGCTTTAGGTCAGGGATGGCGAACCTATGCCACGCGTGTCACTAGGTGACACGCGGACACGATTTCGGTGGCACGCCACATGAACATAATATTTTATATATACGTCTCGTACTACAGACAGTGCATATCTTACAGTGTTTCACGTGTAAGAAATAAATATCGAAAATGTAAATACTAGTTTCATTCGGACGTGCAGTATGGCAACACTGCTATACTGATAGGTCCGAAAGTCAAGTGAGATAGTGTCGTTTTCTAGTTGTTTTGTATACGGACATCGCAAATATATTTTCGGTGCCGAAAAAAACAGAAACTGAACAAAGGTGGTGACCATATTTTTCAAGAACACTGGCCAAGATGTGTTGCCTGTGTTCGAAAACAGTTGTATCCCCCATATTTAATGTAAAGCGCAATTTTGAGACTGGTCATTCAAATGTTTGTTCCATTTCAAATGAAGAAAGAGGAGAGTTCATTTCACAAAATATCCAACATTACACAAACAAACTAGTTCTTTTGTATAATCTTTCCGGCCCAGGAATAATATCAGTGCGGCTTTTTCTATCTGTCTCACTGCATAGTACAGCATGCATGGGAAACAGATTTCTGACGGTGAGTTGTTGAAAGAAAATTTCTTATTGACGTCCGACACATCATTTGAAAACTTCCCTAACAAGCAACTAATAATTAACAAGATTAAAGGAATCCCAGCCAGCTGAACTGCTGTCAAGGATAGAATAATAAAAATGGGTGAAGAAGTTTCGGAGCAGTTGAAAGCTAATTTGGATAACTCCCACATATATGCAGTATGTTTTGATGAAAGCATGAATGTGACCTTACAAACAAGGATAGCTGTTTTTTCTTTTAGATTTCCTTATGGAAATGTGATGAGGGAGAAATTAGTTTAATTGTTGAGCGTACAAACTACAACATGGGAAGATAATGAAGGTAATGGAGGAAGTATTTACAAGATATATTGCACCCGTTATGGAAATATTTATAATAAATAAATGACTCAATAAATAAATAAATAAATAAACGTATTATGAAACATAATCGGGAAATTGAAAGGAAGTTGCGAGGGAGGGCGGGGTGTAGGTTGTAGACATCTCGTAATGGAAATGGAAAACAACAAGTGGCACAGTCAACAGATGAGAATAATAAACCAGAGTTAAAATGGCACACTAGTTGGAAAAGGTTCGCCATCCCTGCTTTAGGTCATAGTACATGGAACAGTTGGAGTAATACTCTATGGCTAAATCTTTGGTGGAAAATAGTTTTGAACTAATGCTCTCTAGCTAGATCTCTGGTGAAAAATAGTTTTGTTCTAAGAAATAGTTTTGTACTAAGAACTTTTCACTTTTATACAACTTTAATTTTTTTTTTAAACTTGCAAATTTCATACTAGTTTCCAAATTAGACATCAATTAGCATAATGGAAATACAACTTATGATTTCCTTTACCTTACTAGAACTGAAAAACAGAAATATATAAGTAGAAACTAACATAAAAAAGAAACCTAGATACGTATTGTCAGCATTCATTGGATTTACCAAATTACTATGGTACTAACATTTGTTTAAAAAAATTAAAAAGTGTTCCATGATACAGTAGCAGCGATTTTTGTAGAAAATATTACATTTTTGTTCACATTTTTGCCAGCTGAAACTAGGAATTATAGGAATTATTTAAAAAAGCAATTTGTACAAGGCCTGTTGTCTTATCAGCTCATTCTTTCCTTTATTTTCTTCAATTATTAACAAAATTATTGGTGGAAATATGCACAAAATGTCGTTCGTCTCGGCTAACCGATTTGTATAACAACACAGCAAGTAATAGAGACTTTGCACATGCTGTGAGGAAGGGTAGGAGGGGTATTTTATTCTTTCGTTTCACCCTCTGTGGGGCACGTTGAATCGATCATTTCTGTGTGTTGTTCTTTTCTTAGTGTCCAGTATTTCTTCATTCTTTCTGATCTTAGTTTCCTTTCATCTAATGTTTAATTCTACTAGGTCTTCTTCAGTTTCTTTAAACCAGTTGGGTTTTGTTTTGCAGTTACAGAAAAATTCAAAGAAGCAGGGGTAAAATATATATATTTTTGCCAAGATCATGGACACTGATGTATGATTCACCCACTTGCCATGCGCATTTATCATTCTGGCAGTGTCTTTAGTGTCTCTTAGTCTCTTAGTGTGTAGTCAAATACTAAATGATTTTAACTGTATAATCATGCCATACTTCTATTTAATTGGAATAAACATGTAATATTGTTCCTTTGGTGTAAGTTTTATTGTGTAGTACTGAATCAAAATCTTAAAAAACTATTATCACACTTAAATTGGTAAACTGTCAACCTTTACCTCTCTGTCGAAATTTGCTCAGAGAGCACCAAAAAACTTTTAATTTTGTAGCTAGCTTCTTCAGTTTATATGTATATAACCCCCACCCTCACCCCGTCCGCTATATCCCGTAACACAGTACTGTTTGTTGTCTGTATATTTTTTGCCCCCGCACTTTTAATTCCCAATCGCCGCTACTGTCATGGTACAACGGTCTTCCCTACTATTTTATCTACAACAAACTCTTGATTTTCCAATTTAGAATTTCACTGTGCTTCTCTGTTCACAGCAATGTTTTGTAAAATGAGGTGCTGTTCACTTAAATAGTCTCTAGGGATCTAGCTATTGGAAATTATATTAGGCTAAATCAAAATAAGAGCTGTACATAATACAATGAAAACAACTTACAGTTATCTTCCACCTCTTTGTTGGTATCATCTTCAGCATAGTGTATGCGGTCCAAACTGTAGGTACACCTGGACTGTTTACTGTTGAGGGGTACAACTGTAGCCTCACCATCATGGCCGATGTCAATGATCTTTCCCAGCACAAAGCCCTGTACTGGATCTGGCATCCATACAAGTTGATCCATTGCTATGAAAGAAAATGTATGGAGTTTTTAGAACATATCTTACCCACAAAATAAGACAATATTTCAGTGCAGATTAAAATTATTACAGATACCATTACACAAACAATTTGATTCCACTTAATTTGGGATTTTATTTTAAAGAGGTTTGTAAAACCATGTCAATCACAATTAATACATTAAATAAATGGAGTATAGTACGCGCACTTTTTCTTGAGCCCTAGTTCCCATTCGTTACTATGGAGATCCGGGCTCAAGATAAAGTGCGCGTATAGTACTTCATTATGGTGTCCAATACCAGCAATGTCATGTGCAGTTCCTGCAAAGTGTCGCTCAAGGAGAATGAAAATTATGTACCGGTACAGTGTGATGGGAAGTGTGGTGAAACATTCCATTTAAAATGTACACGAGTTTTAAATGCTGCTTTTAAGGCAATGCTGGCAAATCCAAGGGAAATTTTTAGCACTGTAATCAATGCAAACATAACCCTACTTCTGTTAAATCCTCTTCATACTCTTATCAGTAGAATAAAGTCAAAGCGGACAATACAAGCCTATGTGAAGCTGAGAGCAGCGTGCAGCAAATCCTGAAAGACGTCTGCAGCTCATTAGAGTTTCAGTCCAGAAAAGTTGATGAACTAATACAGCAAAAGAAGTGAACTTAAAAAAATGCATAGACCATCTAACCAACGAAGTGAACAACAGCAAGACTGTTTGAAGGAGCAAATCAGTGATCTTGAGCAATAGTCTAAGAATTATAATTTAGAAATCGCCGGCATACCAGTCTCTAAGGGTGAAAATGTGTATGATATAGTACCTCAAGTTGCAAGTGCAGTTGGAGTGGAAATTCATCCTGAGTGTGACATTGAATATTGCCATGAACTCCCAGCAGTTACAGATAAGGAGAGAAGGAAGAAGACTCCCCTCATAATTGCAGAATTTTATTTGTGTAAAACAAAAAAAAACAAAATGGACAAGAAAAGAAAGCACGGGAAACTTCTCTGTGCAGATATTAAAGGCAGTGGGGACACAACAGTATACTTAAATGAACATCTAACAAAACAGAACCAACATTTATATTGGCTAGTCAGAAATTCGAAACACTCCATGAACTACAAATTTGCTTGGACCAAGAATGGGAAGGTCTTCATGAGGTAAAATGAGGACAGCCCCATACTGCAAATCAAGACTACAGCAGACCTATCAGCAGCCCCTACGAAACAGAGAGACTGAGGATACCTGAGCCAAGTGATTCATAAATATAGTTACAGTATACTGAAGTTCTCTCTCGAAGTGTGCACCAAGCAATTACAAATAGTTATAGTAGACAATAGGTTATGGATAAGAAACTAGATCATAAGTGAGGCCTTAGCTTATAAGATAATATCACTACAGTACAGGCATTGTAAACAACCTGACCTGAACAAATTAATCAACAATACTGCAGGAATTAGAATTATGCACCTGAATATAAGTGCCATGATAACAAATTTTGAAAGCATGTTAGTTATGTTAAATCAACTGGATCATAAACTAGACATTATAATACTATCTGAAACCCAACTCATTAGGGATATACCCTTGTCTATTTTAGGAATTAATGAGTACTTCATACCTTCAAAAAATTCTACACATGACAGCTTAAAGATATACACACATGTAACCCCCATACAAAATGATGCAATATCTACTGTGAAAATGCTGAAAGCTGCAAATGGTAGCCTACTCAACTTAAAATCTCTATATACAGTAGAGTCTCGCTCATCCGACCTTCGCTTATCCGACATTCCGTGTTATCCGACACTGGTAGACTTATTTTGAACTTTTGGTGGAGACTAAATTCAGGCACACACGGTGTGGAGGCTGCGTCCATGGGACAAGCACTGGCCTGACCCCTAGCAGTAGGACAGTGTTTTTTTCTCAAGGACAGGTGCAGTGAGTCTTCAGTCATTGTTCATTGTAGTATTGGTTGGGTGCGAATGTTATAATTTTCATATCCTCTGTGAGTATAGCAAGTAAATGGAAGAAAGTGATTGTTTCCAGGGAAGACAAGTTGAGTGCATTAAAGCCACTGGACAAAGGGGAAATTCTTCAAAATGTGGCTTCAGATTGTGGTGTTGGATGTGTTACAGTGTGAGACTGGAAAAAACAGAGGGAAGAAATTGAAAAGTGGTGCTCTACCAGAGCAGAGAAAAACATTGAAAAAATGTGAGTACGAAAAAGTGAAGCACTATTTCTTTGGTTATCTCAACACCGGGAAAAGGGCCTACCATTATCTGGCCCCATTCTGCAGGATAAGGCTGTGTATTTCCAGAAGGAGTTTAATTAAGAGGACCCTAATTTTCCTGCCAGTGTTGGGTGGTTTGATCGGTGGAAAAAACTGTACGGCATTAGGCAGCTTAATATCTGTGGAGAAAAGTTTCTTTTCGTAAGACATCTGGAATGTTTTTGTTCAATACTGCATGTACTGTACAATTGAATTGATAATTCAATAAATAGAGTACCGTAAAACATGTCATTGTTTTAGTTCATTTTTCAAAGTTATTCTGTATTATCCGACATTTTCGGTGATCCGACGTACTCCAGGTCCCGTTTAGGTCGGATAATCGAGACTCTACTGTATAAAATAAAAATTTTGTTTGTACATTGATCAGAATTTAAGAAGAATGGTATTTTTCTATTGGTCGTGTCTACAGTAACAAGGAAATACACTTATTAATTTTCCATAATGTCTGTCTGTCTGTCTGTCTGTCTGTCTGTCTGTCTGTCTGTCTATCTGTCTGTCTGTCTGTCTGTCTGTCTGTCTGTCTGTCCCCTGGTTCATAAAGTTTCTCATACTACTGGAATGTCAAACACTGGTCCGCACCGGTTCATCATAGCAGTCAAGCTATTCATGTATGTATGTATGTATGTATGTATGTATGTATGTATGTATGTATGTATGTATGTATGTATGTATGTATGTATGTATGTATGCATGTATGTATGTATGAGCATCACGAGAAAATGGCTGAACAGTAGTTAATGAAAATCTTTATATAAAGTTGGGTAATAAGTCACTACAATTTAGGTCATAAATAATGTAATTCACGCTGAGTGAAAGGGTAGTTTAGGGGATGGCCTACAATGTAATTCTCAAATATTTATGTTATTAGTGGTCCTTTCAATAAAGACTACATAACTAAGTCATATATTTTTACTGTACCAGCTTTGATAACAGAGATATTCATGAATTTGGATTTTTGTTGTTAAGTCCATATCAGTGCCGAGTCATGAGAAAATAGGTAACCAGAATTTAATGAAGATCGGTATGTAAAGTCGAGAAATAAGGAACTACAGTCTACGCTATAGATAATTTTATAAGATGTAGTAATATCACAGAGTCGACAGAAAATTACATGTTAAGGCCTAAATTATAGAAAGCTCATAAAATGGATCAACAACAACATCACACTGACCATTGTTTGTTGTGATGTGCTTTGTGTCTTCTGTTGCCACTCATCTCTGGGAGATGGGATTAGTGCTGCATACCGAGTATAACAACCTGCCTGAATATTGGTGGGAAGTAGCTGGAGAATTAGATAACCTTCTTCTTTAGCATGCCATTCCTTTCCCCTGGTTCATAAAGTTTCTCATACTACTGGAACGTCAAACACTGGTCCATACCGGTTCATCATAGCAGTCAAGCTATTCAATACCTTCTCTGAGGCACTGATTGGAATAAGTAGTGTGCACATTTAACGGAATAATGGCAGAGGAGTGTTCATGGCTGTCTGCGGCCTGGACATTGCAGCACTGGAATTTTGGACTGTTAGATCGTTCCCGTAGTACTGCTTTACAAATATCTTGTAACATAGTACTGTTCGTTAAAATTGAGAAAATGTGCAGTTTTTCATTTGATTGAGTATTTTATATGATAACATTGCTTTTAAGTGCTACATTTCTACTGATGTCATTGTGATGACCTATGTTGACTTCAGTTGGGAAAACCACAAAGAATTCCATAACAAAGCATGGGTACATCAGCTAGTATAATTTAAAAAGTTACATGATACTTGCTATGTACAGATCACCCTCCACAAACCCAAAGAAATGCATAGAAGAACTAGGAAATACACTTCAGCAGCTACCTGCAGCCACACATTATATAATAATAGGCGATATTAACATTGACATTTTAAACCTAATTGGACAGTATGCTCAAAAAATTAAATATGAATACATAAAACACCTTAAGTGCTAATGGTTTCATTTCATACATAAGTTCTGCAACCAGAATAACCCCAAAATCTAGAACATGTATAGATCACATACAGGTTAAATCCCACAGAAGTAGGGTAACAATTTTGACTCGTACATTCTACATACCAATATCACAGACCACAGTCCTATTTTTCTCATACAAAAATAATCCCAAAAATATCATATACCACAAATGGAAGGAAAAACACAGAACAATGCCAGAATAAATTATGAAGCTTTAGATAAAGCCTTAGAAAAGGAAAATTGGGGATCTATCCTGAATGAACACGATGTCCACAAAGCAGCCAATAGTTTTATTGGATATTTGTGAAACTCTACTAACACAAGACATGTAAGATAAAAATTCAGAAAGATAACACCATGGATCACAACTGCAATCCTAACTTCCATTAGAATAAGGGACAAATTATACCAGACAACTGTAAAACAAAAGATGAGATCCTCAAATAATGACGAGATCACATACACTATTAAGAAATATAAAACATACCGAAACTGGATAAACAGGCTTATTAAAGTAGCAAAAGAGAAGTACTATTCTAATAAAATTATATCAAGCTCCAAAAATTCTAAAATCCTGTGGAAAAACATAAATTATATAACATGTAGGAACCCAACCCCTCCCCATGGCACTACAACCCTTGAAGGGCCTTGGCCTACCAAGCGACTGCTGCTCAGCCCGAAGACCTGCAGATTGCGAGGTGTTGTGTAGTTAGCATGACAAATCCTCTCGGCCGTTATGCTTGGCTTTCTAGACTGGGAACATGTAGGAAGGAGAAGAGAAATTCAGATATAGATAGCATAAATCTTACAGACTCACAAGAAACAAACCAACCAACTATCATTGCAGACAAATTTGTGGATTATTTCAGTGATATAGGTTTAGAACGTACTGACAAAATAATAAATATCAGCAAAGAATCTAATGACACATATAAAAATGACATTCATGTAATACCTCAATCACAATATATATAATAATGGCTATGACAAGATCTCTAGTAAAACACTTAAGACAATTAGTTCACATATTCTACAGCCTCTGCAATACATTTTTAATCTGTTACTAACAAAAGGGCAATTTCCAGATCCATTCAAATTTGCTATCATAGTGCCAATACATAAATCTGGCGATAAGAGAGAGTTAAACAATTATTGCCCAATTTCTCTCACAACCCACCTTTCAAAATTACTAGAAAAATGCATTAAACCAGACTACTTCATTACCTGAATAAGTACAACATATTGCTGCCAAATCAGTTTGGTTTTAGACCAAAAATTAGCGTTCAAGATGCAATATTTTCCTTAACTGCCAAGGACTAATTCTATATTTTTGGATTTAACACTGACATTTGATACCGTAGACCACAATACACTCCTTAGAAAACTTGAAAAAGTAGGCATTTGTGGAATTCCTCAAAATCTAATTAAAAGCTTTCATTCTAACAGAACACAAAAGGTAAGAATCAAGGATACCCTAAGTAACAGTGAACAAGTAAAAATCGGAGCACCCCAAGGAACAGTGTTAGGACCAATTCATTTTCTGTTATATATCAATGATCTGTGTGAGCTCAATTGTAATGCAAACATTAACTCATATGCTGATAAAACGGTAGTCACACCTTCAACAGAGCTCAAGAAACCCTATCCATAGTTCAGAAATGGGTAAACAACCACCTACTTTCTTTAAATGAAAATAAAACAAAAATCCTCTGCTTCTCACATAATAAAACAATGCAACCCTCAGACAAACTAACACTCCACATACCAACTTGCAACAGTACTGAAAGGTGTAACTGTTATACTTTAGAGAAATCAATAAATGTTACATACCTAGGGATAATTATAGATATTTACCTGAAATGGAATTTTCATGCATCAAATTTTATCATTAAACTTCAGAAGCTTATTTATATATTTTACAGAATTAGAAATGTTATTTCAGCAAAAGCCTTGAAATCTATATACTTTGCCTTAGTTCAGTCGCAACTGCAATATGAATTAACATTTGGGGTGGAATACTTGATTCACACTTGACTCAGGTAAATACATGCCAGAACTACATACTGAAAGTCATGTACCAAAAAGCCACTGATGTTTCCAACATATGAACTGTTCCAGCAAAGCATGGTACTTAACATATGGCAGCTATTTGTGCAGTTAGTGACTCTATACGTGCATAAAAATGTTAAGCTCTTCTACAAAGAATACATGTCACAAATTTGCACTAGGCTGCAAGACAGAACTGGAATAAGTATTCCATGCCAGAACACTTTACTTGGACAAAGAAATCAAAGTTGTCTAGGGCCACGGATATACAATGCATTACCTGCGGACGTGATCAGTGGCAACCAGAATACCCTGAAGAAAAGGCTATTCACATGGCTCATTAACAATTATTACAAAGTAAATCAACTTATAAATTTCCATTAGAATATTTAAATCAACTAGCACACTATTCCTTTCTACTAAGAAACCAACCTTCTCCTTAACACATGCTTCTCAATTCCAGCTTCCTGCTTATTACAACAAAAGCAGGAAAACAGTTCATAAAATTAGTACAGTATCACCAAAATGCTAATGGAGTAAATGCTATTCACTAGATGCCATAATGTACATAATCTAGCTATTGTATTCTTGAAGCCCACAAACAAGTTTACCTTATGTGGAATTTACACTGTATCTTTTACTATCTCTGTATGTATATGTATGATATTGACCGTGAATAAAAATGTTTGAAATATCAAAAAATTAATTTAAAAAATGAGTACTGTAGAAGTAGCCTCCATGGCTCAGACGGCAGTATGTCGGCCTCTCAATGCTGGATACCGTGGTTCAAATCCTGGTCACTCCATGTGAGATTTGTGCTGGACAAAGCGGAGGCGGGACAGGTTTTTTCTCCGGGTACTCTGGTTTTCCCTGTCATCTTTCATTCCAGCAACACTCTCTATTCCCATTTCATTGCATCTATCAGTCATTAATAAATCACTTTGGGAGTGGCGACCCCATCGTACTAATAGTCTATATCTGCTTCATTCATTACATCCCCGACCTGGTCATTGACCGGAAAACAGCTTGTAGGTTTTCATTTCAGTATTGTAGAAGTCTTGTTTACCTAAGAGTAATAGCAGTAATATAGCGTACAGTATGATAATACTAGGTGGTCCACCAGCCCCTTGCAATCAAGTTTTATGCTTTCTGCTGTGTTTACTACAATTCTGAAACACCTCAGTCCTCTCCCTAAACTGGGGTAATATAATGAAATGTGTGGTTGTGGGCTAGAATAATAATTTTGTGTGGCTACTTCTAGCTGGGTGCAGCTCTTGTAATGCAGACCCTCCGATGAGGGTGGGTGGCATCTGTCATTTGTAAGTAACTGCATGTTATTGTGGTGGAGGATAGTGTTATGTGTAGTGTGTGAGTTGCAGGGATGTTGGGGACAGCACAAACACCCAGCCCCCAAGCCAATGGAATTAACCAATTAAGGTTAAAATCCTCGACCCGGCCGGGAATCAAACCCGGGACCCTCTGAACCGAAGGCCAGATCGCTGACCATTCAGCCAATGAGTCGCACACGGGCTAGAAGACAGTAGAAATCGTGAGTGCCACTATTAATTCATTATATGAACCATGAAAGAACACGTAAAACGAGCACAGATACGAAGAACACGTACTTTACAACAGGTGCACACACAGATAAGGAGCAGGTATTGTATAGACTGGGAACTGCGTGCTGTGTGTCAAGCCTCGCAGTAGCTCATACGGCAAAGGCGCGGTGGGAAATGTGATAGGGAACAGTGCTCGAAGGTTTGAATCCCACGCAAGTATTATTTAATTTTCTACCGCCAGTTGCCTGGGATGTGACAACGTTGCATACTTGATAGCTTCCTCACAAGGAACGTAGCAGGTAAGACAGGTCGAAACCTATCCTGTTGGTGTTTTTTTTTACACTGTCGTTGTACTGTAAGAGGATAGCATGTGGAGAATTGGCCTACAGATTTAATTGCAAGGCTCCCAAATCCTGGTATGCAAGCTAGTCATGATGCTTAGACAATAGAAGAGTGTTTAAAATCTTCTTTGAGTGAAGTTGTGGATAACCCAGATAAGTTAATTTCACAAAGTTGCGATGGGGTAAATGTAATGAGTGGTCTCCATTCAGGAGTGCAAGCTCTCATCAGGGAAGATTTTAAGCATGCACATTACGTTCACTGTTATGCCCATTCTTTGAACTTAGTCATGGGACAAGCGACAAGTCAGAATACGGATGTCCGCATGTTTCTTGCAGATTTAAGTGAAATCCCCAGCTTCTTTCATAACCCCCACAGCGATCAGGTGTATTGACCGAAGTTGCTGGTAGAACACAAGCTGGAATTTTAAATCAAGGACCGTTGAAGTAGTTTACGAGAACAGAGATGCCCTCACTGAATACCTGGATCAACTGGAAACTACCTATCAACAGCCTACCACCACATCGCAAGTAAAAGGCTTGCGTTTAAAATTGGAGCACCCGTTATTTCAGTTCTGGTTGGCTGTTTTCCCATCAGATAATGCCTCATGTGGACATTTTATACAGTCAGCTACAAAAGCGAAATTCAGATCCGTTGGAAGTCAAAGGCGCACTTTCAGGTTTCGAGGCTGCTATGAAAATGGTTCGGGAAAATAAAATTGATCACATCGCTGATGAACATGACCGTTCAACGACATGACATACTGCGCCCGCCAGTGAAGGTATCACGAGGGCTGCTGCTTGCCTCGAGACGAGTTGCGGCAAAAGAAATTTGTGACACGGTCATTCTTAAAACAAAGGAACGGTTTCAATTCACAAACCACCTTCTTGCAGCAAACCTGTTTCAAGCTGAGAATTTCGGCAGCTTCGAGAAGCCGTTTCCCCACTCACTTTTCTACAAAGCGTGTGAAACCTACCCATTTCTCGACAAACCAAAACTGACAAACGAACTTGAAATATTATACATGAGAAACGATTTTCGAACTTTCTCTGGGGCTACGACTTTGTTGCAGTTTCTTTTAGAAAATAAGTTTGACAGTGTCTTTGGCGAAAGCATACAACTTTTAGACATAGTTATTACTATTCCCATGACGACATCGGAAGCAGAAAAGTGCTTCTCAAGACTTTCTTGCGCAGCACAATGACCGAGGATAGACTTAATGCTCTTGCTATGCTGTCACTTCAAAAGGACTTGCTTCGAGACTCTGTGGACTTCAACGAAGCAGTTTACAACCCTCAAAGAGCGCAGGATGGATTTTTTTGTATAAGCTGTCTGCATAAGGTAATTTGATTGTGAAATATTTCTTATTTCGCATGTGGTAAATATCGGCATGTACCTACTGTCTGCTTCTCTCGTACCGTATTCGATCACATTTCTAACACTTCTATCATCTTATTTTAGGAGGCTACGGCGCACGAGAGGTGGAGGGGGGTGGGGTAGGAGGAGAGGTAGACATTTTTTTGAAACCAGAAGACCGAAGGCTCCGGTCGGCTCCTGCACTATAATAAATAATTTAGGGAACAAAGAACCATCCATACTGATTGTTGGCTTTATGGTGTATGAATATGTAAGTGAACTAACCAATTGGGCTATCGTGTGTGTGTGTGTGTGTGTGTGTGTGTGTGTGTGTGTGTGTGTGTGTGTGTGTCTGTGTGTGTGTGCTTCTCACCTACAAAAGATAGTCGTCTTCGATCGCATTTCGCGCTCGAACCCGCTTTGAGCAGTGTTGTAAACAGACGACGGGGTGTAATGGAGCCCTCTCCAGAAATTATTCTGCAGCCTTATTCTTTTGTTTTTCGTCCTGAATATCCAAACGGGGTACAAAATTTCGTAATTTTCCTGCTCCCAATCCTGTGTTGTTTCTTGAAACGGCTGATTCAGGCATGAGAGGCGGAGAAATTACTTTTTTCGATAGATAATTCACGTGCAATTTCCCAAGCCCACAGCCGAAAATCTTCATCACTCACACTTCGCCTTTCCCTTCGTGTCTCCTGGAAACGGGAATAGAGTTTTCCATACATTGTTTTATGTTCAACTGGACTTGCCGACATGCCCGTATTTTCCAACTGCTTCTTCCACAAGTAAATATATCGCTCCGACTTCACTAAAGTATTTGCGGACGTGTGAAAGTGATAATCGCTTTTCACCATCTTCGTTAAGCCAGAATTTTACAGCCTTCCTCTTGTATTCCATATTGTTTTCTCGCACACGTTTTACGGGACTAGGAACATAACTAGAACTAGACGATTTATATGGCGATGGACTCGTACAATCACTAGATTCCGGGGAGTCATATTCTAGTTTCAAACTCGGACCCGGAACTTCACTTGCGATCGGCAGAAGGTTTTGACGAACGGAATCACTTGAGCCGCTTTCACCGGCTCCACTGTGTACAAAAGAAACCTCCTCAATACGTTGTTCTCCTCTACGATTATTTTCCATCAAATCAATCAAATATTACCGCATTTTCTTTTCTTTCGAGCTAATACTTCAAGGCGGCGGAGCGGAGCAGGTAGAAGGGCGAGCTGAGGGTCAGACGATCACATGGCACCGCGGAGCTGAGACAGTTGCCAAGCAGGATTTGCCGAGTAAAGTTGACTTTGATTTCGTTAATAACCTATTTTAAGTTATAAGTGTTATAAGTTTGTAACATGTGTACGTGTTAGTGGTTATGGTTTACGACGTGTAGGTGGTTATTGTTTAACTGTTATTGTATTTAAAAATTTTATAACGTGTTATTGCTAAGTGTTAAAGCCGGGTGAGAACATTCCAAGTAGAGAAACTGTAAGAAGAATTGTGAACAAATTTAGAAGCACAGGTTCGATTCTCGGCAGAAAGCGAAGAGTAAAAAAGCGTGTGCTTATTGTGGAGAAAATAAGCGAGGTAGGTGAAATATTAGAACATACTCCTACAAAATTGCTCAGAAAACTTTCGCAGGAAACATAAATTTGGATTACCACCGCGTGGCGAGCTACAAAAATGTTAACATCGAAACCATACAGGATCACTGTTGTTCAAGAGTTGCGTCCATGTGATAATGAGATTAGGGTAAATTTTTGTAACTGGGTTTCAAAGTGTGTTGATGATGGGGTACTTGATCCAAAATTGGTCTTCAGAAAAACCTGAAAATTTCATACATGAAACACCCCTACATATGTGAAAATGGGAGTGTGGGCGGCAGTAACTGCACACAGGATAATAGGGCCTATATTTTTTGAAACCACAATCAATGGGCAGAGATATAGGGATGACATTCTCGTACCATTTTTTGAACAATTGACGGACACATGCGCGTCTGGTGTGACGTCTCCTCGCTGTAGTCCTCATAACTGAGCGCTCAGTCGTGGAAGCTCGTTTCCCGGGTGTGGTGTACAAGTGCTCTCCAT
This sequence comes from Anabrus simplex, assembly GCF_040414725.1. Lineage (NCBI taxonomy): Eukaryota > Metazoa > Arthropoda > Insecta > Orthoptera > Tettigoniidae > Anabrus > Anabrus simplex. The sequence goes on along the minus strand of NC_090265.1, from coordinate 1,514,962,437 downwards.
TTCTTTCTGTCACAGTAGAGTTTCTGCTCTTCTACATCTTCCCAATTTCACATTTTGGTCTTCCTACTGATCTTTTCCTCTCACTTCTCCGTCACAAACATTGTCCAAAGGAATGTACCTATACAAAGTGATGGAAATTGCTTAGTTAGAGCAGTTTCGTACTGTTCATTTCAAAACGAAGAACATTATCCTGAGCTGCGTTTGCACACTGTTACAAAAATTGTTGCTGACTGGGATAATTTATAAGGATTTTATAATTGGCGATCAGTCTTATCGACTTCCTCTCAAAAACCAACGTGAGTGGACGGGGAATACGCTGGTTATTATTATTATTATTATTATTATTATTATTATTATTATTATTACTTCGTTATGCCAATTCAAAGAGCTTGTTTGAACTTGTTCGTTGGCCTGATGGTCTTCGCCTTCTTATCCTCCCAAAATCTCTTCATGCATGCACTGTGTTGCATCTTGTGTTTTGAGGACCATTTCCTACCAATTTTCCTTATAGATTTCTCCATTGGGCCGATGACCTTCGATGTTAGGCCCCTTAAAACAATAAGCATCTAAGTAAGCAGGTTTCTCCATGAATTTGTGCTTGGATACTATTGTACTAAAGGCTCCGGGATCTTCTATGATGTCCGTGATATTTATTTCTTGGAGGTCCATCTTAGCTTCTTCCAGCCAGTTTAATTTTACCTTCTTTGAGTTTATTACTTTAAGTAATTTTTCGGTAAGTCGGTCACTGTCCATTCTATACATATGGCCATAGAATTTCAGGCGTCTCTTCCATACGGCATCAGTGAACCTGAATGAGTAGAGGTCCGCTGTTCTCTTAATACACATTCCATTTTCTCTCGTGGGGCCATACAATTTCCCGAGAATTTTCCTTTCTTTGCTTTTCAATTCCTATAATTTTAGAGTGACCTCCAAGGGATATGGTTTCTGAGGCGTATAAAGCTTCCGGCAAAACAATTTTCTTGTAATGTCGTAATTTTGCATTATGCGATATGACTCTCTTGTTGTAGTAATTCCACGTTAGTTTGCACGCCTTACGGAGTTTAGTGGCTCTTTCTATGTTGACCCTATTATCTAGTTCCGATGATAGTATGATTTCTCCAAGGTATTCTAAAGAGGACACCTGTGAAATTGTGCCGTTTTCCGTCTCTAGCGGAGTTTTTTTACTATGTTGATGTATATTTTCCATGAACTGGTTTTTTCGTACGATATCTGGAGACCTGCCTTTGATGCTATACTGTGTAATGACTCTATGGCGTATCTGGTTTCATCTCTGCCCTTAGTTATGATTGCTAGATCATCAGCAAAGGCGAAATATTTCACATTGACTTTGCTTCCTAAGTTTCCGATGCTCACACCTGTGACGTCCCTTTCCCATTCTCGAATAACTAAGGTATACAGAATAGAGGAGATGCCGTCACCTTGATTAACGCCCGTATGTATTTCAACATTTTCGGAAATTCCCCCAAGGAATTTCACTTTAGAAGTCGTATTTGTGAGAGTTTGCCGGATTAGTTCTCTGGTCTCCCTGTCCATTCTGAGTTCTAGAGTATCAAAAACGGTCTGTCTGTCCACAGAATCATACGCCTACTTAAAGTTCACAAAAGTGACGATAGTGCTGGTAGTTCGGCGGATCCTTAATATAGTCTTCAAATTCCATATTTGTTCAGCAAATGATCGACCTTTCCTGAAACCCTTTTGGCACTCGCCGATCAGGTGATCTGTCTGTTTTTCTAAACGGCTTAACAGAGCTTTAGAAATAATTTTGTATGTGATCGGTAGTAGGGATATGCCCTGTAGTTGTTTGGATCCGCCTTGTCGCCTGTTTTGTGCAATGGGTGTATTAACGCGCACTTCCAATCATGCGGGATCGTTTCAGTTTCCCAGATTTCTATCGAACTACTTAATTCTATTCCTTTCTTTACAATACTTCTACAGTTTCGCACTAACAATTTTATGTCGTCATTACTAGACTTCATGCTTTCTATACCGTCGTCACTGCTCCCTGATCCACCGCGTTTCCCTGACAAGACACTTATTTCACCTATTCATAACGAATGCTGCAGAGCAGCACGGGTCCTCTAGTAAGAAGAAGAAGAAGAAGAAGAAGAAGAAGGTTACTAATTTTAATCCAACGAACTGTTTCTACGGTTTCCAAAGATGCTAAGATGCCGGAGGTTTGTCCCGCAGGAGTTGTGTTACAAGAAGCCAACGATTAATCCTAGAGCTAAAAAAACTTTTGCTAAATATCTCGTAGTCCCTATACATAGTACAGGGTCTTTTTTTTTAGCTGGTCCCGCAGCACCACTCAGAGCACGGCACGGCTGGCGCAATGACACTCGGTCGCCAGCCGGTATAATGCGCGCTTTTCCTCCCCACTACTCACGGCAATTCACACTTATAGAAATCCATTTCTAGTGAAACTATTAGTCTAAAACCTACCTGGCATTACATATCATGTTCAAAATGTTATCCCTCAGCTGTCAAACACGCCTGACACCTCGTAAATAGGTTTGCAGACACTCGGCGAATCTCAGCCCGTGTGTTGTTTGAAATACTTTGTATAATGTTCTCTTGTAGTTCTTCTCTTGTATGATAGCTGTTCACATACACTTTTCCCTTCAGCATCCCCCACAGGTAATAATCACAGAGATTTAAATCAGGAGATCCAGGGGGATAATTAACCACACGATCTTCGAAAACTTCCCGTATTACCTCCATAGACCGATTAGCAGTGTGTGCCGTGGCATTATCTTGCATAAAGTAACCATTACTCCTTTCTTCTTTCGTCGGCTCTTGAAAGAATGGTCTGAGAGTGATATATCGATCAACATTTATTGTTTCGCGGAAAAATATAGGCCCTATAATTCTGTGAGCACTTATTGCGCACAAAACTCCTATTATTACATCATGAAGTGGACGGACATGCAACTGGTGGGGATTTTCTGCACACCAGTAGCGATTGTTTTGACTATTTATATAGCCACATAAGTGAAGCCATGCTTCATCACTATAAAATAAAAGTTCTGGGTCAACATACCCATCGTGAACTGGCTGAAACAACCAGTTACAATACCGAACCATAGCGAAACTGTCAGGTCCTTTTAAATATTGGGCAGGGGTGGGTTTGTACGGTTTTGCTTTTAATAGTTTTGTTGCTTTGTGGGCTGAAGATAATGGCACATTAGCTTGTAGGGCGAGACGCGACAGGCATTTTGTTGGAATTCTTTCCAAGAGAGCCCTTATGTCGTCAAGCTTTTCCTCTGTTAAAACGGTTCGTCTCCTGCGTGATTTCTTGTTAAGAATGGACCCGGTGGCGCGGAACTTCTTTACTAATTTACGTACCGGTACCGTACTCCTGTGGGGAGGGAGGATGCCAGGAAATTTGCGAATGAATCGAAAGCGGCATTCTGTATAAGAAGAATGCTTCGCATAGCACAACACAATGAAAACACGCTGTTCTACTGTACACATCACTCGCTAAACACACGATTAGTATTCCTACAGAAACTACGTTATTTTAAAGCGAACACATTGAACACGCTACCAATACCGTAGATGTTGAACTGAACGATTGCTGTGAAGCAATGGTTATCGCTACCGTACTTCATTAGATCATCTTAGAGCTGGTCATGAAGCAATATACTGTAGGCCTATCTCTCGGCAAATGTCACCCGGTCGCGCTGTCGCCTTCCGTGCATGTTTTCCTGACACACGGAACAAGCCATAAAAAAGACCCTGCATTTCATTGAGTTTAACTCTTTCAGTCCCGGTGTACAGTATACTGTACATCAAGTTCATTAGCTTGTAGCACCAAGAAATATTAGTGAATGGAGGAGTTCTCTATCTTGCTAGAGACTTCTATGCTTTCTCTTTGTTTCTCAATTGGTTGAAGTGACATCTACCAACACATTAGTGAATTATGAAGATAAACAACAAACATGGCAGACAAGCATGCTGTTGGTGGAGGTAAGTGGGAAAATTTTATTCTTTATTTTTAACATTTTGTTCTGTTTAGGGTAAAATTCTGTTTGGGATTTAAAGAGAAAGGTTTGAATATAATATGCACACTAATTATATTTAGTATTTCATATCCCTTGACTCATAATATCCACGTATATTAGCATGTACAGTATACTGTACATGGGGTCTCAAGTGTTGCAGATAGTGTGACTGAGTTCAGTGCATTTCACAAAGTTTTATTTATATACCTGGTAGTTTCTAGCAATTTAGAAGAAGATAAAGTGTTGTGTACTCTAGATTTTCTCTTAGAAATGTAAAAAAACCATTTGTTTTTGTTCTTTGAGTTCCCTAAAATATATTTTTGTTGAAATTCAGGCTCATCAAGGATGAAAATAAACCCAAGCGACGTTGATACGATTTTGAAGTTGTTGGAGAATGGAGATGTGTCTGATGTGGAGGAGTTAGCCAGTGATGATGAGGATGAACCACAAACTCTACACCAGCCACAAACACAGCGCATTGGTACGTGATCACATTCAATAATATTATACATTATGAAACTCAAGTACCCTTATGGCAAATTGTGTTGGCCAAATTTTTAGCTAACAATTATTAAAATATAACTGTATTCTGTAATATGTTTCAGGAGCTGATGATGAGATGATTTCTGTAAGCAGTCCAACAGAGGGAAGTGGCAATGCATATACTATTGGTGCTTCTGGAGATGCTGAATTTTCTGCTGAAGATATTTTCCTGACACAGAGGTCTGATATTCGATGGAAACACAAGCCCATTATTCCTTTTGATATTCAGTTTGACTATCCACGTACAACTTCTCATACAGAAGTTCTTTCCCCATTTGGATATTGCTCGAGGTATTTACCAGAACATTTATTTCAGAACATATCAGAGAAAACAAATATTTATGCACTTCAGAAAGGCGTGACATTCAAGCCAACCACACCTGAGGAAATTAAAGTGTTGTTTGGTTTGCACATTGTTATGGGAGCAACAAAATATCCTCGTATTAGAATGTATTGGGATAGTGCAACAGGACTTGAGTTATTCAGGAGTAGCATGAATCGAAACAGATTTTTTCAGATTAGGAATAACTTGCACATGGTTGACACACTAACCAAACCTGGAAACAGGTTTTGGAAAGTTAGGCTTATTTATGATTGTGTGAGGGAGAGGTGTTTAGAACTTCAAGTTGAGAGAGAAATTTGTATTGATGAACAAATGATACCTTTCCGAGGGCAACTAAATGTAAAACAATATGTCAGAGGTAAGCCATATCCATGGGGTGTAAAACTATTTGCACTATGTGGGAAATCAGGCCTTGCTTATGACTTCTTACTCTATCAGGGCAGTACTACAGAATTAGACCAAGCAGCCCTGAAATCATATGGACTGGGACCATCAGTAATTCTTCATCTTTGCAATAGGATCTCTCTACCAGGCCATGAACTGTATTATGACAACTATTTCTCCTCATATAATTTACTTCAGATACTGAAAAATAAGAAAATATATGCTGCCAGCACCATACGAATTAACAGATTTTCTACTCCTCCTGTTATTAGTGATAATTTGGGAAAAAAGAAAGAAAGAGGGTACAGTGAAGAAGTTTGTAGTGCTGATGGAGATGTTGTAGTAGTGAAATGGTTTGACAATAAGGGAGTTGTGCTTGCATCAAATTTTGTGGGAATAGGGAAGGAAGATAAGGTAAAGAGATGGGATAAAGCTAATGCAAAGTATATTGAAATTCCTAGGCCTGAAATTGTTAGGAAATACAATCACGGAATGGGTGGAGTTGATCTACTTGATCAGCTGATCAGTTTATATAGAATTTTCATTCGGAGTAGAAAATGGACACTGAGAATGATTTTTCATGCTGTGGATTTTGCTATAGTCAATAGCTGGCTGGAGTACAGACAAGATGCTAGAAATGCTGGGTTGGCACAGAAGGAGATAATGGATTTGTTAGACTTCAGGCTTAGGGTTGCTGAAGCTTTTGTGAAGGTTGGTAACCAATTCAAGGGTATCAAAAGAGGAAGGCCTTCTACAAGCCCTGTAACATCACCTTCAGCTAATAAAAAACAAACTGAGAGGAGACCATTGAGGGAAGTGCAGATTGATAGTGTTGATCACTTACCAGAACATGATGGCAATAAAGAACCTACTCGATGCAAGAAGATTAATTGCACCCAGCGATCACACATTATCTGCAGAAAATGTGGAGTACATCTTTGTATAAATAAGAAAAGGAACTGCTTTGCAGCCTTTCATAAGCAATGAATGAAAGTGAACTGTTATGAAGCATTTCATTGTCGATAACATGTGAACTAAATATGAATATTTGTAAGTAATTATCTGTAAAAAATGAAAATATCTCAAAAATAAATAATTTCAGTTCTGTAGTAATGTATGGCTTACTATTCAATACAGTAGAAACATTGTATCCCTACTAATCCTGTCCTAAGAAGATTACCATCCCAAGGTAGAAGTTTAGGATTCAGCAACGCTTGAGACCAAATGTACAGTATACTGTACATGATATATTTTTGGAACGGGAGGTCTCACATCAACCAAATTTTTTATGTACATCCCCAGTATGACCTAAAATCAAAATCAAGTGAGAAAAAAATTTTCTTTCTAATCAGAAAAATTCGGGACTGAAGGGGTTAATGGAGTATGGTACACGAGTTATAAATATCTCTACATTCATTTTACACTACTTGAGCTTTATCCAACAGGGAAGATCACTCACTTATCACATAATTATGTCAATATGTCACTGACAATAACTGGCGGCAAGTTCAGACACCGATAAATTAAATGTTGCATATAGTTGAAGTGTTCATTATAAATAATTTTAATGCTTAGTTCTAACGATCTGAACTTTATCACCACACATCACCACAGCTACAGACACGCAACTACTATAGTGTACGACGGGAGAATCGAGACTAATACCACACACAAACACAAGTGGTCTGCAGTGGATAGTTGTGGCTGCAAGGTGAAATATGCGGACACTACCAAACCTAGAATTCTGTATACAATGTAGAATTCCGTAGCGAAGCACCGGTACATAAGCTAGTAATTTATACAATCGTCTACGCGCCGGCTATTCCCGTCATTAAAGACGCCTAGTAAGTAAACTTTGGTCAGTCAGCACGTTTAAAAATCCATCAGGGAGGAGCGTCGACGGATTTCATTTTTTTTTAACAAAGTAAGAATAATGGGGAAACGACCACTGTCACAAAGGTCATCGTGTACATCCCTCCGATGCAGGGGAACGAGCGCATGGCAGCAGAGACTAACGTCAAGGCGGGAGTAGGTACCGTGCGCTACGCTGAAATGTGTTGCTTCCCCTGTATTCAAAATGCATAAATCCAGCTCTCTTATTAACTGTTCCAACTCTCTTCCTCTTGGGCAAGGCATTTCACAGCGCCATAGTGGGTCATGGGCATTAAAATTACCCAATACGAGGAAGGGATTTGAGAGCTGATCCATAAGACCAATTACATCATTGATATTAAGAGGCTGGCCTGGTGGGAAATAAACATTACAAACTGTAGTTATGGCAGGCAAAGAAACGCGTACCACTACTGCTTCCAGCTGGGTTCATGGTAGAACCTCTTCGCTGTAGGTATCAGAACGAAGTCCGAAGTCCAGTTAGCATAATCTCTTTCTGTCGAGTATAGTCTACCTGGTCTGAGATTAGTTTCTTGAATACAGACTATACTCGCCGCGAACTGAATAATTAGCTGCCGCAGCTCAGTAAGATGCCTGTCATACCCGTTACAATACCACAGCAACAGCGCGATCGTGTGGACTTTTCCGAAGTTTTAGGTCATGAGCGTCGAGACGCTTTAAACGTAAACATCAACATCCGTGGATGTATATGAATGCTCGACGTCCATCCCCTCATCAGCGGACGAAGTGATTAACGTCGAGAACTATTCCGACACTTTTCGGTGGCAGGCTTTCCTCTTACGAGGGGAACGCATAGGTTTAGGAGCAGATGATCCTGCTGGTGCTGATGCATACCCTCCAGATTGAGGGCGTGATTCCCCTTTCGAAGGAGGAGTGGGGGAGCTCCTTGTAAGGGCGCCCTCCTTCCCCCTCCTTTTCTGCTTCGACGGGCTGGGAGGTGAATTCCCAGCTTTGGTCGTCGATGCTGCCTCCGCCAGCTTGGGTGCGGCATTTGCCGACCTCTTGGGGAAAGACTTTTATCTTCTTTCCCTGTTGTTCCGGATTAGGATCCACCGCCGACACAGGCTTCTTTGGAGTCGAAGGCTGGGTGGTCCCTACCTTCGAGCTTTTACTCTTCGCGGCTTTGCTCGCACGAGCAACAGCCGCCTTGGACGCAGCGGTCTTCTCGGGTATTGCTGAAGTAAACGACGAACCTGGTAGACTCTGTGCTATCATGCTGAAGTCTAGTGTTTTCCTAGGTGTATTCGTGGAATTAAAATTACGGCGCGCTTCCTGGCAGGAAAGACCACCAAGGGTCTTGATCTCCTGGATCTTCTTCTCACTGAGATATATCGGACAGTTTCTATCTCCAGGAGAATAAAGGCTAGGGCAGTTGGTGCACCAGACAGAACTAGTGCACTCTTCTGCGCCATAAGCTTCTCTTCCACATGTATGAGTGGGGGGAGGGATCAAATATAAACGGGATTTCATTTGTTATTTAAATTCATTTACTGAAAAACACAAGGTAATTACAATTTATTTTTCCACATAGTGTCCTGCTTTGGAAATGCATTTGTCAAAGCGTATGGGCAGCTTTTTTATGCCCTCATCGTAAAAAGAACAGGGTTGTGTCAGCGCACGAAGTCTTCCACACTCTCGTCCTCTTCAAATCGTTGCCCTCCTAGAGCGGTCCGAACAAATGGAAATCGCAGGGCGATAAGTCCGGGCTGTAAGGAGGATGAAAAAATGAAGTGGCGTATGGCTTTTTGTGCCGCGAAATCCCAGGACGGGTTCGGCTCGCCAGATGTAGGTCTTTGGATTTGACTCTCGTAGGCGACCTGCGCGTCGTGATGAGGATGAAATGATGATGAAGACAACACATACCCCCAGCCCCCGTGCCAGGGAAATTAACCAATTAAGGTTAAAATTATCGACCTTGCCAGGAATCGAACCTGGGACCCCTGTGACCAAAGGCTAGCGCGTTAACCATATAGCCATGGAGCCGGACTGTAAGGAGGTTGATCAAGTGTAGTCCGGTGCATTTCCTGTAGCTTGGAGACAGTTTGAGCTGCAATATGGGGCCGCGCATTGTCGTGGAGGAGGATGACGTGTAGAATCGGATAGACTCGTCTTTTGCGGCGATATGCAACCCTCGCCTTGTTCAACAGGTCGCAGTAGTAAGCAGCATTGATTGTGCGTCGCTCATGCAAAAAATCAATCAGCAAAATGCATCGCTGATCGAACAAAAACGGTTGCAAGAACCTTGCCAGTTGACAGTCGAGTCTTGGCTTTCACTGGTGCTGCCTCCCCTTTCCTCTGCCACTCCTTACTGGCTTCTTTGGGTTCGGAAGTGTAGTGGTGGACCCATGTTTCGTTGCAGGTGACAATCCGACTCAAAAATGCATCACCTTCTTCCGCAAACCTTGCTGTAAGCCTCTGGCAGACCTCAAAAGTCTCAACTTCAGATTTTCGGTCAAAAGGCGAGGGACCCATCTGGAACACACTTTACAGAACTGTAGGTCGTTTGTGATGTTTGCTTGATAGCTCCCATAACTGATTCCGACTTGTTCTGCAATTTCTGATACTCTCGCCCGACGATCGTCGTCAATAATGCCTTTAACCGCACGAATGTTTTCGTCTGTAATGCTGGTCTGAGGAAGGCGATCGTGTTGCTGATTTTCCACACGTTCTCGTCCTTACTTGAACATTTTATTCCAGGCAAACACACGTGTCCTTGTCAATGTTTGATCACCGAACTGTGCCGTCAATCACTGGCAAATTTCCGCCGCTGTAACTCCTTCATGAGCAAGAAATTGTATAATTATGCGTTGCGCAGTGCAGGGATGCACCTGTTGCTCCGACATCGTGAGCGCTACTGACGAAACGGCGGGAAATATCTAACAGCACGCTCTCCCCACTCCTAACGGTCCCGCCTAAGCATAGCAGTCCTACCAACTGTTGACGTTCAGGAACAAAACTCCCGTTTATATTTGATTGACCTTCGTACCATACAGACTGATTCGAACAACGAGATACCATATCCCCGAACCTCCGGTATTGATAGCACTGCATGGGAGGCGGAATGGATGGCCTCACATCGCAACAATAGGTTGTTACCTTGACTTTTTCTGGTAATACACACCCGTGGCAAAGTCTTCGCCGTTGACTAATGCGCCAGGCGTGTGTCACGCCACGGTGCTTCTCGTCTTTCATCCACACATAGTCAGTGTTCAAGATGACATCACTGTCCAAGATAACTCCACGAACCAGATTCAAGGTTTTGTGCTCTTCCACTTTGACTAGTATTTCGCCACATTGCAACAGATCAGCTTGCACAGCAATGCGCGTCTTTTAACAAGAGAGCACCGTTGCGCATTTTGTCTTCTAGTTCGCTGTAGACACCTTCTATGTCTCTACTAAACAAAACATACTTCATCTGCTAGAAGTCATTCCCGTCGGTTCTGATAGCAACCAGGGGCCTAGGGAAGCTGGATCCCACATTAACACGCTGCGTCTGTTCCCAAGGGGTTGACCCTCTGAGGGAAGGTTAAAAACTTGGGTGGCGGAACACCCTGGACAGACTTGAGAAGTTTCGAAGACATGCCCGAAATCATCCTCCCCGAATACCACTCACTCCGATCAGGAGCCTCTGAACCCGAACCAAGCAGCTAAGGCACTACCCACCTGGTCGTAACATGTATTGCCCGAGGTCCGATATTGGACGATGCCTAATACGGGCCAATTCAGGCAATATGCACTAGGGCTCCCTTCCTCAAATCACCCGCAATAGCATGTAGCCCACAGCGTGTACAGAATGTTAAGTATATATTTAAAAATAATTAATAATAATATCCTTCTGGCATTCGGGTGTGCGGAGACCTGCGTTCTCAGCTCCACTCAAGTTTTATTCTTGTACTTATGCCATTCCACGACAACTCACCTCTGACAGCTCGAAACACACCACATAGCCGAGCACCTATTCCTGTCCACGAAGTAAGCTGACTAGGAAGACGTTGACTGCGCATGCGTGCTTACTCCTTTCACCTCCCATATCGTGCCACCTGCTCAGCGCTCTAATGGTTCAGGCGGCCTTACCTGGTGAGCGCTTTGCCGATCAGATAGCTACATTTTCTTTAATAATTTAAAAATATACGGTAAGAATTGTTTATGCTTTTAAAGATACTCTGCGAATCTACAGACCAAGAGCTTTCGTCAGAATGCTTTACGATGTCAATCGGTTCAGCCGTTCTCTCAAACTCGTGGTCACAACAATCAGCCTAGTGTTTTAAATACTGTATCCATCGTCGCTGTTCGGGCAAAAGGTAATATCTCACAATGCTCTTCCCATCCATCATTTTCCTTAAGACTGGACATGCCTTCCAGCCACATATGGATATTTAGTCCGCCAGAACAATATTCAGTGTGTTCATTTTCCTTTGCTTACGTATTAAGGAAAATGTACCTTACTGTACAGCACTCTAGGAATGTATGTTTGCATGACTTATTTACGCACCCCTACAGTATAATGTACTTAAGGTTCATTTTCCTTTACACGTTAGTATACGAAATTGAATACGACGAAAATTGTTCTGATGGACTGTATATCCACATGTGGCTGGGAGGTGTGACAAGTCTTAAGGAAAATAATGGATAGGAAGAGCATTCTGAGATATAACCTTTTGCCTGAACAGGAACGATGTATTCATGCGATCGGGAAAATATTCCAAAATTGACAGTTTTCCGCTTCATAAAGGTTCTGCTAACGGCAGGTTTTACTGTAATGTATGTAGTTCTGAAATTGCATTATAATAGGTAGATAACAGTTTTAATAAGTACTAACTTTTTACCATTCACTATTTCTTAGCAGGTTGCGGAGGAAAATTTCCATCGTGACACATAACCATACATCCATCCTGCCATATCTGGCCAGACCGCGTTTTACATTATTATTCTGACCTGATATACCGAACGAGTTGGGCGTACAGTTACGGTGTGAGCTGTGAGCTCGCATTCGGGAGATACTGGGCTCGAACCCCACTGTGGGCAGACCTACAAATGGTTTTCCGTAATTTCCCATTTTCACACAAGGCAAATGCCGGAGCTGTACCTTAATTACGGTCACGGCCGCTTCCTTCCCACTAGCAAATTGTAATTCTGACCTGATATGGCAATGCGTAAGATAACTTCCTTCATAGCAAAACATGGAATTCGTTCAGACAAAAGAAAGATGTCGTCGTCGTCCCCCCACCCCGTACCCAAAGCCAGGAGATCGAGAAAGTTTTGGTCAGTTTACAAACCGTACTATCCGAAACAAAATAAATAAAAAGCTATTCGTGGATTTGGACGTGATTGGTCTCACATTAGCAGACAAGATGCAGAAGAGTAAGTGCTTAATGGTGCATGATTAAAAAGTCCTTCGTGTTTCTGTTTACGAAGACTTTCAAACAAGCTCTCCGCGACACGAAACATTTGATGAACAATCGCTCAAAAACAGAATGATCGCATGATATTGTATAAGTTCCTCGCAGGTACACTTTCCCAGAAACAAATATAAAATGTTTCCTGTGGATATCCAAAGGACCAAGCTCGATAGCCGCAGTCGCTTAAATGCGGCCAGTATCCAGTATTCGGGAGATAGTGGGTTCGAATCCCACCGTTGACAGCCCTGAAGATGGTTTCCCACTTCACACCAGGCAAATTAATTAATTAAGGCCACTGCCGCTTCCTTCCCACTTCTAGCCCTTTCCTGTCCTATCGTCGCCATAAGACCTATCTGTGTTGGTGCGACGAAAAGCAACTTGTAAACAAACGAAAAAGGTATCCACAGGGTTTGTATCTATACGGCAGGTGAATTATATTTAGGCAATAACTCAAATTAAGTCTGTTAAATATTAAATGCGAGGAACATACAAAACCATGCACTCATTTTTTAATTTTTACCGAGCGAGTTGACCATGCGGTTAGGGGCACACAGCTGTGAGCTTGCATTCGGGAAATAGTGGTTTCAAACGTCACTGTCGGCAGCCCTGAAAATGGTTTTCCGTGGTTTTCCATTTTCATGCCAAGCAAATGCCGGGGCTGTATCTTAATGAAGACCACGACTACTTCCTTCCCACTCCTAACCCTTCCCTATCCTATGGTCGCCATAAGACCTATCTCCGTCGGTGCAACGTAAAGAAACTTGTAAACGTAAACGTTTTGGGGGGCGACTGTGCAATGCCCTGTGTCTGGATTTGGTGTTTGTTACCAAACATATTTCTTTTGCTATCAGTTTAACGTCGCAATAACACATAGCCTACAGGTTTCGGCGACGATGGTATGGGAAAAGGTCTGGGACTGGGAAGGAAGCGCCAGTGACTTTAATTAAGATACATTTCTTGTATTTGCTTCGTTAAAATCGGAAATCATTAAAAAGCTTAAGAACTTTTGCAGTGGTGTTCGAACTCACCATGAAAACTTACAGCAATCTTCTAAAATGCACCGAATTTCTTACACATGCACTATTTGCCCCCCAGTCATTATCAATTTAAAGCAGCAACAGATGAGAATAGCTTAGATGGTTGTAGGCCCTACATCACTTTTTCAAGCCGTTTCCCGGATGAAAATCTAAGACAGCGCGTGAAATTTAAATTGGAAAAGAATGAGCTAAGACAATTTTTCTCTTGTCCAAAACAATCAACAACTAATCATTTAAAATGACCCCCAGCCAATGGCCAATGGCTGCGGTAAACACATTCTTGATTATGCTGTTCCCTTCCTTACGGCACATAACAGTGACTACAGTTATGACACATGCAGTAGGGTTGGAATAATCATTGTTCTGTAAAACTTAGAAACAGTCTACATTGTGGATTTTCTCAGCTTAATCTCTTTTATGGTTCCAACATATCCTAGGAGCACGTATGAAAAGATGGTGAGGGCGGTAGCCCTGTGGACAGACCAGGTCTAAAAGCTTTAACCGTGAACTTTAAAAGAAAAAGCAAACAAGCTTATAGTTTTACGCGACTGTTGATATCGTGATCATAGCCACGCGAGCTACAGTATTACACTACAGTAGAATGCGAACTACGGGAACGGTATATTTAATTTCCACTACTGTATACTACATGTCTTTGCCAGGATTCGAACAGCAGTCTTCTTCGTGAGACCAATAATAATACCACTCGACTAGTGAACATTATGAAGCATGCATGCATATTAATACTTTAGCCCGGCTGTCAAGATTTTCACACCCGCGCAACGATTGTCAGAAAAACTGATGTCAAATTAAATTGGTTCTAGCATGGGCTACAGTGATTTTCTTTCCTTTTTCTGTTCAGAGCGTTTTCCAAGGATTTTTGAAGTCTCTTTCTATAAAAATGTTGTCTACCATTTTACTTTTTAAATTTATTTGACAAGCCACCTGAGTTAAAACTCACTGTGGTGTAATACATTCTAATATTATCATGGCTACAGAGTATCTGTAATTCCTGAACCTCTGGCTACATTCTAGGCCCAAACAAATAGAATTACGCACGCTGCCCACACACACATCAACAACAATGGCAAGAAATTGTACTTTCACTGGTCTTCAGGAAGGGCATGCGGTCGTAAAAACTCGCTACGAAGACTCATCTCACTTCACACCCAACCTCGTAGAGAAACGGGATACGGTTTGTACATACATACATACATACATACATACATACATACATACATACATACATACTGTACCGGTTACGACCTGTACATAAGTATTTTTTGAGCATAAGTTACGTTTATTTACCACGCGTAATGTTCCGAGCGCGCCTGGTTTGTTTACCAGCAGCGAGGACCAGCTAGCGAGTGTATGACGACTGTCAGCTGTGACGTGGCCACAGGGGCTAGCTAGACCGCCCGCTCGTCTCAACACGTGTTACCAGCCTTGACTGGTATTTTCTGGATTCCACGTCACTTGTTCTAGAGAGTTCGAGGGAGAAAATTTTGAAATTTCTATAATAATGATGCTAGCGAATCGAGCGATATGTCATCTTGTTTGGGATCACCTAAACGTCCCAATGCTCGAGTTTCAAGCAAATCGATCGAGGGATTCGGGAGATATTCAATCAAACCGTATTATGACGTAGACATCCCGGATTGAATAAAAGGAGGACCTACTGTAGCCTATTCACACAGTCTCAGCTGAGTAGTCCGCGGGGACACTCTTGCTGCTACTATCATCGTGGAACTCTGTCATACAAGTGTGGAAAGACGATTCTTCCAAGTACTATAAAGTGGACTCAGTGTTGTAGAAAATTTTCTAAGTCTTCGTAATTGAACTTAGAATATTTACAAGTGTTAATTAAATGGACTTGTATTATTTACGTGCCTTCGAGACTAAAACTTTTTTAAGTGTTTGGACTTGTATTATTTACGTGTCTTCGAAGCTGAAATTTTTCTAAGTGTTCGTGAAATGGACTTGTATTATTTACATGGGTTCGAGACCAGAATTCTTCTAAGTGTTCATTGAATGGACTTGTATTATTTACGTGCATTCGAGACTGAAACTTTTCTAAGTGTTCACTAAATGGACTTGTATTATTTACGCGTCTTCGAAGCTGGAATTTTTCTAAGTGTTCACTGAATGGACTTGTATTATTTTCATGTGTTCGAGACCAGAACTTTTCTACGTGATCATTGAATGGACTTGTATTATTTACGAGTACTCGAGATTGGAATTTTTCTAACTGTTCGTGAAATGGACTTGTATTATTTACGTGGAATATTTGCGACTGTTGAGGAAC
Organism: Anabrus simplex; assembly: GCF_040414725.1. Lineage (NCBI taxonomy): Eukaryota > Metazoa > Arthropoda > Insecta > Orthoptera > Tettigoniidae > Anabrus > Anabrus simplex. The sequence continues at coordinate 1,514,946,493 of NC_090265.1, read as the reverse complement.
TCATCCTTCTAATGGACAGTGATTGATTAACATTGCTAGTGATGAACTTTAACTTTCCAACGGCTTTAAACAAAGTTAGGATTTCACTTACATTTACTCAAAGACTTGTACATTTGCCAGTGTTGGTTTAAAAGACTTATAAATTTCGTCAGTGAATTTATTTATGTGGAAGGACTTGTGTTTTCGTCAGTGGTCACTCAAAGACTGTATGAATTTCACCAGTGATTAACTTTAAATATATTCAAACTTCCAAGTGAATGGACTTGTGTTTTCATTCGAGTTTAGGCAAAGACTTGCACCTTCGCCAGTAATGAACTTTGAGTTTAACTATAATTTCACAAGAAGGGACTTGTATTTTTCGTTGCCAAAGTTATTCAGGGACGAGGATTTTCATAGTGATGAACTCTAAATTATTAATACCACTCATCGTTTTAGGAGTGTTGGAAGTCTTGATGTACAATTATCAAGAACTCTGCTTATAAGTTGATCATCCAAGGTTTTCATGGACTCAGTGCTACTAGTGACCTTGGGAACATCAATCCTCTCAGTCTCATTGGGCTGAGGTTGTACATGGCTATCTACAACATCGCCTGGATCACCGGGGTTCAACCCGGGCCTCAGAGTTCGAGACATCTCTACTTGTCGTCAATCCAGACAGTCCAGCTGCCTCTGCCTGGAGTATCTGGAGTCCCTGGAATCCCTGGAGTCTTCTGGAACGTGCTTCAACCAGCTTGGCTTCTACTTAGAGGTGATGTGCAAATTCATGACTTATTTGAATAAACTCTTGTGCAATCAGAGTCAAAGTTTTTCTGTAGATAGGACCCTACCTCCTGTACCGAGCCCTAGCTACAATTAATCCAGTTTTTCGCCCTGAGAACTATAGTCATGCTACTTTAAAATTTAATCTGAGAGTCGGGCTCTTTTACTGGTACAATACATACATACATACATACATACATACATACATACATACATACATACATACATACATACATACATAGATACATACATACATACATGTCAATTATGTTAATCATAATCCGTTACCAACCCCAGCACAATAAAAGCACAAGAAAAGGTCTTGTCCAGATCCTATTCTTAACCGCTCGCACGGCAAGAACTTTCTTGAGGTCCAGGGCTAGCTCCGACGAATAGGAGTGCTATGTCTGTGAATTCTTATTATCTTTGTGAATACGACTAGCGCGGGCAGTTAAAACAGCAAAATAGCATGATCTCTGGACCAATAAATATATTACTTTTGAGGTTCAGGGCTAGCACCGACGAATAGGAGTGCTATGTCTGTGAATTCTTATTATCTTTGTCAATATGACTAGTTCCTAAGTACAGAGGTTGTCAGTACTGAGCACCATTTGACAACATCCTTCCCTAGAAGGCCACGAGCGTGTAAACAAACGACAATCGTTACGCGGGTGTGAATGTCAAACGACAATCGTTGCGCGGGTGTGAAAATCTTGACAGCCGGGCTAAAGTATTATTCTTCCCCAATATATTGGGGTCGGCACTTAATTTGGATTTTGTCCAGTTTCACGGCTGTATGCTCTTCCTGATGCCAACCTTGTGTGGAAGGATGTGTTCACTATTGCGGGTTTCGTGGTGGATGGTATTGTGGTGTATTGTACGTACATGAAGCGATGTGTATTAAGACGAACACACACACACCTAGTCCCCGAGTCAGAGGAATAACTATACGCAGTAAAATCTTCGGCCTGGCCAGGAATCGAACTCTGGGCCCTCTGAACAGAAGGCCACTATGCTGACCATTCAACCAAATACTTTAAAACGCAGATGAGTTACCATATATCGTAGAACTAGTACAAGCATGTTCGGCTATGTAGGTGAATATGAATTTCTATGGAAGAATCAATAGCCTATCAGCCGATATTTCGATACCGTTCACGACTGCCAAGCTACAAGGCTGTGGATGTCATCACGATGACTACGAGCCACTCCTGCAGACCATGAGGCTGGGCGGAATTCATCTTGGCAGGTTCGTTCTGTTTTTTGATAATTTGATAGCCAGCTGTTAATTAGAGAACATCAGCACCAGGGTATTTAAGCATTTAGATTTTCCAAATCGCGCCATGGAGTAGACGGTTTTATTTATTTGCTAGTTCCTTTAAAAAAAATGTTGAAAGCTTTGCCTTCACAATAGTACATGATCTAGTAAAGTTATGAATTCCTTTGAAGCCTTAATTGAATAACAGATGAATCACTACAGTATCTAATTCTGCACAAGAATTGTTGCCAACATTGAAAGGAAGAGTGAAAGCGCAGCCACCGTACCATGACGTCAGAGTTGTTCACACCCGCCCCTCACTAACCTCAGAGATATCCCATTCACCTCGGTACTTCAAGTGCAAGTTAGTCAGTGGTTTGTAGCGAGTGCAAAGACAACATTAAGGTTGGTTCGCAGCAAAATTGACTCCACAAAAATCAATCTTGAGAATTTACAAACACATTAACTTTATGTTAGGTTTAGAGTCCTTCTATAACGTATACAGAGAAGGTGTGCTCACTCACGGCCGACTGGATACCTCGCTGCGCTCCTTATACCGGCCTTGACAATCGCTTGTGAAGCCCAGCATAAAGCTGTAATTGGAAAGTTTCACCATAATGCCACTGGAGCGCTGGCCTACTACCCACTGACAGGAAGCTGTATACCGCAAATTGCCGCATTTCCAGTTTTATTTTTTGGTTTTGCTGTCGTAAATGTTGGCAATGTGTTCGCAATGAGGTGCTTGTTGGCTTGATAATGAGATCTGATAGTTATGCGCTAGTGAGTTTATTTTTTATTGTGTAGTGTGGTGATTATATTTTTTAAACTGTGTTTACAAATCTTGGAATTTGAGACATTCTTGTGCACCTTTTCGTACTTCGAGCAGAAATGTTATGGAAACAAGAACAAAGTGATTTCTCGCTGTAACTTCGACCTGAACAAGGATTTTAATTTATGTGCTAATTCGTTTTTTTAATGGTGTGTTGATTTGCTTTTCATTAACTGTGTTAGGAAATATTCGAATATATATTGCTGTGTGCCTTTTTTTGTATTCCGAACAGGAAAAAAAGCAAAGGGACACTATCATTTCACGAATTCTCTGAGACCAGGACAAAACTACGGAGTGGCTAAAAGCAGGTAACACTCTCGTCTTAGTTTTCCGTTTCTATGTCGGGTATTTACCTTCGTTCTTTCTTTCTCTTTTCTTACTCTGTTTACCCCCCCCCCCCCCACAGGGTTGGCTTTTCTCTCGGACTCAGTGAGGGATCCCACCTCTACCACCTCAAGGGTAGTATCCTGGAGCGTGAGACTGCGGATCGGGGGATACAACTGGGAAGGATGACCAGTACCTCTCCCAGGCAGCCGCAACTTCTATGCTGAACAGGGGCCTTGTGTCGGGGATGGGAAGATTGGAAGGCATATCCAAGGCAGAGGGAAGGAAGCAGCCATGGCCTTAAGTTAGTTACCATCCCGGCATTTGCTTGGAGAAGTGGGAAACTATGGAAAACCACTTCGAGGATATCTGAGGTGGGAATCGATACCACCCTCTACACAGTTGACCTCCCAAGGCTGAGTGGACCCCGTTCCAGCCTTCGTACCACTTTTGAAATTTCGTGGCAGAGCCAGGAATCGAACCCGGGCCTCCGTGAGTGGCCGCTAATCACGCTAATCAGGTACTGTTATCCATGAATTTTCTTTCATAGAATAATCCTTTAGGTGGTGTCGTATTTGCCATACGACAGCAACACAACACATTTTTGTTCAAGATAATCTGAACTTTAACATTTAAACATTGACAAGTAAGAATCACTACTGCTATGACGTTAAGGCCAGCGTATGAAGTGTTGTTACCTGAGCAATGGGGCCGATAACCTAGATGTTAGGCCCCTTTACACAACAAGCATCATCATCATCATCGAGCAGAGAACAGTTTACATTTTATTTACTGAAAATACTTTTCTCTCACGGAATTTTTATTTAAATTCTTCTTCTTCTTTCGCTATTTGTTTTACGTCGCACCGACACAGATAGGTCTTATGGCGCCGGTGGAATAGGAAAGGGCTAGCAGTGGGAAGGAATCGGCTGTGGCTTTAATTGAGGTACAGCCTGATGTGAAAATGGGAAACCACGGAAAACCATCTCCAGAGCTGCCGACAGTGAGGTTCGAACCCACTGTCTCCCGGATGCAAGCTCACAGCTCCACGCCGCGCGGCCAACTTGTTCCACCCTACTGCATTTCAAGTAAAATTTATTTTCTGAATTTAGCATGACCAGCTTGCCCGGTATTTAATATTCTAGTGAAAGGTATGAATGAAATGTAATCTGAAACTGAAACTATATATATTGAAATTAACATTTAAACATGTTTGAGTCAAAATATTTATGTTCTGCATACAACGAATATGGAAAAAGCAAGACTCTTATGTTTTGTCCAGCCCCCTTCCTGAGAGCAGCGCTTGAAGAATTTTAAAACTCTAATTGAACAATGACTCTTAATCTCAATATTAACATCAGAAGACAAAAGCATTGTGGTAAGTTCTGCTATGTATCTAAATGCCATGATCATAAAAACGATTACTATTATTCCTCACAATTAAGGAACGTCAGTTGGACTACTCCATCCTCCGCAGTTTCATTTCACGACGTTGTTTTGGCACATATAAATGAAAGTAGCCTTTAGGATTAATCATTTTAACAATATTAGTCAATGAAACATACTGTTTTACTCCCTAAATTAAGATACATCGGCAATCAAAGTCAATATCAGAACGTCAGCTGGACTAAGTCATCTCCCCGCAGTTTCATTTCGCGACATCATTTTGGCAAATATCAGCGAAAGTAACCTTTAAAATTAATCAGCTTAACAGTATTAACCCATGTAATATTCTCCATAGCTCTAAACTGCGAAAAATCGGCAACCAAAGTCAATATATTTTCCATAAAGAAGTATGCATTTCTACCGCAAATAGGTCGGCCGCCAGCGCCACGTGTCGAGCTGTGTAACTACTCCGATTACAGTGCGTGGACCCGATTGTCAAGGCCGGTAAGGAGCTAGCTAGAGCGACGCATCAAGTCGGCCGTGGCTCACTTTACCTATTTCAGTGGTTCTACCGCAGAGCGCGCTAGCTACGCTAGCCGATCACAGTATTGTGCTCTGCGATGTAAGATGCTATGAAAAAGAAATTGTGTTTGTGAGCAATTTTTGTACAACACGCGGCCTTTCTTATGCAGAACCCTAGGTCATTTCCTTACGAATGTAATATATACATATTAACACATTCCAAGATGTTAAATTCAGCTCTAGACACAGAAAAAAAACGAACATAATATAACCTCCGCAACGAGCAGGCACAGACCGAAAAGCGCGAACAGTTTTTACACAACTGGGAACCCCCTTTTATTTTTCTTATGTTTTAAATGACGACCTGGAGTTTTAATGGACTTAGAAGTGCAAGCTCAATGAAAGTGGGGCCGATGACCTAAACGAAAGTGTTGAGGACAATTTCCGAGATATTCACTTCACTCTACGAACTTCTGCTCAATCCCACTTCTACTCCCACTGCGTAGATAACATGACTGTATACACACTGTGTTATATTGTAGATTCATTCTGGGTACTCACCCTCACCATAAGATAGTCATAAAATTTATCCCGTTCCCTATCTTTATGGTCCATGACAGCCATCTCAGTCGCGTATGTTCCGTCTCTTTGCCATTAATCACAAATTTATCAGACTTAATAATGCAACTGCCGTGAAAATTAACATCACACACATAATTCTGGAGTGAAATTTTTGTCCTTCTGGGGAATAGTATTATTTGTCCGCTTCGAAAACATGTCGTTCCTTTGGTTAGGTAGTAGAAAGAAATGTCTTACCTCTTATTGCCTAAAGACATGTCTCCGTTAAACTAATTAGAATGTTCTCATAGAAACTCATTAAAATGCCATGCAGACTAACAACGAAAAAGCAAACTAGACGAAATAATCATTATGCTGCCAAAGTGCCATACCTAGTGTTGTCAACGTGAGCGGTACCTCGCCTAATCTGGCCTTTCTTTGAAAGTAAAATTTATTCATAACTATTATTGTTGAAAACTCTGGAGGTTTCTGAGTGGTAAGTTGGCGTTTGTAATACATTCAGCTGTTCAAAATGCATAAACAACACAACAATGACTTTCGAATTGCCTTTGTTTCAATCTGTAGAATTATTTTCAATCAAGGGAATGTCACATGAACACTTACAGATCCATGAACGTTAAAAATAAACTTAACTTCCGCGCGCAATACAAGGTACTGTTTTAGCAACTAAATCAGCTAGCGACCGCCACGTCACAGTATCGGCCAGATGCCGTCGTGTCTGCCGCAGACAATAGCAAGTGTATGGGAGCGCAGAGAAGTGATCGCACTTTTTCTTCTACACGCTGTGGCCGAACACTGAATGTATGCCATACTGTGTTCTTTTATAGAACTAAAGTGGCAAGTACTCAGCGTACAATACACAATATAGCTGAATTTGTTGAACGGAAATAGTGGTCTTAATTTTTATGTGATACCGTACTTATTTGTAATAATGTCTATAAAGTCAGGCTAACTCAATATAACGAAATCACGGGCTCATCACTCCGGAACTAAATATCCTGTCCGAATGGTTGAATTACTGTATGATTGGAAATGCTGGAAATAAGAGAGAATATGGAACTGAATTGGCCTCAGTTAAGTGTGGAGAGGTAGGAGTGGCTTTAAAAAAATGACAATTTTGCGGTATACGAATTGGTTTGCGATTAATAACTCCGAAATCAACTACTACTACTACTAAAATGTTTTCATTCCGTATCCGGACGGCTACGACGGGTCTCCTAGGGGTTGACTCCCTCTCTCACGACAGAAGATGTGTTGCGGTGATTTGAGGTGCGAAGAAGGTGAGAGGGCCGCGGCCGTGGCCTACTAAATAAACTGTCCCAGCATTCGTCTTAGTGAGGAGAGTGGAAAACCATTCTCAGGACAGGCGATGGTAGGACCGGTCCATCGCCTTCCGAATGCAGAGTTGTAAAGTCGTGCCACTGTAGTCGAAGCTACTCTGCTCGGTGTCGAAACCAAAAGATATACGAAGGTAGTTAAGACGTCTAGAGATTGACACATTCGCATAAAAATGGCCCGAACCCCGAAATAAAAACACAGCAAGAGAGGAGGCCAAAATTTGAAGCTGGGATTTTGTTTAAATCGACAATTTGACCATCTAACTGTCAGCTCCGACTTCTCATGTGGGGCACCGTTAGAAAACTCTCTCCGAGCCCGAGATGATGGTACCTCAACGGTTGCCTTAAACATTTTAGGGGCGAAGTTAATTCGGCGAGAGAATCCGTGCTGGGGCTGTATATTAATTAAGACCACGGTCGCTTCCTTCCTAATCCTAGCCCATCGTCGCCATAAGACCTGTGTGTCGATGTGACGTAAAACAAATAGTAAAATAATAAAAAACGAACATAAATGCTGTACACGATTTCGTCACCATTCTACAGTATTATTCCAAAGTCGTCAGTTCGATTTTACCTGCCACAGCCGTAGTATCTGACGAATGATGAAGATGTTACTGCAGTCAGTTATTTCTAAACAATCTTGTTTTATATGACTTGATAACGTGATAATAGCCGCAGGACCTTCAGTTTTACAAGACATTCGAACTCCGACGACGTGATTTTTTATTTCAATGCGTTGACCAGTATTCGAACTTCGGTCACCTTGGAGAGAAGTGACTATGTTACACCCCGTCAGTCATTAGTGTCTGTTAGAAGAAAATAAATTTGCTTTTTAATTTCTTCCTATTCAAATTATTTTTGTGTTTCAGTTTCAATTTAGTGGCTTGGGACATGACGATGACCAGCCCAGTACTATGTCTGTCTATGCGTAAGTATAGGGTGACACTTCATTCTCAGCTATTTTACCTAACGTTAAACGCACACTATTTAAGTCCCCTAAACCTGTATTAAATTCGTAGCAGAACCAGGCGAGCGCGATACCACTGTTCAAATATCACCAGACTGAGCCGGGGTCGAACCCGCCAAAAGACGAAGACTGACTAGTCGAATGTAGCTTCTCTACGGAAATGGACTTGCTGACTAGTGTCGAAAATTCAAGCAGAAAATCTATCTTTGTAGAAACCCATCACATCGAATTGGCTAGGAGGGGAGCGGGAGCGAAAAAGTTTGAGAATAGACTAGTGAAAACGTTCAGTGAAGAAAGAGAATGGGCGTATTTAAACAATCGCTCACGACGATATCTCTGAGTACCACAAGAGACTCTCTGCAAACATGTTGGTGCTGACATGCTTTGTGAGTTGCAGCGGTATTGGAAGAAACGAAGTTTGTGAGTAAGTTAATGAACGAAAAATCGACAGACTTTTGCCTTTACGATGAGGCTGTCTACACAATGTATGCCTTCTATGTTTAAGACAGCGAGATCGAATCTCAGTGCAATCGTTTGCATGTGAGCTCAAATGTGAAGGCTCCGTGTTACTTTACAAAGGTGAAAAATTGAGTGAGTTTCTAAGCTTTCTACACACCAATTCAACACTTTTTACTTATCAGTATACCAATATTTTGTGAACTAAGAGGTCCGCAACCTCACTATGTGCACTTATTGTTCATTTCCATCTGTATCATTTGTTTTCATTTCTTTTCTTCTTAGGTTAACACAGTTTTTACTTTCAATTATGTTTTGTATTAACCCCTGTTTCACTGAATTTTATCGTAGCGAGTTGTTTTTTTGCTTCACATGATGAGATAAATATTGTATATTGTGCTAATTTTGTTTCCGTCTAGGCTCTCTTGCCTTTTCATTTCTTGCTTTATTATGTTTTTTGGCATTTTTTAGCTTGTATTATGTAAATTGTTTCAACCCCCTCCTTTTTTTTTTAAATGAAGATGGCTCAAACAAGCCGAAACATGTTTGAATTTGATTACTCCGTCTAATGATGGAAAATATGATGTATTGAATAGGAGGACACAACTCAAATTTTCACCTTTGTAAAGTGAAAACCGTCAATAGGGAATGATTCTAATATCTTGTCATGGGTCCGTGTTAGTCAGGCAACTTCTTTTCAGAGCAAAGTTCCGGCACTCTGTCCTCTATGTATTTAGATCCTCAAAGGTTCTCACCCTCCCCCCCCCCCCTCCTCTTCCCCACCCACCTTTGAGGGACACTACTCTAAAGCAGACTGTTTCGTGAGGTTTGAAATTTGAATTATATTTTCCAGTAAACTTGAGACATCAAACAACCTTATTAAGAACAACTAGTAACAGGTGCGTTATCTTAGCGTATGGCTTTTAGTGCCGGGAGTGTCCGAGGACATGCTTCGGCTCACTGGTTCTGTCGCTGCTCTTTCCAGTACATCCCAGGGGGGTAAATTACATGTACTGCTGCGTAGGGGTGTCGATTGAGGGTGCAGGCGTAATTATAAGGGCTAGGAATGTGAAGGAAACAGCCGTGGGCCTTGAGAAAGATACCATCCGACTTCGTGCCGAGGTTACGAATAGTGGCAGCACGTACTTTCAGAGGTTTTCATGACCAGTGCGAAGAAGAAGATGGCTTTTCCTTTTATACAGGTGCTTACTGGTTTCAGGGACGAAACCTCTGATAGGTTATGATCGTTCGAGACAACTGCCCATAAAACTCCTGGAGACAACATAGCTTCTTATTCACGTTATCTCCCTCCAGTAATGAGATTTATAACACTCGCCCTAAAATAACAACATAAAGACTTGGGAGAAAGGAGACTCAGGTAAACTCGAAATAATAATAATAATAATAATAATAATAATAATAATAATAATAATACATAATATTGCTGAGGCAGAGTAGGAATACTTGTTTTATCTCCGTAGATTATATTTGGAAAAACATAGCTTATCTAAAATTCTAGGTGGTCCAACGTCACTTGAACATGAACAATGAATATTCCTTGGAAAATTTACATGTAGGGAATTATGTTAAACTGACAAGTAATGAGAGAATACTTCATAAGAGGATTGGGAGACTTAACTACTTTTTTAGTAGTGCTTCACGATAAGATTTTATTTTTTACGATTTGCTTTACGTCGCACCGACACAGATATGTCTTGTGGTGACGATGGGATAGGAAAGGTCCAGGAACGGGAAGGAAGCGGCCGTGGCTTTAATTAAGGTACAGCCCCAGCATTTACCTGGAGTGAAAATGGGGAACCACAGAAAACCATCTTCAGGACTGCCGACAGTGGGGTTCGAACCCACTATCTCCCGAATGCAAGCTCACAGCTGCGCGCCCCTAACCGCACGGCCAACTCGCCCGGTTTTCATCGTAAAAGTATTAATGCGAGCTTCCAGACCATCCTTTCAAATTGAAGCCAAATGAAAAGAGATGTGCTTGACTATGTTGGAGGAGTACCGGAACACAAAAAATAGTCCCATTACCTGGAAGTACAACTTCATAATACATGTCTGAAGAACTTGAGTTGCAGACCGACCAGAATCGCCGACTACAAGTAAGTAAATAAGTTGCCAAAGTCAAGACACAATGCATTGCAGAACTCCTCAGGGGACCATGTGTCAGTCGTAACTGATGAAGAGATCTAGGATGAACATAATTACATACACTGAAGATTCTATGCTCGTTTACTGTCAGTATTTTCATTTTCTCTGCGTAAGTCCCCATGGTGTAGGGGTAGAACAAAAACGTTCTTCTGCGTTGGACGGGGTTTGATTCCTCGTCTGCCGTGGAGAATTTAGATCATATTATGGCGGTAGGGGTGGGTGTACTCAACACTCATGATAACAACGGGGAGAAATGTTATAGAGTGGTTTTTGATTATTTTGTTTTGCTCGTGGTTTAACGTAGTATTATCTTAGGCAGCGTTCTTTTTTTATTTTATTTTTTACATTTCAATGGGATAGGGAAGGGCTAGATTTGGGAAGGAAGCAGCTGCGGCCTTAATTAAGGTACTCCTAGCATTTGCCTGCTGTGAAAATGGGAATCCACGGAAAATCATCATGAAGTTGTACTTTCAGGTATTGGGACTAGTTTATGTGCACCATTATTCCTCCAACATAGTCAACCACATCACTTTTTACTTCGTTCAAACCCACCAACTCCCGAATGAAAGCTAATTGTTACACGGCACGAACCGCCCAGCCATCTCTTTTGGTTTTTCGAAATTTACTACTGGTGAATGCTAGATTGATATGTACCTGATATATAGACTACGAGTGGCTCTTGGTCAATTCTATTCCCAAATATTCACATCAGTACAGACTACAGTCTCATAGGTTAGCAGCCTAAAGGGCAGTTGACCATAATGTCAGTGTTTTTAATGTACGCGTTTCTCTTATGCCAGATGCAGCTCCCTCGTGTAAGAAGTCGTAGAGAGAAGGAATGTTTATCCTTCCTACTTGCATGGTGAGGGAGGTAAAGAGTGGGGGAAAGGTAACCTGCCACTACAAGGTACTCATACACCACATACCACGCAGTTTCCTATACACGGTAGATGCCGTCCATCCTTGTCGAAGGATCTGCCTCACAAGGGCTGCACCAGGCTGGAAATATCCACACAAAATTACAACAAGGTCCAGACTTCCTCGCATTTCTCCTAGCTGTCTGCTCGGACTGCCGCTTCTGCCAGCTACGCACATACTGACAAACTCCACATACTGTACCATTGGCAAGGAGCGCTGAAGCACTACCGTTGTCTCGCGGGGAACAAGACACGAGCTACTATTGGCTAATATCAAAATTAAAGAATTCCATACTTGCGAAACAGCGGGTAATTGCCAGTAATATAAGAGGGGCTGCCCATCCAAAACGATACATACGTGATTGGTGATTAGAAGGTTGTGGCTTCGATTCTCCGCCAGATAGCCGAGGCAGTTAGAAATGAGACTTTCCAATCTTGGAGCAGCACACGACCCTGGGATTCACTCAGTCTACACAAGAAATGAGTACCAAGTTTACTGCTGGGGGCAAAGGCAGCTGGGCATAGAGCTAACCAATCTATTTAACAAAGTGTTACGGTTACAGACAGTGGAATTCTTTACCTTCCATTTTTTCCAGTGGCATTCAAGGTATGCACGAAGTTGTGTCAATATAGTGTAAGAATATTTTACTCAGTATACCTATTCGTCGTTGTTACAATTTATAAATATTGATTTGTAATAATAATGTTATTTGCTTTACGTCCCACTAACTACCTTTACGGTTTTCGGAGACGACGAGGTACCGAAATTTAGTCCCGCGGGAGTTCTTTTACGTGCCAGTAACTCTACCGACATGAGGCCGACGTATTTGAACACCTTCAAACACCACCGGGCGCCTCAACCGTCTGAGCCACTCAGCCCGGCAATATTGATTTTTTGGTTCTTCAGTTACTCTAAGCACCTGAAGAATCCAAGGCCTGGGTCAGGTGGTGAAGCCCGAACTGGTCCCATGTCGCAGAATCGTGACTATTGGTGGGTGTGCATATGTCCAGAGCAGAAGCAGTATAAGTGATTATGAAACTTTATTGGAATGAAAGAGACGAAGGGAACTGGCTATTCCGGAGAAACCTTTATTACTTCGCTCTATCCACTACAGATTTTACAAGCAAGTAGCTGTGCCAAAATTCCATACTACCGCTGCGGATCACTCAGGGGCTGCCTACTCGAGGTGGCCCCGGAAGAACGTGGGTTCGATTTCCCGCCAGAAAGTGGAAACATTTATGAACGAGATTTCCACTTCTGGAGAGGTTCACTCAGACTGCACCCATAGCTTACAGTCTGTGCTAATTCCTAGGGATAAAGGCGGCCGGGCATAGAACTAATCTATTCCGCTTAGTGCTGAGGTTACGGACATTGCCAGCCTTTACATTCATCTCCTCCAAGCGCCTTCGAGTAAAGAGACTTCTTTGCTTTCGTAGCAGACTATTCAACCGAGAACCATGTATTGTGGGTACATTATAGACAGATTATGTTCATCTGGTACCACCTCCTCACATGTAGGAATGTTTCCCGTACCAGTATTGCCGTATTGTGGATGTTGAACCACTGTCAGAACTGCCGCACCCACGTCCACGTTCCTATTCTATTTTGCCTTCTATGATCACTCATATCAGTGTGCATTTCTCATTTTGGGAAAAAAAAGGCTGCTTTTCTCAATTTTTTCGAGGGTTAAGACTTCTCATCATTTCCCGGCAAGACGGAATACCTCCTTGTTGGTGACGTTTTCCCATCGTATCTTAACATTCTGCGATACATCAGCATTTCAAACGTCTGCAATCGGTTCATTGACGAAGCCTTCAGTGTCCATCTTCGACACCATAAAGCAGCACAGCTAAACTTAACACAACACTGCAAGACGCGACAACGAATTTCGAATTGGAGGTCACACAAGATATTCTCATTTGACAAACACCCTCTCTGCAATGCCGATTCTGATTTTCATTTTTACATCCGGATCCTATTCTTGTGTTAGCCAGCATCCTATGTTCAATGACGTTCTGGATTTGGTAGCATTGTTAGTGCTACAGTTTTCTTGAGTTGGTTTCATCACCAAGAAAGTGTACGAGAAATGGGACGAGAGCTGTGCTAGTTACTTGAATTTCATGCCATAAAATAAGGTACTGTGACCATACAGGTATAAACCGCATGAAAATGAGCGGTGATGCTTGAGGTATCAGAAGTCTTGCATCACGAGCACTCTCGATCAGTGAGTCACCTGCCATGTGACTGGCCTCTTTTTACGGTGACTCGTGCGCTGTTCGGAAACTGCCATGCTCTTCCACAAAGCCACCGGTTGAATTGGTCCTTATTGGCGAGTACAATTAAGAATAGGAGAAACAGTATTTTTAACATCAGGAGTGTGCATTCTCTGCTGTACTGCGGTGGGTCCGATTATCTTGTTGATCATCAGTCATCACATTCTCAGTACAGCCGGATGCTTGGAGAGTACGTAGTTCAACCCTGGACTCCACTGCCAATGTTGTCTCTCATTAACAGTACACACCACAATACCACAGGATATTATCTGAATCTTTTTCGTCCCGATATGTTGTGAAACATAAATCGCAATCATGGGACCCAAAAACAATTATCGATCTCAGCAGCGCAGTCAGTTAGCTGTTATCCATCTGTTTCCAAGATTGCAGGTTCAATTCCCAGGAAAATAGCACAGTGTTAGACTATGTGATTCCCTGTAATCAATCAATCAATCAATCAATCAATCAATCAATCAATCAATCAATCAATCAATCAATCAATCAATCAATCAATCAATCTATCTATCTATCTATCTATTTATCAATCAATCAATCAATCAATCAATCAATCAATCTATCAATCAATCACAATTGACCTGCATATAGGGCTGTTCCCCAGGTGGCAGATTTCTTATCAATTGTTTACCTAGACTTTTCTTAAATGTTGGCAGGTTCGATCCTGGATCAGTCCGGTGGTATTTGAAGGTGATCAAATACGTCAGCATAGTGTCGGTGAATTTACTGGCACGTAAAAGAACTCCTTGGGGTAAAACTTCCGGCACCTCGGCATCTCCGAAAACCATACATATGTAGCTAGCGGGACGGAAAAACCAAAATATTACTATTTTTTAATTGATTCAAAGAAATGGAAAATGTATCGAAAATGTTCCTTGATAAATTGCTCCAATTACTAAATTCCTCTTCCTATAAATAGCCTCAATTTGTCCTCTCGAATTCCAAATTTAGCTTCATATATTATGATCTTTCTTACCTTTAAAAAGCTCCACTCAAGCTTATTCGTCTACTGATTCACACCAGTATCTCCACTGACAGCTCGTATCCTCACTCCCAAATCTCCCAGCCCATAGTTCTCAACATTTTTGTAACACTACTCTTTTGCCAGAAATCGCCCAGTACAAATCGCGCTGCTTTCCGCTGGATCTTGTCCAGTTCTCGTATCAAGTAATCCTGGTGTGGTTTCCATACACTGCAACCATACTCTAATTGGGGTCTTACCAGAAACGTAAACGCCCTCTCCTTTACATCTTTACTACAACCTCTAAATACCCCTTATATCTGGAACCTTTATTTACAACCTCATTAATGCGAATACCCCTTATGTTAACACTTAGGAACTTACAGTGATCCACGTAAGATACTTTCACTCCATTAACACAGGCATCTTGTTAGAACAAGTCGCACTGATGAAGATCGTGACGCGAGGGTAAAATTACAGAGATCAGGACTACACTGAATAATTACGAAAACACACAGAAAAAACATGATCGCATTTAAAGGTGACGAAGATGGGATATATTAAAATGTATACAGAGAATACCTGAGTGAATTGGGTGCACGGTAAGGATCACATAGATGTAACCTTGAATTCGGGGGGTTGTAGGTTCGAACCCCAATCTCTGAAGATGGTTTTCCACGGTTTCCCATTTTTACAGCATCAGGCAAATGGTATCCTGCATTACGGTCAAGGATAGTTCCTTTCAAGTCCTGACCGTTTCCTATAGCATCATCACCGAAAACTTATGCGAGTTAGAGTGACGCTAAACGATTAGCAATAAATAAATAAATAAATAAATAAATAAATAAATAAATAAATAAATAAATAAATACAGATGACACAGTGATAGCAAGGTGTTGAATGGTATTATTTTATCTATTTTGCTGGAACGGTATGTAATCAGGCTAATGTTATTAAAATTAAGTGCACTGCCTTAATGATAATCAGCTTCAAATTTATTATAGGTAGCCTATAGTGTCCAGCCTATTGATATACAATGTTAATTTTTTAAACAATACGCAAGAAACAACATTTTAAAGTATGACACCTAGAAATTACGTTATTTTTAAAGATTATGGTTTCCTTCAGCTGTTTTCTTGTCATCCTAGCGGAGAGAAGTACTGTACTATTCACAGTGGATAGCCAATATTCTCAAGAGGATAGCCTATTCCAAATTGAGACGAGACCAGTTGCAGATTCAAGAGTTCTAGCACAACAGTTTCGAAGTCAGTAGGCAGTTTATTCTGACACATGATGCATTCTGCACTGTAAAAGGCTTCAATTATTAGTTTTAGCAGGGCGAAGTAGCTATTAGTCTAACGACAGGTGCAGCGGTCGAAAGGATGGTTGTTTGGCTCCTGATATGGATAGAATAACCTGCCCTCCATTAAAACATTAAATCCAACATAAAAGGGGTAAATTATGTCACAATATTGAAAAATTGTTGTATGTATTCTAACATTAATACTAATATTCTGTTAATATTGGTCTAAATATTAATGACGACTTATTGATAATGGACTTCAGAACCCAAGATCTGGCAGGAGGGCTTCTCAGGTCATTATCACGTGAAATCTCTCTAAAACCAGTGTGATGGGGACTTGGAATGTACAAACGCTACTGAAGGCGGGAACACTTGAGGAATTTAAGCACCGAATGAGGAAGAATGAGATAGATATTTTAGGTCTATCCGAGAAAAGATAGGAAGGAAAATAGAGATTTCTACACCGATGAGTTCAAAGTAATGATTAATGGTGGCGAGAAGAGTGGAAGATTCTTTTTTTGCAATTTGTTTTACGTCGCACCGAAATATAGGTTTTATGGCGACGTTAGGATAGGAAAGGGCTAAGAGTGGGAAGGAATCGGCCGTGGCCTTAATTAAGGTACAGCCGCAGCATTCGCCTGGTGTGAAAATGGGAAACCACGGAAAACCATCTTCAGGGCTGCCGACAGTGAGATTCGAACCCACTATCTCCCGGATTCAAGCTCACAGCTGCGCACCCTTAACCGCACGCCCAACTCGCTCGGTTAGAGTGGAAGAAATGGAGATGCTGTGATAAGAGGAAAATAATAAAATATATATCTGCACTACTTACCACTTCAACGACAGGTTAATGATGGTTAAAATCAACAATACACCGGCGGAATTAGCAATTATTCAGACATATTTTCCTACATCGACTCTTTACTAAGAAGAAGTGGAGATTAAAATTACTATATATATAATTATGTTACAATATCTTCTTATCTTAATCTGTTTACCCTCCAGGGTCGGTTTCTCCCTCGGACTCAGCGAGGAATTCCACCTCTACCACCTCAAGTGCAGTGTCCTGGAGCTTCAGACTCTGGGTCGGGAATACAACTGGGGAGTATGGCTAGTACCTCGCCCAGGCAGCCTCACCTGCTATGCTGAACAGGAGCCTTGCGGGGGGTGGGATGGGAAGATTGGAAGGGAGAGATAAGAAAGAGGGAAGGAAGCGGCCGTAGCCTTAAGTTGGGTGACATCCCGGCATTTGCCTGGAAGAGAAGTGGGGATCGAACCCACCTCTACTCATTTGACCTCCCGAGGCTGAGTGGACCCCGTTCCAGCCCTCGTAACACTTTTCAAATTTCGTGGCAGAGCCGGGAATCGAACCCGGGGGGTGGCAGCTAATCACACTGACCACTACACCACAGACGCGGACTATATTACAATAATGGGTGATTTTTGTGCAGTAGTTTGATCCCATACAGGGAACAAGACAGTGGGAAACTGGCTTGACGCAAACAAATGAAAGAGGAGAAAATTTAATAGACTTCTGCAATCAAAGTGAGATGTTATTTCAAACACAATATTTGAAGTTCTTCGTAGAAGGAGATACGCATGTAAGACGCCAGACGAAATAAGCTTTAAGTTAAATTATAGCGCTATACTAATAAAACAAAGGTACAGGAATCAGGTGTATATATGCAGTATTTATATTCGTATGGCCTCAGCTACCGTCTACAAACATTTTAATTTAACGCCATCTGGCTACCTGTTCGTCAATTTCGACGTTCCGTTTTACTCTAGGCCTACTAGATGGCAGAGTCAACCGAATCTCTCCTGGGCGTCTATGGAATCAGGTAAAAATCATGTCACAGTTATCCAGGACCAGACATAAATAGTGACCATACCCTTGTATTAATCAAATGCAAAATTAGATTGACATCTGTTAAAAAAGAAATCTCGAGTAGAAGGGTTGAAAGAAAAAGCAACAAAGAAAGGATTTTGAAGAAAAAACACTACAATAGCTCATCAAAGTGATGAGCGAATTAGCTGGAATGAGAGAGAGAGAGAGAGAGAGAGAAAATCCATAAGGGATAACTGCCCTAGAACCATGGGTACCGTACGGCAACAGTATCAAAGTGATAGTAATGTACTGTAATGCCATTCACATTTTCGCACTATTTATAGAACAAAATGAGTGTATATATTTTTATTCTGAAATTCCCCTACTGCACAGCTATACCCGACGAGGAATAATTTTTTTAGTGCATCTGCCGTATAAAGGTGATTTACTATTCATCGTGTCCGACTCGTTGGCTGAATGGTCAGCGTACTGGCCTTCGGTTCAGAGGATCCCGGGTTCGATTCCCGGCAGGGTCGGGGATTTTAACCTTCATTGGTTAATTCCAGTGGCCCGGGGGGCTGGCCACACGAAATTATAATTATATTATTCATCATGAATTACTTAAACCATCTAATTACATATCTATTAAAAATGAAACAGGAATACCAAAACGAAGGAAGAAATTAGACTGAACATTTTGTAATAGATCATCGCGCACAGAAGAGCAACCCAAATCACCTTCCAGCAACTGCTGGGTATGTGATAGTGGAATGATTGAAGCAACAAATGAGGTTTTAGGATAAAGGGAATTGGAGCCCAAGAAACCTTGGATGACAGAAGAAATATTAAACCTAATACAGGAAAGAAATAAGTTCAGGAAGAAAAACAATATGGAGGAATATAAAAGAATTAAAATTACATTTTTATTTGAAGATACAACGCACAACTTGTGCATACAATTGAGAACAAACTAGAATTATCCTGTACACTGTCATTACTCACTAGTATAACCAAATGCAGGAATAAAAGGGGAAAAAAGGACCAAAAAAGGTTGCTGAAGAGACGGAGAAAGATCAGAGAAAAGGGAAAACAAGACTAAGCTTCTGGGAAAATCAGAGTTATCCGGTACAAATGAAGGACGAAATATAGTACAAAATAAATAGGGAATATTACCGATAGACAATAACGAGGTATGTGCAAGCTAGAAATAGTACATAGAAGAACTGTACGAAGATAAGGACTTAAAGAATGAACATTATTTAATTGAAAACATCCATGAATGTGAAAAAGCAATGCAGGGGTCCCCAATCACGAGACATGAATGTGAACAAGCCCATCGGAGTTTCAAAGAAGGTGTAGATGACATCCTTGCAGAATTGCTAAAAATATAGTTAATGATATGAAATACCAATTATTCAGAATAATGGAATGGAATGGAATGGCGTATGGCTTTTAGTGCTGGGAGTGTCCGAGGACATGTTCAGCTCGCCAGGTGCAGGTCTTTTGATTTGACACCCGTAGGCATCCTGCGCGTGGTGGTGGTGGTGGTGGTGGTGATGATGAAGACGACACATACACCCAGCTCCCGTGCCAGCGAAATAAACCAATGATGGTTAAAATTCCCGTCCCTACCGGGAATCGAACCCGGGACCCCTGTGACCAAAGGCCAGCACGCTAACCATTTAGCCATGGAGCCGGACATTCAGAATAATAAAAAGACGAATCATCCCAGATGACTTCACAAAATGTTGAACTATCAACATACCGTCCGCCTCCGTAGCGTGACGGTTAATGTTATTAGCTGCCGTCCTCGGGGGCCCGGACTCGATTCCCGGTACTGCCAGAAATTTACGAATGGCAGGAGGGCTGGTATGTGGTTGAAATGGTACGTGCAGCTCACCTCCATTGGGGCTGAGCCTGAAAAGAGCTGCACCACCTCGAATGAGGACATGAGTTTACTTTCACTTTATCAACATACCTAAAATAGGAAACACAGTGGGCTGTTTTTCAATTATAGAGCACTTTCAATCTTACCACATGTCTCTAAAATACCTATTAATGTCGTTAAAACCAGGATAAAACGATTAGTACACTGAAGAAGATCGATTTTTAATTAGGGAATCCAGGGGAGCATGAGAAGCAATTTTGTCCCTGCGCATGCTATTGGAGGGAAGGATGTATATGAACAGATGGACTTATACTACCTTCATTGATTTAGAAAAAAAAAACCTTCGACAATGGGCACTGGGAGTTGATCTGTCAAACTATGAAGGAAATTGGACTGACTGGAAGGATAGAAAACTGATTAATCAGCTGTATCCGAACCAAAGTACAAAAGTAAAGCTCAATGAGGTAGAGGAAGAGGCAACAATCAGAACAGGAGTTAGGTAAGGATGCCCCCTCTCTCCGTATTTATTTAATGTGTTCACTGAGGAAGCTATTAAAATCATGAAGGAGAAAACAAAGGTCAATGGTGAAAGGGTATAATGTAGTAGTTTACTGACAACAATGTAACAGTTGCAGACTCGGAAAAAGGAAATGAACAGAATGTTACTAGTAATAATATAATAATGACGTGTAGCCTCCAAAGAAGCATGGTACAGGTCTTCCGAACTGACGCCGTATAGGTGACCTGCGCGCCTTTGAGGATGGGGCCCTACCTGTGATGGATTCTAATGCTGAAGACGTCACACACACCCAGCCTCCGAGCCGTTGGAATTAACCAATGAAGGTTAAAATCCCCGACCCAGCCGGGAATCGAACCCTGGACCCTCTGCATCAAAGGCCAGCAAGCTAATCATTTAGCCATGGAGCCGGACATGCTACTAGTTATATCAGACACTCTTAAAATATGGAAATTAAAAGCAAACAAAGAAAACGAAAGCAACGGTAGTACGAATGGATATTAAAGAAATCAAGACCAATATAAAAATTGACGTCAAAGTTGATCAGGTCAAACAATTCTGTTATCTTGGCAGCTTGATCACAGAGGACAATACATGTCTCGTGGAAGTGAAGAGAAGGAAAGCACTGGCGAAACAGGCATTTATGACAACCAGCGAACACATTAATAGAGATGTCATAAAATCCTTTTCAAAGTCATTTGGATGGAGTAGCCTACATTGCTCTATGGAAGTGAAAGCTGAACTTTGGGTAAACTGGAAAATAATTGCCTTGAAGATGCAGAAATGTGGGTATGGCGCAAAATTACAAGAACGAGCTGGGTAAAAAGAAAAACCAACCTGAAAGTTTTAAGGGAAATCCATAAAGGGAGAAGAGCATTAAAGGAAATGGAAAAGAGAAAAACAAAATTCATTGGACATACAGTATACTAGGTGTATGCATAAGTCTTTTTCGGTTTCATTAAGAGATGGCGCCAGCAAACAGTACGCAGCGTATGAATTTGACACATACGTCAGTTTGTTCGTCTGACATTAACCGATCAACACACACAAGTTGAGTCCGCAAAACATTAGCGTCTGTGTAGTATCGTTCAGTGATTATGTCGACGTTTGTGCCTAAAAATAACATTAGCGGCACGCATTGCTTTCCTTATTTAATAAAAAGAGAAAGGCTGTGGAAGTCATCGTTTGCTGATAGAAACATATGGTGAACACTCTTCATCGATTAGAACATGTGAGACATGGTTTCGACAATTTAAACGAGGTGATTTCAATGTGAAAGACAGTGAGCACTCTGGTAGACCACAAAAGTGCGAAGACGAGGGATTGTTACTAGATGATGACCCAACTCAAACTTATCGTTGTCGCCAACAAATGATTCATTTAAATCACGCATTGATCGAAAGACGACCCGAATGGGCCAGAAGACATTGCAAAGTGATTTTGTTATACAACAAAGCGCCGTCTCACACAGCAAAACCAGTGAAAGAACCTTGAAATCGCTTGGATGGGACATCCTTCCGCACCCGCCGTACTGCCCCGACTTGGCGTCATCTACCACCTCTTCGCATCAATGAGGCACGCGTTCGCAGAGCAGCATTTCAGCAATTTCGAGGAAGATGGAAAATGGCTCGACGAATGGTTTGCCGCAAGGGACAGGCAGTTTTTCTGGCATGGTATTCATAACTTACCTGAAGGATGGGCGAAGTGTGTAGAAGCCGATGGCCAACATTTTGAATAAACAAAAAATGAATATCCTTTGAAAATTGCGTGTTTTCTTTACCACAAAACCGGCAAAAACTTATGCATACACCTGGTAATCTGACGCTTTCTTCATTCACATTCTTGAAAAGAACGTGTTGGTAAAGAAAGGAAGAGGACGGCCTAGAAATAAGTAGTTGGAAGACATCGAGAAGAGAATAGGATATGACAATTACATGAAACTGAAAAGGACAGCAAATGATAAGATACTGACTTTAGGAAATGAATGAATTCTGACACGGACTGCATAACCGCAGTCAACATTCCGCGAAATAACAGGCACTGTCATGTATCGACTATATAATAAAATTTCGGTTCCTCCACCAGATATTCCCTTATAATACAATATTACGCCAATATCATGAACGTATTGAAAAACAAATGGGCATTCAAAAATGAAAGGGTTCAGGCAATGTATTAACAAGTTCGCTATCGTGAAACAAGAACCCCGATCTCAAGTGCTTTGCTGAGTGAATACATCATAATGAGTAGTCCCGTACAAGTTATTTTGGATGCCGGAAGACATTTGTGCAGTGACCGTTATATCCTCGTCGTCTGCAGAGCAAATCACATGCCTCGAGCCCAACAGAATTCTTCCTGCACAAATGTATTGTACTTCCTTACTCTAGCTATAGTTCATCTGATCTACACGTTTTGCATTTAATTCATTGTTGAAATACTTTTCATCCATAGATAATATAATCAAGGAGAGTGATCAATAATAATAATAATAATAATAATAATAATAATAATAATAATAATAATAATAATAATAATAATACAAACAAAACAAAAACACACCCGAGGCGCTAGAGCTCATTAGGATTTTCGCTTGCCAAGATGTCTGATGCCCATACAGACGGCCTGCAGCAACAGATATTGGAATAGTACATCGTCAGCGCGACGACATCCTCAGCCGTATTGCTCGGCTTTCTTGAAGAGGTCCGCTGCCTCCCGTATCACAGAGCTCCTTAATGTTTCAAGAGGCTGATTGAAACACGTTCCAGAACTCAGTCCAGAATTAAAATACCTGGGATAGCCTGGTATCGAACACGGAACCTCCGGGCAAGAGGCAGACACACTACCCCTACACTGTGGGGCTGGCAATAATAATAATAATAATAATAATAATAATAATAATAATAATAATAATAATAATAATAATAATAATTTGGAAGGAAAAGTCCCATCAGTGGTTGAGAGTAAAGCTGGATGAAAATAATAATACATTATTATTATTATTATTATTATTATTATTTTTTGCTAGGGGCTTTACGTCGCACCGACACAGATAGGTCTTATGGCGACGATGGGATAGGAAAGGCCTAGGAGTTGGAAGGAAGCGGCCGTGGCCTTAATTAAGGTACAGCCCCAGCATTTGCCTGGTGTGAAAATGGGAAACCACGGAAAACCATGTTCAGGGCTGCCGATAGTGGGATACGAACCTACTATCTCCCGGATGCAAGCTCACAGCCGCGCGCCTCTACGCGCACGGCCAACTCGCCCGGTATTATTATTATTATTATTATTATTATTATTATTATTATTATTATTATTATTATTATGTTAACGTCGCGAGCAACCAAGCTCATGGTAAGGAGGACAATGATGTTAAGTGAAATTACGCTCCCGGAAGTTGAAAGGATGGTAAATAAAATCCATTGTCATAAAGTAGCAGGAGTAGATGAAATTAGACATGAAATGGTGGGAAGGTAGGGATTCATAGAATAATGAGATTACTTTCTGATTGGACGAACGCAGTGATTGCACCTATCTATAAGCAACCGAAGAGGAAGGATCGCAATAACTATCAAGGTATTTCATTGATCATATACGACGACCGAGCGAGTTGGCCATGCGGTTAGGGTCGCGCGGCTGTGAGTTTGCGTTCGGGAGATGGTGGATTCGAATCCTGAAAATGGTTTTTTGTATATCTCATTTTCAAACCAGACAAATGCTGCATCTTATTATTATAGACCGTGATGCCTTTCAGCATTCAGTCTTCAAGCCTCGGCGAATTTACTAAATGCCGCCACAATCCTCTATTGGCCTCGTTTAGTTCTATACCTCTTATCTTTAAATAATTAGAAACTGAGTCTAACCATCGTCGTCTTGGTCTCCCGCTACATATCTCAGCCTCCATGACCGAGTCCATTACTCTCCTAGGTGCCTATTCTCCGCCATTCGCCTCGCACGACCAAACCACCGAAGTCGGTTTCTGCGTACAGCCTCATCAAGAGAGTTCAATCCTAACTTAGCCTTTATCTCCTTATTCCTATTACCCTCCTGCCATTGTTTCCAGCTATTTCTACTACTAGCGAAAACAAAGTATACCAGGCAAGGTGTTCACCGGCAATTTGGAAGGAAGAGTCCCATCAGTGGTTGAGAGTAAAGCTGAATGAAAAGAAGTGGTTTCAGACCACAGCGGAGCTATCAGGATCATTTAAAAATCCCACAATGCATTGGCCAGGGCTCAAACTGCGGCTGCCTTAGTGAAAAGCCAACGACAGTATCACTTGTAGAGGTGAGTCGGTACTGCTGTACCGGTACGCGTCACCTATTCTCCGAATGGAGCAGTGACAACCTGCTCCAGGAGCCTCTTCTCTACCGGTCCACTGCTACTGTGACAGTCTTGCGCTGCGACTCGCAGTTGGCTGCTACCGGTCCACTGCTACTGTGACAGTCTTGCGCTGCGACTCGCAGTTGGCTGCTACCGGTCCACTGCTACTGTGACAGTCTTGCGCTGCGACTCGCAGTTGGCTGCTACCGGTCCACTGCTACTGTGACAGTCTTGCGCTGCGACTCGCAGTTTGCTGCTACCGGTCCACTGCTGTCTGCTACTGTGACCAAACTGTGACGGTCTTGCGCTGCGACTCACAGCGTCCTGTACCGGTCCACTGCTGTGACAGTGTTGCTACTGCTATCCGCAAACGGTCCAGCGACACAGCCGTCGTCGTCCCGTACCGTTAGGGAGGATGTGACAAGAACAGGACGGAGACATACCGGTACGGTGTTCATTATTTAATGTGAACGAAAGAAATCCACAGTAATCTACTTCATCACTAAAACATTTCTACAAATAATAATAATAATAATAATAATAATAATAATAATAATAATAATAATAATAATAATAATAATAATAATAATAAACCAAACCAAACTCCATGGCACTACAGCCCTCGAAGGGCCTTGGCCTACCAAGTGACTGCTGCTCAGCCCGAAGGCATGCAGATTACGAGGTGTCGTGTGGTCAGCACGACGATTCCCCTCGGCCGTTATTCTTGGCTTTCTAGACCGGGGCCGCTATCTCACCGTCATATAGCTCCTCAATTCTAATCACGTAGGCTGAGTGGACCTCGAATCAGCCCTCAGGTTCAGGTAAAAATCCTGACCTGGCCGGGAATCGAACCCGAGGCCTCCGGGTAAGAGG
The DNA here is from genome assembly GCF_040414725.1 of Anabrus simplex. NCBI lineage: Eukaryota > Metazoa > Arthropoda > Insecta > Orthoptera > Tettigoniidae > Anabrus > Anabrus simplex. Next base: position 1,514,921,016 of record NC_090265.1, on the reverse strand, counting down.
CAGGCACGCTAACCCTACATCACGGGGCCAGCAATAATAATAATAATAATAATAATAATAATAATAATAATAATAATAATAATAATAATAATAATAATAATATCATTCTGGTGGATTTTAATTTATCATTTGGTAAATTATGTGAGTCAAGTAAATACTAGCACAGCGCTTCGCGTAATCGTGTGGGTGCGTGATGCCATGTATACATTTCCTAAGTAATAGCATTTGAGTGCATGACTCATTCACACGTGCGGAGCATGAATTCATACTTTTGGAAGGGTTATCGGAGACGCACACGCGTCCTGTAAACCTGTCAGGGAATAGAGATTGGTAATTTTAATTTAATTTCCCTGTGATGTTATCGATGGACAACATATGGATGTTCCCACCAGGATGGCATCAACTTAAAGAACCTTTAAATATTTTGTTCGAAATCTTACAGTAATGAATAATTCATTTGCTTACATAAATTGACAATGTATTGCATTACATCTTCCTGTTGTGATTTCATTTGCAAGTTGCTTTACGTCGCACCGACACAGATAGGTCTTACGGCGACGATGGGACAGGAAAGGGCTAGGAGTGGGAAAGAAGCGGCCGTGGTCTTAATTAATTAAATTTGCCTGGTGTGAAAATGGGAAACCACGGAAGACCATCTTCAGGGCTGCCGACAGTGGGGTTCGAACCCACTATCTCCCGAATACTGGATACTGGCCGCACTTAAGCAACTGCAGCTATCAAGCTCGGTGATTTAATTTGCAGTAGTTATTCATAGGTTTGCTTTCGCTTGGTAGGTCATGACCCTTCGGCGCTGTTGCGCAATGGAGTTTGGTTTTATTAATATATTTTACATTTTATTTGACAGGGTCCGAGTTGTAATTTTTTCAGGCGGGCCCGTATAACACAATGAGAGCAGCTCTGGCCCACAATCTTAGCCAGAATTGGTTGCAATCGTTACTGTGCTCTTGATGAGAGGAGACGGGTAGTGTCGTGTTTGATATCGTGTTTCTTTTGACGTCAGGTTATGTTTGGTATGTCAATATGTCAAAAGAAAAGGTTAAATGTACAGTCAGATATTTCGTAAAAAGTGGTTAAAGAATTAAACTTTAAAAGACTAGTTGGTTAAGCATCCTAGTAATCCCAAACACGGACGGTGCACCTATTGGTAGTGCAATATAAATGCGAAAGTGTTAGACATTATTTTTTTCCGTACTTATCAAAACCAATGAAAACAGTAATGAAAGTGAAAGTAACTTTCGAAACAGATTTGAGAATTTCCGGATGTGCTTTGCACTTTGAACTGCCAGCATATATTTTGAAAGAGAGTAGTACCATGTGGCTTCATATGCAACCACAGGACGTCAGATCTGCAGATCTGTTGCAGAGCATATAGTGCGGTGAGTGTTGAGTTAATCCCCTCTATTAACACAGTTGATATATGCTCTTTTATTTCAGTTCGAAATTTAGCAGATTTTGAACTAAAAATTGGTGGAGAAAATATTTATGGGCTGGCAACAGTGTTCCTCAGCTCCATTTGTGCTTGTACCGGTTGTCACTGGACCGGTAGCGTGTCACCGCGGAGCCATGATCCTCAGCTCCATCTGTTGCTGGACCGGTTTGTCACTGGACCGGCAGCGTGTCACCGCGCTCTGCATGCTATCCCATGCTCCTCAGCTCCATCTGTGGTTGGACCGGTTTGTCACTGGACCGGCAGCGTGTCACCGCGCTCTGCATGCTATCCCATGCTCCTCAGCTCCATCTGTGATTGGACCGGTTTGTCACTGGACCGGCAGCGTGTCACCGCGCTCTGCATGCTATCCCATGCTCCTCAGCTCCATCTGTGGTTGGACCGGTTTGTCACTGGACCGGCAACGTGTCACTGCTCCAGTCGTGTCACTGGAGCAGTTGGAGCAGTGACACATTTTCTCTGGACCGTCACACCTCTAATCACTTGGCTGGTATGGTGCAAGGCCAACTAGATATACAGGCCATAAGGCTCCCCCTCCACTTCGGGCGCTACGTCACACTAGTCGCCAGCCGCTTCACTTCTCGCCAGTGACTTATAAGCTGATCTGAACTTCGCAGCAGTGAGGCTATCGATGGTGTTGAATGATTTAAACGTGTGTGAACATTGTGAATTATGGCCACGTCGTGTTGTATACCTGGTTGTAGAATAAACTACAGTTCAAAACAGCCTAATATTTCAGTGTTTAAATTTCCTACTGGCGTGTTTCGGAAACAAAAGTGGATCATAGCTATCCATCGAACCGAATTCATCCCTTCAGCAAGCTCAGTTGTGTGCATAAAACACTTCGACGAAGTTTCGTAATTAGGGACGATTCCGTTAAAAGACCTGATGAGTCTCTTTTAACTGTAAAACCTAACCATTTAAAACTCTCAAACGATGCTATTCCTAAGTTTTAAAATGTGCCTGCCTATCTGTATAAAAAATCTTCCAACAACGAGCAAAAATCCTATTCAAAGACAAGAAGAAATTGAAAAACGGGAAGAGGAAGGAAAGAAAGAAAGCTGAGGAAGAATATGACAGGATCAAGGACTTCGAAGACGTTCAGGGTAATTTCAGTATTAAACGCAAATTAGATTTGGACAAAGTTTCCGTCAACTTTAACAGCCAAAGTCTGTATTTTCAAAATGTATGTGACTGAGGAAAATATTCCGAAAATTGGTACTTCCTTAACATTAAACGAGGCTCTTGATTTTAAATCCATTAAACATGATATTTTCATGAGTTATAACCCTGATATACGTGCATTAGGTGATGGGGGCAAGATATTAAAATGGTCAAATTAGAAAAGTATTTATAACTTCCTGTTTAGACCTGCTCGTAACTCAAAAGTGACTGTCCACGATAAAATAGAATCTGTACACAAAATAATCGATGAAATTGAAAGTGAAGTTAATGAGTGTATCATTACTGATAAATTATATTTTTTTAAGGAACAGTTAAATATAGCCTTTGCAAAGAAAGTATCTTACTCCTGTATTCTAATAACATGGTTCACTTCAATATTTTTCGCATTTCCTGGGGCGTAAAAGAAGATAAGACAGTCAACGTTTCTTACAATGCCCCACTTGGTTATTCACAGTCTTTTACTGCAAAACTAGGCACGGGAAATTCGGGTATTGATGATTCACATTGGAATTACTTGAAAAAATAAACTAAAATTGTTAAAGGAGCATGACATATTTTGTAACTTGTTGAATGGAGTCTACATAAAACGTGAGCTGAACTATAAAGGAGGAAAGGTTTTATTTTTGTTTTTGCTAGTGGCTTTACGTCGCACCGACACAGATAGGTCTCATGGCGACGATGGGATAGGAGAGGCATAACAGCTGGAGGGAAGCGGCCGTGGCCTTAATTAAGGTACAGCCCCAGCATTTGCCTGGTGTGAAAATGGGGAAACTACGGAAAACCTTCTTCAGGGCTGCCGACAGTGGGATTCGAACCCACTATCTCCCGATGCACGTTCACAGCCGCACGGCCAGATCGCCCGCTAGGAGGAAAGGTAGAGGGAGTTGCTTTTAGTAGTAAAAGCGGAGAAAATAACACTACATTAGCTTCAACTGCACAAACTTTTATGTTGTCATCCAGTCTTTAAAAAAATAAAGACGTTGTTGATTTGTTTCCATGTAAGAACCTAATATGACATTTCTTAGAAGAACTAACTTTGCAAGTCTTTAAAGTATTAACAGATAGTCCTATAGCTTATAAGGTAGCATGCATAATTTCTAATAATAACAGAAAAATGTTTGAAAAGCTGTGCAAAAGCAATTTACAAACCACTTTTCAAAATCCATTTGACGAAACACACACACACACACACACACACACAAAATTGTTTGATACTGGTCATTTATTTAAAATCTTAATAAATAACTGGCGTAATCAAGCTGACAACTTATCCTGACTTTGACAACTCTGAGTCAGACAAAAAAATGTCTGAGTCTATCTAGTGCGGCCTTGGCTTACTCCTGCCCTGTATAAAAAGGTGTCGTACCAGACTCTTTTAGAGCTACAAAATGTAAACATGTATACTAATGTTTTTACATGAGGATTCTCAGAGAAAAATTCTGACTTCGCTTGTCACCAATGTTCTGGAAAACGAAAATGTTTAAACATGCTGTGATTAAATAAATAGTTTTAAACATTTCGTTGACAGATGTATATACATCTTTTGTAATATATTATTGAATAACAATAGAAAAGTTACCGTAGATAAACTCATCGCTGAGAAGAAGAAATCCTCAGGAAAATAAAAATGTACAAACTGAAACCTTAGGAATTCTTAGGTAAGTTTTAAGTTGCAGCTTAATTTCTAAGAAAGGTTTCAGACTTTTGTTGTGAATTGCCATCATGCATTTTCCTAGTAACATTAAAACTTTTTGTATATGTATTATGCGTTCTAATCTTTTAAAGATACCGTGTTCAGTTACAAGTGACAGATGTCATCATAATTTTACGTAAAGAAATGTACATGTACTGCCCTTCCAGTTTTCTCCCCGCATAAAACTCGTGTAGTATACAAGCCTAAGTAAAGCCACAATTGAAAGAGTGTTCAATTTTATCGTTAAGGTTGAATAAATGAACAATATCATGGTGAAAGTGAGAGCGGGCCCTACACTGCCATGATGAACGCCAGCCACTAGCGTGACGTCACGGTCCGAGCCTTGTGGCCTGTCTATCTAGTGCGGCCTTGTATGGTGCCTAATTTATGGATAAATTTGCCTCCTTCCAAATTCCCATCCCTGAAGGTCGATCCAGTACGTGCAGTTACTTCGGTGAATAACCAAATCCCCTCTCCAATTGTGGCCAGATTGAGTGCGTCGCATCTCTGAGATACAGCCTGAAAAACGGCACTGAGAGGAGATCCGCTCAAACTAGGGAGGTAAATGATGCAGAGGTGGAGAGAAGAAGAATTCATGACAGGCTGCAAGTTACTCATAAAAAAGCCACTATTTTCCCTTCCTTGGGGCATTTCTCTATTCTATGGCTAGAAAATATCTCTTTCAAACCTGTACATAAATCAAATGGTCAATTATTTATGCGTAATTCATAGTTAACCAATACCTCATGTCATTAAATCTTGATGTAGGTCTACGTAGAAAGTGGCCAATATTTAGCACGTCACGGAGCATCTCTTAGTTCTGGAATAGCGTGTTCTTTCTTCGTGCAGTACTAATGAGATGAAAGCATTGTATTCGTTCATTTATAGCCTACAAGATGTTTACAGCCGGATATCCATAAAACACTCATTCAGTTTAGCTTTCACTGCGATCTGTTAATGAAACACGCGTTGCAGGTCATGGTCGAAGTTTTCTTCGTCCGCTGCAGCATATCAACCTCGATAGTGTGTTGCATTTATCAATTTCTTTTGGAAGGTCTAAGAGATCACTATTTTTAAGTTTACTCTTTACCACTTGAGAAATATGACTGGCTGGAATCCATGATTTTCAGTGTCGACAACGAACTTGAAACAAAATATTGACATAAGAGCAGAGATAAAAGACGTAGTTAAACAAAGTGGACATAATCAGATTTCTCAATCACAAGCGAAAATAACAAATAACACAGAATATATTGATATAGAATATTGATATAAAGGTACGTTTATGAATTGTGAACTCTTTAACAAGTAGACATTAAAACCAAGCAGATTATTTTGCAAGACAGGTAAATCGAGAAGCTAACAAACTCAAACCACTAAAAATGGAGATCAAAATAAGGAAGGTTATAGTTTTATGTGACCGTTCATATCATGGTTATAATCACTGGATCTCCAATTGTACGTGAAAACGGGCCCGATGACCTTCTATGTTAGGCCCCTTTAAACAACAATCATCATCATCATCATGTACGTGAAATCCGAACTACAGTAATGTGGAATTTATTTAAAAAATCCCACATACTTTGGCCGGGATTCAAACTATGGCTGCCTTGGTGAGAAGGCAGTAATAATGACTCTCGGCTATCACACCCTCTGACAACTAAGGTCATAAATACAGACAAGTCTATCGACCTCAGCAAGAAACAAGTAACTTATACAATCCGTTGGATTAACCATTGTAATCAAGTAGCACGTACCAGCAATATTGTAATGACTGTCGGATTGCGGAAGGAACAGTTATATGAATTCCGAGCTCGGCAACAGGTGCAAACGCTTGAACGAAGTTTCCCCATAGCGAAATCTGGCAAACGTAGGAGCAGTACAGACTCGCGACATTTTTGTTTTCTTTGTTCCTGACCACGCGAGCATACGAAAGCACAAAGCACGCTTGCAGTTTTACGTGACAGTTGATATCGAGATCATAGTCACGGGACCTCCAATTTCACGTATATTCCTAACGTGGCTTTTCATTTCAATATTCAGTCTTCAGTGTCTAACTTCACTGTGTGCACAGACGACTATCACGCCATTGTTTTTCAGTTCAGCGTTGTTTAGAAATGTTCAGCATTTCGGAAAATAAATAAATAAATAAATAAATAAATAAATAAATAAATAGCCCATTACGTCGCTCATGACATTCCCGGGCTTGTTCTGACGAAGGGTTCGTCTTACACAATACATTCCTATTCGAAATGTGAGAAACTGGTTGATGAAGTCAATTAGAATTCTTACACCAAATATCAAATTACTTTATTCATTGATGGTGGTGATCGGATAGTGGAGAAGGAAATTATTATATTAAGGGGAATTACTTATCTTTTAGGAGACTTTGTATTCTACTAAAGAGAGTGCAAAATTTATTTACTGCGATACCAACAATCACATGCCTTTGCTGGCAGGACCTAGTGTTTACAGTGCACAATGTCTTCTGGTATGGGCTAGAGCAATTTTGTTACTTTCATTGATCTGTCTCTGTCTTATCCTTGGCTTTGACAATATGAAAGTGACTGAGGTATGAGCGATACTAGTAATGCCATTCTTTGTGCAGCCAGTCCCTGCTATGAATGATGTGAAAATGTTGCTCATAGGGTAGGTTGGTGCATGCATTTCAGTGGGCTTGGCAGACTGATTTGTAATAGCAACTTCTAGCTCTGTGAGGAAAGCAACGGGAAACTACCTCACTCCTCATTTCCCTAGTACACCTCATCAGTGATGCCTAGGCCTTCTATGACAGCTGATGGCAGAGCTGTTGAGGATCCAACCAGCCTTAGGGCTGAAGACTGAACATACATACCAAGAATCACATAGAATTACAAGCTAGTATTTATTTTTATTACATATAGGGCGATTCAAAAGAAACTGAAGTAGTCCATTAGTGGGGTCGAAATACTACAACTTCCAGATAGGATTGGCGACGAAACACTGCGTCGATGTGATGTCGGCACTGAGTGTGGTGGGCGACATTTCGAATTCTAATTGACTTCATCAAGCAGTTTCTCACAGAGACCGTTGGAGTCAAGAATGAATTACTAATGGATATGCACAATAGCACAATATATAGATGTTCACCAATGCGGGCACGGTTCGAATGTGGCATTTTTAAATGGAAAGTCGTGTTCTTGTGTAGTCAGATTTCATGTAAAAGTGGAGGTTTCGAGGAATCGAACCGCGGCCATCTTGGTGATTATACATACTGACGAAGAAAACTTTGCATGTTATACTCACGGCAAAGATCTAAATTAATATCTTTCATAAATATAGCAAGAAATTTTGCACTCTCTTTAGCAGAATACAAATTCTCCTAAAATATAACTAATTTCACAAAAGGTTTTGTCAGTTAAAAACTAGAAATTGAGCAAATGATGAAGATCTAAAGTATTTTTTAGCTTCACTGTATTCTCCAGGAAACACAATTGGTGTGTCCTTGAGAGGCAATACGATAAATTGCAGCAGAAATCGTGTTAGCCAGTAATTTCTGTTGACCGTGACCTCTTATCAACCGTTTGTTTCACAGAAAGAATCAGGATACCTAAACTTTGATCAGACCTAACTCACTGCTTAAGGACGCTGAACTGCCACTTTGGAGCCAAGTTCACGGAATTATCAGCTCTTAAGAAATTACTGCCGAAATGCTTTTCAAATAATTCTCGTATTACAATTTTCATATTATGGGTGCAAAGTACCATATATTTTAAGTTTTCTACTGTTAGGTTAGTATATTTAATGTCCGAAAAGTACTCCTTGTACCACTCTGAGTTGATGTAAACAACACGATTTGTATAACACACAACATAGTTGTCTTGATACATTTGGTGTCCGAACCTCCATTCCTATTGATGAGTAAGTGGTGTTCCATTACCACGGCGTTAATTTTTAAATATGTGTTCCTTACCAGAGACAAGAGTCGGACCTTTTACTTTAAGACGAGGTGGTTATATCGTTGTAATACCCCTTAATATAATAACCTCTTTCTCCACTATCCGATTACCACCACCACCACCACCACCACCACCACCAATAAATAAAGTAATTTGAAATTTGGTGCAAGAATTCTAATTGACTTCATCAACCAGTTTCTCACAGAGTTTGTTGACGTCAAGAATGAATTACTAATGGATATCCACCATATATATATGTTCATCAATGCGGCCACGGTTCGAATGCTGGTCGATGAATGTGGGATTTTTGAAATGGAAAGTCGCGTTCTCGTGAGTTCAGATTCCATGTAAAAGTGGAGGTCTAGTGGATATGATCACGATATCAAGAGTCACATAACATTACAAGCTAGTATTTGTTTGTATTACATACAGGGTCATTCTAAAGGTTACACAGAAACTGAAGTAGCTCATAGAGGGGTCGAAATACTATAACTTCCGGGCAGGAACGTACAGTCTAGGACGAAACACTACGTCGATGTGATGTCGGCATTGAGTGTGGTGGGCGGCATTTCGAACAGCTTTTGTGAACAAATTCAGTCTTCAGTGTCTAACTTCACTGTGTGCACAAACGACTATCACGTCATTGCTTTTCAGTTCGGCATTGTTTAGAAATATTCAGCATTTTTAAAAAATAAATAAAATAAATGTTCATTTATTGTCGTTCATGACATTCCCGGGCTTGTTCTGACGGGGGGTTTCGTCTTACACAATACGTTCCTATTCGAAAGCCGTTCTTTGAACTCTGCATGGACTACTTCATTTTCTGCACAACCCTTTCAATCAACCGGTATTTTCACCAGTTGGCCACGCTTTGAATCCCAGCCAATGCATGTGAGATACTTGAAATGGAAAGTCACGTTTTTGAGGTACAGATTTCATAAAAAGCTGAAGGTCATGTAGCTATAAACACGATATCAACGGTCAGCTTTCCTTTTCATTATGTATGTATTCATTTATATTGTGCGTTTTGGAGATCTTTGACCAACACACGTAAATGAATAAGCTATAATTTTGTACAGTTTGTGACCGTACGGGATGAATAATCTGGAATTCGAAAATGATCTACTATAGTAGTACTAAAGTAGTATTCTGTAAGAAGGAAGTCAGCTCCCGGACGAAACTATCTTTACATTGATCTGTTTTCCGACCAACTTTCCTTTACGAGAGTGAAAGCTGGGTGGACTCATGATATCTTACTCATACGTTACAAGTAACAGAGATGAAAGTAGCAAGAATGATTGCTAGTACAAACAGGAGGGAACAATGGCAGGAGGGTAGTCAGAATGAGGAAATAAAGGCTAAGTTAGGAATGAACTCGATGGATGAAGCTGTACGCATAAACCGGCTTTGGTGGTGGGGTCATTTGAGGCAAATGGAGGAGGATAGCTTACCTAGGAGAATAATGGACTCTGTTATGGAGGGTAAGAGAAGTAGAGGAAGACCAGGACGACGATGGTTGGACTCAGTTTCTAATGATTCAAAGATAAGAAGTGTAGGACTAAAAAAGGCCACAGCACTAGTTGCAAATAGAGGATTGTGGCGACGTATAGTAAATTCACAGAGGCTTGCAGACTGAACGCTGAAAGGCATAACGGTCTATAATGATTATGTATGTAGCCTATGTATGTATGTATGTATGTATGTATGTAGTAATTTCCTTGAATGAGCGAGAAGGAATTCTAGTAGAAAGATACTCAGAATAGCGCTGTAGTAGGGGTCAGAATTCGAACCTAGCCCTATTCTATGCCTTCAATCGGTTACTTCAACAACAACAACACCACATGTCAACAAGTCCAACAACAGAACATGAAGCTGATCGCAGGAGATGCGACTGAATACTCTCCGTGCACCTCATTTGCGTGACCAATTCCTGCGGGTCAAAAACCTCCCTTTCAAGGCCGTCTCGTATTGCATGCATCTGTTACGACCTCTAACGAGTCGGTTTTAATATTTTAAATGCGTGTCACGCGTTTTTACATAATGAAATATGTATTTGAAGAACAATCATTTTTTCTAAACGAAACCCCATTGGAAAGAACATATCGACGTTATTCGATAAGGACCAAAACACTAAACAATCAAGTGATTTGGATGAGATTTAACCCACAAATGCCACAACACTGCGGCATAACATCCAGATTCAGATTATCAGAGTACATTCTTAAACCAATAGAAAAACATGTTGTTTCACTCAAAAACACTGAGCAAATGTTTTATTCGCAAGAATCAGCGTCCAAGTTTGAATGCCTCATCCCATGTTAGTCTTTCGAAAAAAAAAAAAAAAAAGACCTCGTATTTTAATATAAATTTTTCCAATACACACTTCACCAAAAAAAGTGTGTAGTTTTATTACATTAGAAGTCTAGAACAATTTGTACCCATAGAGGAATAGAAGTGCACCCATGCCCGGATGGACAGACCACAAACCCTGCGTTGCGATGGGAGGAGGGGGATTGCAGACGCTCTGGGATTTTGCAGGGGTTAATATCCACGGTTTTTTGGTTAGCTTCGAATGTTTCCGTTTGCTAATTGGTAGGTTGGTCATTCTGAAGTTCATATCGCTTGTTTTGCGGTAGATTTTATTTTTCCTTCCTAGGCGACAGGGCACTTGTTGACCACAATGGGTGGTATTAATAAAGTTGAGCACGTACTCGAGAGCAGCTGCTCAGAAGGAAGCAGAGCAGGCACTCAAGAAATGAGTACGTGCTCCATTTTCATACGAATAAAATCCCAGCTGGAATAGGAGTACCTGTTCCGTCCGTAGACGAGTAGGTGCTCACAAATCACTAAGAAGTAGCCGATTGTTGTGTAGTAAGCTAGAGCTGTGTTGTAGCATTCCCTCCATTTGTACCCATTACCAATAAACAGTTTCTGTCCGTCTCTTCACTAGAAGGGGCATTTCAGCACGCTAACTATTTCGATAACGATTTAGATTCTACTGGGAGTCAAGTGAAATTTGCACGTTTGGTAAAAGAGTAGCCAGTTCTTCCGGAGAAACCAAACATAACTTACCTGAAGTAAAGAGCAAGAAAGCACAAGCAATAATGGATGTGAAAGGAAGACTGCTATCGGAATTCGGAGTTGAAATGAATGACACACAGATTTGGAATAAGTTAAACAATATTAAAGCAAGAAAAACAAGAAAGGACAACTGACAAAATGCATACTGGACACACACAAAAAAATATTAAAAAATAGTATTGAAAGGGTGGGAAGAAGGAGAGACAAATCCTTCAATAAGAAAAATACAAGGTAGGTTTATTTTCCATCATATCCATAATGTTGTATTTATTACCATTATGTAAGAGCGTTTAAGAATTGTCTGAAACTGATATTTATATAGACTCTACCACATAAATTGTCTTTCAGAATCCAATTAACTAAAGTTTTCTTTGCATTCTTATAGAGAGCGGCATTTGCTGGTGTACGTAAGATTCAGAAGGATAGTTCAAGACATTATGATTGAGGATGAAATTGTCTGAAAGTATTCATGTCACTTTGGATACCGATGAAGTCTCTGTGCTAAACACTTCGGGATCTTCAGGTGTTAGAACTTCAAAGTTAGTAACTTCTGAATCAGCAGAAATTTTGAAAGATGGCAACTATAATAAAGGAAAAGCGCAAATTACCGGAATCGAAGAAACAAAGGGTCTTCCTCTAATGGAAGTCCAGCGACTGGTGGTGTTGGAACAACTGCAAGTTTTCAGAACTTATTAGTGAAGAATACGACAGGCCACCAACATGAGGAAATGTGCAGCAATCAACCGAACAGTGGATTACAGAGTGGACAAGTAAGTGATGAAGACAACGTGTGCCGTGTCTTTAGGAACTTGTTTCCAGGGTTGAAGTGAGATGAAGGTTTGCTATGTGATTAGTTAAGTTGTTTCGTGTTAATTTATTGAATCCACATTACTTTTGTATTACTGTGAATGGGAAGCTGCTTTACGTCGCACCAACAAAGGTCTAATGGCGACGATGGGATAGGAAAGGCCTAGGAGTGGGAAGGGCGCGGCCGTGGCCTTAATTAAGGTACAGCCCTAGTATTTGCCTGGTGTGAAAATGGGAAACCACGGAAAACCATCTTCAGGGCAGCGGATAGTGGGTTTCGAACCGCACGGCCAACTCGCTCGGTACTTTTCTATTACTATTTTACCAAAGCTTACCATTACAAGAAATAAGACAAATATTGTTAATTGACTGCACTGTAAGGAAAGTGAATTTAGCAACCAAAATAGACAACATAACATTAAATTACTTGAACTTATTGTAAATCGTTGACTTCTTCTTCTTTTCCTACCGCTTGTCCCACACGTGTGAGGTCGCGGGTGCGAACTGCGTCGCACATGTGGATGTGGCCCTGTTTTACGACCGGATGCCCTTCCTGTCGCTAACCCTATATGGAGGGATGTAATTACTATTGCATGTTTGTGTGGTGATTGGTAGTGTAGTGTGTTGTGTGAATGTGAAGAGGAAAGTGTTGGGACGGGCACAAACACTTAGTCCCCGAGCCAGAAGAATTAATCAGAAGCGATTAAAATCCCCGACCCGGCCGGTAATCGAACCAGGTACTCTCTGAACAGAAGGCCAGTACGCTGACCATTCAGCCAACGAGTCGGACATTGTAAATCGTGGACTATTCTTGCTACTTCATCTCTTCTCTCCCTTCACCAAAGCTTACTATTACATGAAATAAGACAAATATTGTTACCTGACCGCAATGTAAGGAAAGTGAATTTAACAACCAAAATATGACAACATAACAATAAATTGCACTGTAAGCCATGGATTATTCTTATTTCATCTCTTCTCTCTCTTCCCCTCATACGGACGAGTACATCTCCGTACTCAGCATTGTTATGCAATACATTATTATTTTCTTCTTCGGGGATATCAATCATCAATCAATCAATCAATCAATCAATCACTACTGATCTGCATTTAGGATAGTCCCCTAGGTGGCAGATTCCCTATCTGTTGTTTTCCTAGCCTTTTAAAGTCTTCACCTATGACGTGCTTCGCAACGTCGTGCAAAATAAAACAGCTTAATGTAAGAGATGGTTATCATGTGTGCACACGTATTTTGTTTTGTAGTATAGGAAAACGCCCTTCCCGAAGCATCTTTCAATATTACAACACGCACTCCAGTACATTTATTGTATGATTTTTCTTCTGGAGTAACAGTGTCTTATAAGGGGGTCATAAGCCATAGAGTTAGTCCATGACCAGAGTCTCCAAGCAGAAGCGCCTTAGCTGGGTTAAACTGTATGATTTTAAAAAATGTCTGAATATTTCCATATACATGACTATAGACCCTGTTCAAGAATCATAAACAGTCGTGAATTTTCTCTGGAGTTGCGGTATCATAGGCATTATTGCCGCAGACATATTCAACCCCATGAAGAATGGGTTTTAATACTAGAATATGGGTACAGTCAATAGCATCTACTGTATAGCCGGAAGGAAGTCCTACTTTCCTTGCCAATGATCTTTCTCCTTATGTATCTCTTCAGTGGATGAAGGGAATCTAATCCAAACATTCGATTTTCGGATAACAGCTATCATAACATTTGAAACTGATACCGTTCATTAGTAAACTCCGATATCTTCCCCTGTGCCAGTTTGAAAACCCGGATCTCCGATATAACGAAAAAGGAAAACTCTCATATTCTCATTATTTGTTAAGGCATCACCCCTACGTTCAAAATCATCACCCAGAAAATGTTCCGTTAGCCACTCGACATTTTCTTTATCAAACCTATGTAACTTTTTCGCCCCCCCCCCCCAAAAAAAAAAACACAGCTTAAATTCAGTCATACCACTAACCAATTACCTCTGTCAGCAGAGCTGAGCAAGCTACTGAGGTACTTCACAAATTCTTGAGCACCTAATCCTTATGCAGAGCATCTGCTCATCTTCATTTGAAAGAAAATGGGAGCAAGTGCTTTGATTGTGAGCAGGTACTCTTGGAAGTATAAATGCTCCCCGTTTGAACATATACTCCTCACTTTGAGCACCTGCTCCAAAACCTTGAGCAGAAAGTAGGTGCTCAACTTTATTAATACCACCCAGTTACTTGCATTGTTGAGTATCAGTATGTATAGATTAGTAATAGGATTGACTCCCTATCACGTGAAGTACAAATGGTGATGGGGAATTTAAACTGAATCCTTAATAATGTTTAAGGCGATGGCATTTAGACAAGTTAAAGAAAATTCGAAGATTTTCATATGTTTCCTGGTCAACAGTGGCACAGCACCCCTACTGCCAGACAGTAGTTCTACAGGGTGTCCGAGAAGTTCCCTTACCCCTAGTTTCATACATTTAATATTATTATTTTGTTATATTATGGCATGGACAATTGAGTTTGTATAATTGGGGAATTCAATAGTTGTTTTATTGGTATTGGTATCCTTGCTGCTAGCGTTGTCAGTCTCATCAAATACAGTAGAGACAATACTCGACACTCAGCGAGATATCGAGGGACAGCTATTAGAGCTCTCTCTAGCGGATTGACCTGAGAACTACTGATTCTGTCATAAGAGAACGTGTATTTGTGTGTGTGAAGTTTTTGGTGTTATTAATGCGTTTTCAGTGAGTTGACATACCGGTAATTAAATAGTAGCGTGTGTCATTCCTTGATCTCTCCTCTGAACATGAGGGGAAAAGTATGTGCTGTGTTTGGCTGCAGTAACTATGAAGTAGAGAAGAATGCGCGGTCTTTCGTCCGTTTTCCTCGTGACAAGAAAATGTAAGTAATATTGTGTTTGCATATATATTCTTCCAGTGACAAAGAGATTTTTATAGTACTTCATAAATTTCTGACCAGCTCGACCCATATTTTAAGTGGCTTAAAATAGAATACGCATATTTTATTGTATAGTGCAGCAGTTAACCTCCAATACCGATGTGTTGTTGTAGGTGTCATCTGTGGGTTTGATTTAATTAAGGAAAATACATATGCATATGAGTGTGGCTGGTTGTGTTCCAAATTACCCCATTTGGAATGCCGTAATGCGTTGTCAAGCACTGAAGAAAATATGGGTGATTTAAGAAATGCACATATTTTGTTGAAACAATATGATGATGCAAATTTGCTTTACCCTAATATAATGGCATTATGGCAAGTATTGCTTATAGGGAAAGTTTGAATGTTTTTGAGGCTAAATTTATAGATTTTCTTTCTGTTAGTAGGCTTCAAGTTAAAAGGAAAATTGTCCAGCTCTTAAATGTAAATTCATTGAATCATGTGTGTAAGGAATGTGCCGATATTTTTGTTGACAAGTGTTTTAATATGATGATACAATGCTTTTAAATGAGAAAAAAGAAAAATCTAGCCGTGAACGTTCAGGCAGGAATTCTAAAGCTAAAAAAGTAATGCATAAATGAAAGATCAAGCCCTTTCACAGCAGTCAATTTCACACCTTGATTATAGGCTGTCTAATTTCAGTCTTTAAATAATAACCTGTTAAATAATTCTTCATTCATTTATCCAGAATTGCTTTAGCAACTTTGAAGTTCATATCTTAGTGACAGTTTCTTTGTAGATGTAATTTATTTATCCATTTCCGTATATAAATTTCCATTGATATTTGAATTTAGCGCGAATTTTTAGGTCAAGTCACTAGGAGCGCTATTTGCGACTTGTCTCCCATTTTAACAAGGCTAAATCCGGAAGTGTCGCGTATTGTCTATACTGTATTTGGTCTCATTTCAGTTGTTAAGTCATGGCGGACGTGAGCGGACACAGCTACACTGTTGAGGAGCGATTAGTGGCGTGTGTGTGGGTGCACGAACGAGCACATACGGGGCAAACAATGAGTGATAATGAGTGCATTTAGAGATCACTTTGACAAACCCCCACCTCGTAAAGCTACTCTGCTTGATTGGGAGAAACGTGCGTTTGCTTCAGGCAGTGTCAAAGACAGGACGCGTAGTGGACGTAAGAAGACGCGGGAAGAAACGTGTGCCGCCGTCGCTCAATCAACTGAGCAGTTTCCATTGAAATCCGTTCGCAAAAGAGCAGCTGAACTTCAAGTACCGCGGTCAACAATGCATGACCACGTTAAAAGAGATTCGAAAATGAAAGGATTTAGGCCGATGCATGTGAATGAATCATCTGACAATGACATGGAGCAACGAGTTGCAGCCTGCCCTGCTTTCTTGAAACAATTCCCAACTGCCGTGTCCCGCTCAAGAGTGTTATTTTCTGAGGAGTGTGCGATATATCGCAGTTCACATAGGAGGAATGTGGTTTTCTGGTCTAAGGAAAATCCTCAATGTGCAAGAGTTGGAAAGGAACCCCCATCATTTATCGTATGGGCCGGGATATCATCACGTAATTTGTGCGGACCGTATTTTTTTTATGGGTATGTGAACGGAAAATCTTATTTGCATATGTTACAATCTTGGTTAATACCTCAGCTTCAAGACAAGGGAATCATCGGTCATGTGTGGTTAGAGCAGGATGGGGCTCCAACACATTTTGCTATTCAGGTGCGCGAGTTCCTTGATGAACAATTTCAAGGCCGCTGGATTGGCCGTGGCTCACCAACATCTCCAGCCCCGTTGACATGGCCACCACGAAGCCCGGACCTTACCACGCCAGACAACTCATTATGGGGAATAATCAAGTCCCATGTGGCTCAACGTCGGTACACGACTAATGAAGAATTGCGCCAAAGTGTGGAGGAAGCCTTTCGTTCCAGAACTCCTGAGATGCTCCGCAATATGTCAATGAGGACTTGGAGACGGATAGAACTCTGTGTAAGGCATGATGGTGCACATACAAATTCCCTGGATTCATAGTTTTTATATGTATGTACTCCACTATAATATGTAACATATAAAACTAGGGGTATGGGGACTTCTCGGACACTCTGTATAACACACCAGGTTTTCAGTGGAACATGATAGCGATCAGAGACGTACGGTAGACAAGGATCGTAGATGGACCTCTTCTCTTGGTTGACTTCAGATACCTGATGTTGATCCCTTTCAAAGCGAATTGTTGGATCTAATACAACAGTTTTTCCGGCGCGCCGGTTTACTGCTACAATATCAGCTCGTCTAAAAGATCCTTTAGAGGATTTACGTTGTACTTCTTCATTGGTTTCCCACTCTTGTTCTTGAAAGGCATCACACATGATAAAATATTTAAACTATAGTATAAATTAATTTCTACTTACTGGCACGATGACAGTATGGTACAGCTCGCACCTCCCAGGAAGCTGTGGACACAAATTATGAAGTCTTACTGAGATATCCTTATCTTAACATGACAGTAAAGATAAAACAGGTGTGGTTAGTCAAGTATCAAAAGAATTAATCCATCATCGTTCATTATACTTGACAAAGCAACAAGAACATCTTTTGCAGGACGAATATGCTACTAGAAGAGTAAAACGATACCATCGGGATTGATTGGACTCACACATTATTTAAATAGTCAAGATAAAAATATTTCAAGAAAGTTGTAAATACTACACATAGTTTAAATCACAAGGACTTACATTTATAGACGAAGGTCCCACTAGCATGTTGTGTTAAGTTTGTAGAGTGAAATATGTTATATACAAAATAATTTGCAAACCCCGAATGTCAAGGGTTATGAACTTCGTGTTGTTGGTAAGTATTGAACTGAGATAACACATAAATTATAAACAGGAGAGTAAATACAACTGGTAACAGTCATGCCGATTCAAATGCTTTTAATGCTCCATTCCAATTATTTTGTGAATTTTAGTGTAGTAAATTCAACAGTTCGCATCAGTGACGTTATTAAAATCCTAGATTAGTAATAGTAATTAGTAGTTGTAAATACAACTATGTACTGAATAGGAATGAATTGGATAGGTGGAAAACTCTCCTGTTTATAATTTCTAAGCCCCGAATGTGTCAGGCATAGTAATGTCAACGGGCATGTGCTTACAAACCAAGCATGAAGTGATTTCAATTATATGTAAGATATATTGAATATGATATTCAAAGTAAATCTAGCGAATTCAGTAGCGGCCAGCATATATATGCGCAATTAATCCCTTAAATATACTCTCGATACAATTAAATTGATGATGTAAACTCTGCATACAGTTGGGTATACATTTTTTCTTTGAGATAGTTTAATGCTGGTAACAGTCATGCCGATTCAAATGCTTTTAATGCTCCGTTCCAATTATTTGGTGAATTTTAGTGTAGTAAATTCAACAGTTCGCATCAGTGGCGTTATTAAAATCCTATATTAGGCCTTATATGAAATATTTTTATTTTACGAATGTCCACTCTTTGGCTGAATGGTCAACGAAGTGGTCCGCGATTCAGAGAGCCCTGGTTTCCATTCCAGGTCGGGCCGAAGAATTTAGCCGTGTATGGTTAATTCCTGTAGCTTGGAGGCTGGGTGTTTGAGTTCGTCTTAATACACGCCTTGATTTATATACATCACACTCCCGACCACCACAGAAACACGTAATAGTGAAAATAATTCTCTACGCAGGGTTGACGTCAGGAAAGGGATCCGACCGTAAAACTGGGTTCAATTCAGATCTAACGCTGACCCCAAGATAAAACTAGGAAGAAGATTTTCAATTCTATGAACGAATCGATATGAAGGAAACAAGGAATCGTAGACATCACATGAAACTTGTTTCTCAATGTTTCTGATGTAGGCTAATATGTAAAGTGTGAGATAGTTAATGCTTTGCAGTATGAATTACAGGTTGGTGCCGTTTCATATCACGAGCTGGGAACAGAGCTATATATTCTATTGTGTACTCAAAGTATTTGCTATCCTGCTTTATCGCTGTAACTCCAAAACCCGTCAATGTAGTTAGTGGGACGTAAAGCCAATACCATTATTATTATCATCGTTGTAACAATTTATTTTAGAAGAAACGATTCAGGAGAGTGGGTGGATACTTCAAATAAGGAAACCCAGCATTCACTTGTTGTGAGTGACGTATTTCAAATGCAGCATCAAAATAATGTCTTGATTGGTACACTGGTACATTGAGTATGGAGTGAAGAGGAGAAAACATTTTGGCTGGGATAAAATAATATAAGTTCCTGTTCAAGGGGAGGTATTGAAGAATGTATTTGACGGTATTTCAAAAAGAATGTTCAAGTTCTCGGACACAGAAGAGCAATCTTAATCTTCTAACTTCCTTTTGCAATTCTAAGATCAGCTCTCAATATGTTATCTTATCAATGCTGTCTTTCATGGAATTAAACATGTGCTATCATATCTAATTATTTAATCGTAACGTGCAAGTCAGGATCAGACTTGATCGTTTTTCTTGAGGAAAATATAACGTTTTTCCAAGTGCATTATATCACGTCCTGTCTGATAACAAATACAGAAATGTTGAAATTCGAGGATGAATTTGCACTGTCTTCACAGTGTAGTCAACAGCAGTTAACCAGGACTTAGAAAATGTCGAAAATGTTTTCAACCCAAAGATGGCGTTCCACACAGGCTGCTAGAATGAATTAAATATCGTCACTCGGCTTCATCGAAATCACAGGTGTTTAAATAGAGTTGAACGATTCGATTCCGGGGATGGTAAGTCTGTGATTAAACTCTTCGGGAGGTACAACTGGTATGCGAGGTATGTGGATATTTCAGGAACATCTTATAACCAGCTCCCTCTGAGGATAAGTGGTAGAGTATTAGCCTCCGGATCCTGAGATCACGGTTCATAGCCTACGGAGGTAGTTCGATTTTTGAAGGGTGAAATAAAAGTTAATACGTCATTCGAACTCGGCTTATGATTGATTTCTGGTGACAAATTTGGGTTCTACCGATATATATGAAGCTGAGCAATAGGTCGACCAAAAGAGGTTCGTGAAGTAAAATGGAACTTTGGAATTTATATAACATAGACAGCGTCAGCTCAAAACCTTGATAATAACCAATTAGGCCTATCTTTCAACTATGATTTGAAATCGCGGTATTTTATATCTTCCAATTGATAATTACCTATCTCAAATATTGCATCCTAAAGCCTAAGCCAGCCTTTTACTTCTAACGAAGTTTTTTTTTATTTTTATTTTTTTTATTATTATTATTTTTTTTATTTTTTTTTTATTTATTAAATCACGGACCTAATGATCAATATGACTTTGCTGGCAGGTCCTAGTGTTTACAATGCACTATGTCTTCTGGTATAGGCTAGAGAAATTTTGTTACTTTCATAGATCTGTCTCTGTCTTATCCTTGGCTTTCACAATATGAAAGTGACTGAGGTATGAGCGATGCTAGTAATGCCAATCCTATGCAGCCAGTCCCTGCTATGAATGATGTAAAAGTGTTGCTCATAGGGTCAGTTGGTGTATGCATTTCAGTGGGCTTGGCAGACTGATATGTAATAGCAACTCTGGCTCGTAAGGAAAGCAACGGGAAACTACCTCACTCATTTCACTAGTACGCCTCTTCAGTGATGCCTAGGCCATCTATGACAGCTGATGGCAGAGCTGTTGAGGATCCCACCAGCGGCACCGCTGACGGACTGAACATACATACAATGATCAATGGAATCAAGTTCCACACAGGCTTATAGTACGAGTAGCAGTATTCTAATTCGGCTTCATCGAACTCATAGGTTATTATAATACGGTTCATGAGAAGTGAGAATTGAAGAATTTGATTCTAGATTATGCTCTCTATTATATATTCTCCGAGTTTCTCTACCAGTTGTATTTTTTATGTTTATTTTCTTACAGTTTGCCTTGCAACGCTCCGTCACAGACAGGTGTTATGGCGACGATGGGTTAGGGAAGAGCTAAGCATGGGAAGGAAGCGACCGTGGCTTTAATTAATTTACAGCTCCGGCAATTGCCTGGTGTGAAAATGGGAGACCATGGACTCCCGACAGTGGGGTTCGAACCCACTATCTCTCGAATGCAAGTTTACAGTTACGTGACCCAACCACGCAGCTACTCGCTCAGTAGTTCAATTTTCAAATGTTGTAGTAGGAATTGGGAAGTAAGCAAATGTTATCTACGAGAAAGACACCCCAGTATTTCTATCAAGCTGAAGAGAGTAATTAAGGGAACATTAAAAAACCCTTGCAGACTCCCGAGACAAAGGATAGAGGGCAGCGCTGTACGCTGTACACACACTGAACGTCTCAAGTAGATATAATGGGTCACTGGAGAGATTTTCTCCATCGGTAGATTCATTCCACGGATAAAGGACGGTCGAAGCGTAATAGGTCTATTGATCCAATTGTCTTAATACCCTGCAGACCTGAGTTCTATTCCCAACTTTTCAACGAATGTAATACAGACTAGAAGGCCTGGACGAACTCAGCCTCGGAAACACAACTAACTATGAAGAGAATATGATTCAAAACCCCTCCCTACGACCCTAGATGTAGCTCTCCCCAGACTCCAGGCGAAAGTCGTGATGGCACGTCAACACCTATATAATTTCCTTTCCAGTTCTGTCCACCATAAACAATACAAATAGCAAAGCCATCTCCGAACAGGCCATGGAGACTCTTGGAGGAGCAACCACGACGCTAAGTGAGGCAGAGTGTTAAACTCTATGCCCGGCCGTCTTTGCGCCCCAAAAATTAACCTCGCGCTCTCTTTTGGCGTAGGCTGAGTGAACCTCAAGGCCATGCATTTTACTTGAAGCAACAGCATCAACTATTTTCTGCACATGTGGTCAAGAACCATAGTCTACAAGCCGCACAGCCCTTTGGTCATTATATAATTTCCTCGTGATTTGGTGAAAATAATTCGCATTACGTCGCAAGAGGACAATATGTGATGCGAAGGAATAAACCAATGTCACATATCCATCTCATTCTTTACCCAGAATATCGCTATCAGTGCAATTCGTGTGGAGATTCAAAGGATCTCTGTGATTTCGACCAGTACGTGTCAGTGGAAATTTTAACTGTTGCCACGTAATAATGTCACCAACTCGTTGGTAACGTCGTCATAGTCAACGGTGCTTTAAATGCAATTCGATAAATACATAATCAAGATTCAATGTAAGGAGACTGCTCAGATAACATCTAAAAACAGTGATAAGGTAGTGACGGTTTTATCATCGTGTCAAGATAAGAGAGGATGTCACAGAAAGTCTTGAAGTTGCCACGTTCTAAAACTACAGTTCTCAGGCACAAAATGTAGGTTAGCGTGCAACTGTGTGATGCCATTCTCGAATTTTCGCCATTGTTTCACACTTTCACTAGCAAAAAGATGCTGCTGCGATGTTTAAGGAGCGTACTTCCTCCTGAAGATCCAACACAAGCTACTTCCGGAACCTCCTCTCAGAATGTTCCTACTAAAATACACTGCGTTCTAAGAATTTGCCTTTGTTGCGACACCGTTCGGACAAATTACCTTTTTTGTTGCTTTGTTTTACTAGTATGTAGTAGAACGTGTCAGCATAAACATGAAACAAAATGTGTTCGAAACCATATAATAGAAATATTCCATCAGATAAAACTCAAGAAATTTTAAAATAGGGAAAAAAAGTCAGAATACTACTACTCAAAGGAATACGTGTAACAGGGCGAGTCGGAAGAAAAGCGAATGGAAGTATCTTCAAGACGCCGCGCTATCCTGGAGGAAACAGTCACCCGGTGCCTATTCTTTTCTACTTGCTTAATGTCGACAGGGATGAGGGCCAGTTAAGACCCGAATGGTCACAACCGTGGGTTTGATTAACCTGCCATTTTTGAACTGTAATTTAAACTGTTTCTTACGTGTCTTACAGTATTGGGAAAAATAACACCAACATACATACATACTTTATCATTACAGACTGTTATGCCTTTCAGCGTTCAGTCTGCAAGCTTCTGTGAATTTACTAAACGTCGCCACAATCCTCTATTTGCAACTAGTGCTGTGGCCTCATTTAGTTCTATACCTTTTATCTTGGTTAGAAACTGAGTCTAGTCCGCCTCTGTGGTGTAGTGGTTAGTGTGATTAGCTGCCACCCCCGGAGGGCCGGGTTCGATTCCCGGCTCGGCTACGAAATTTGACAAGTGGTACGAGGGCTGGAATGGAGTACACTCAGCCTCGGAAGGTCAACTGAATAGAGGTGGGTTCGATTACCACCTCAGCCATCCTTGAAGTGGTTTTCCGTGGTTTCCCACCTCTCCTCCAGGCAAATGCCGGGATGGTATCTAACTTAAGGCCACGGCCGCTTCCTTCCCTCTTCCTTGTCTATCCCTTCCAATCTCCCCCCTCGCAAGGCCCCTGTTCAGCATAGCAGGTGAGGTCGCCTGGGTGAGGTGCTGGTCATTCTCCACATTTATATCCCTCTACCCAATGTCTCACGCTCCAGGACACTGCCCTTGAGGCGGTAGAGGTTGGATCCCTCGCTGAGTCCGAGGGAAAAACCAACCCTGGAGGGTAAGCAGATTAAGAAAGAAAGAAACTGAGTCTAACCATCGTCGTCTTGGTCTACCTCTACTTCTCCTTCCCTCCATAACAGAGTCCATTATATACATTTTGAACAATAATTATCTGCCATGAGTCCCAAATGAGGATCATTTTTGAATTATCCCCACTAAAAATGAAACAGATTGTGAAAACAAAATACCATCAGACTATAAACAACAAATTAATACCCTAGAATTATAGACTCACTATTTAATGGTATGACTTACAGCTTATTAAAAACATGGAGTTGAGAAAAATTGAAGAACTCGAGCTCTTCCTACAAGTTAACACTCCACAACTAACATGCTTTAAACGATTCAACAATCACTTCATGTACAGATCTGAACTAGTTCTGGACAACAATGGAAATAAAAAATCAGCATTGTTAGCCTACGGATTGCTTAAAACATTTATGCAGCAAAATATATCTCCAACTGGATTCAAACCCACCAGTTCCCTAACGAATTCTTACAGCTATACCACCCGTACCGCGTAGCCAATGGAAATAACAAATGAGCACTTCAACCTAAGGACTGCCTAAAATATTTAAGCAGTAAAAATATAGTTATAACAGGATAGACTTCGGTACAGGTAGTACATCTGTAACACACAGATCTGCCTGTCTAGGATGTTCATTAGATCACAAATCAACATCATATTTACGGCCAGCATGTACCGAATGTTCTCCCATTCATTCTAAGAGAGAAATCTTAAAATATTCGACGGGAAGAATCTATCAGTCACTCATTCATAAAGGCTTGCATACAGTATGTATGTACCCGAATGATGGTTGGATCCTCAACAACTCCACCATTAGTCGTCACAGTTAGCCTAGGCATCACTGAAGAGGCGTACTACGGAAATGAGCAGTGATGCAGTTTCCCGTTGCTTTCCGCACCGAGCCAGAAGTTGCTATTACATATCTGTCTGCCAAGCCCACTGAAATGCATGCACCAACCGAACCTACGAGCAACATTTTCACACCATTCATTGCAGGGACTAGATGCATAAGGAATGGATAACACTGAGATAGATCAGTGAAAGTGACATAGGGGAGAGAGGGGCAATTGAACGCACCTAAGGCAAAACACCTGTGTAAGGTACTATACTGGATCCAACATTTTTACAGTACTTCAGTATGATAGGAAATATAGTTAAGAATACGGAGTGTGGAATACAAGTACACAAGTAGTAAAGTTCCCGAGTCTTCTATCAAAATATAGAAATTGGTTTTGCGTACCATTGCCCACCCATGTGGGGCAATGGCACGCATGTACTTCTTTCACGACAGAAGAGACACACATCGTTGGTGGTATTCCTCCGTGGAAACCCAGACACCACTTCTTCCGTGTAATCATCATTATCATCATCTTGACAAAGTTCATCATCACATATTCATCTAACGAACTGTTGTTGTCTTGGAAAAATACATTATTTGTCTTCTTCATGTTCGTGAATTTGCAACTCGAGCCTTCTTTACAATATCTATAATCGTTTCTTTCTTTTCTTTTCCAACTCCTCTAATACTGATTTTCTGGGTGTGGCTGTCAACATTTCAGAGTGCTGCTTAGGCCTAGACCTTTGTGTTTTCGCACAAAATGTTAATGCTCTGATAGGGATAGGAGAGGAATTGATACAGCAACAATTCCGTTTTCCTTGCATAAATTTAAGGGGGAAAGTGATGTGTGATTCGAAAAGAAGAATTGGATTCTTCACTGATGATTGCATGTGTGCAGCGAAATGCTTGAGCCACGTCAGGAACAAGTCCTGATTCATCCATCTTGACTTGGAGCGCACATAAATGCTTCCTGGAAAGCCTCCACGTGCTATTGCAGTGGGCATCCTCACACCAGGATATACAGTATAAACATGGATGGTATATAATTACCCGTAGGATTCATGGCGAAACACATAGTAATATTTCGTCCTCGTTCTAAGCTGGTCGCTGTCTAGTGTCCATACTTGCTTTTGACCTTTGCGGGCAATTATTTGAGCTGGCTTCTGGACGGTCGAAATGCAGGTTTCATCAACGTTATACATACATGACGGAGGAAACATACGTTTTTCACTGACAGTCAAGAGATTATGATAAAGTCTGTCAACTTCTGCTTCATTAAATGATAAAATTCCGCTTACGCTAGTTGCTTCGTGCATCTGCAGACTAAGTTCTGGGCTTCTTGTCAAGAAACCTTGCGGCCAGTCCTTGCAGCCAGCTAATTTAGTAGTGTTGTTAAAATTGTTAGAAAGATTGTTCCTGACCGCAAATTCATAGGCAACACGACGTAGTTTAACCATCGCCATGCCGTAAAATAGCCTAGCCAACTGAAGAAGATGAGAACAGAATTGTACGCACTGAAGGGGTAATGAGACGCAGAGTGCGTACGATTACCCCTCTAGACACCTTCACACCTTCTGTCCTGCCATTTTATAACCGACGAAGGAAAAATGGAAATCACACGTGTATCACAAGATATCGCATTTCACATTAAGAAAACTGAAGACTTTCGAGAAAAAAAGTGGACAGTTTAGTACGCACCTTAATATGAATTCGACTCTTCTGATTTAAGATGATGTAACAAAACAAATATTTCTGCACAACACAAGAAACATACGCAACTCAGGCTGACATTCTGCTATATAGTATCAACGTTATGGTGACTCCCCACTAGATTGAAGCAGTTTACAGAATGCTTGCTACCATGGGAGGGGATTTAGAGGGGTGCGTCCCATTACCCGACGCGTCCCATTGCCCCTCTCTCCCCTAAGTGTTCTGTAAAATCTAGGTCTCGTCAGCAAAGGCATGCATACAGTATAACAGTCTGTAAAGAACAGCTTTTCATTTAGCATAAGGTGTTCCCATGATTTTTTTTTTTTTTTTTTTTTTTTTTTAAGCGATCGACATTAAATCATTAAAAGGTTCGTTCAGGGTCTACTTCGCAAGGAAATTTAACCAAAATGTCTTACGCCACGCGGTTTCCGACCGACTTTGTCCATTTCATTAGAAGGGTTTAAAACAGCATTTGAATTGTGGATGTGTAATGGAAATACAAGTGGTTCGAAATCTTCGTCGAAATATTTGTGCAAAACTCTCCATTAAGGAATAATTTTAAATGCTTCGGACACGTAGGTCAGGAATATCTTTCCAATATGTTTTACAGTACTAGAATATGATACAAATTCTGATGACTATGCCACTGCTTAGCAAAATTAGAATTGTCCAAAAGATGATTTCATTTGTTACTTAAACGTGCCGGTTCGTACCAAATCGTAGTCTTGAGCCAGTCAATATTAAGTGAAGACTTTAAAGGATTCTGTTATAAATAACTCGAAATCAATGTTCCACAACAGACTTGCCGACTGACCGTATCAGGCCTTTGTTACAGAGTGGAATTTGTCGGATTTACTATTCTCAGCGAGGCGTATTGATGTAGTACGTACGTGACAGATTCCAGAAGACGGGTATATTGTAATGATGTTGATATTGTCTGACCGAGTTCGATAGCCGCAGTCGCTTAAGCGTGGTAAGTATCCAGTATTCGGGAGATAGTGGGTTCGAACCCCACTGTCGGCAGCCCTGAAGATGGTGGTTTTCCATTTTCACACCAGGATGGGTCGTCGCCGCAAGACCTATCTGTGTCCGTGCGACGTAAAGGAATTCCTAAGAAGAAGAAGAAGAAAGAAGAAGAAGAAGAAATGGTCTGACTTCGAGGTTGACAAGACCACCAGTTTCGTGTACTTGTGTGAAAGATATGTGGTAATCTGTTGTGCTGTCTGTACTAGCCGGGTTGAGTGGCTCAGACGGTTGAGACGGTGGCCTTCTGAATCCAACTTGGCAGGTCAGCCCGCTGGTCAAATACGTCAGCCTCGTGTCAGTAAATTTACTAGCACGTAAAGGAACTCCTGCGGGACTAAATTCCGGCACCTCGGCGTCTCCGAAAACCGTAAAAGTAGTTAGTGGAATTTAAAGCAAATAACATTATTGTCCGACTCATTGGCTGAATAGTCAGCGTACTGGCCTTCGGGTCAGGGGGTCCCGGGTTGGATTCCCGGCCGGGTCGGGGATTTTAATCGCTTCTGATTAATTCTTCTGGCTCAAGGACTGGGTGTTTGTATCCGTCCCAACACTCTACTCTTCATATTCACACAGCACACTACACTACCAACCACCACAGAAACACGCAATAGTGATTACATCCCTCCATATAGGGTTGGCGTCAGGAAGGGCATCCGTCCATGGAACAGGGCCAAATCCACATGTGCGACACAGTTCGCACCCGTGACCCCATACGTGTGGGAAAAGTGGTAGGAAAGGAAGAAGAAGAAAGCAAATAACATTATTATTTATTACTGGCTGTACTGATAGAGTATGTGTAATGTATGTAAGAGATTGGAAAAGACCAACCCTGCACAACGAGCTAGTTTTCATCCAAGCATCTGCCTTAAGATTAACTTGAGAATGCCCGGCCACGTGATCTCATGGTTAGCGTGTTGGCCTTTGGTCCACGGGTCCTGGGTTTGATTCTCGATGGCTCGGGGGCTGGGTATTATGTGCTGTCTTCAGCATTAGAATTCATCATAGGTTCTTCTTCCTCACAGACGTGCTGGTTGGATCCTCAAATAGAAATAGCCTCCGGACTGAAGCGTGGACAGACTGTTTATAGAGTGTTCCAGGATTAGGGAATAATGCGATGTTAGAAAACGAATTGCCGAATAATATTTTTATGTATAAACACGTCTATGTACGAAACTGTATTTGGTAACACAAGCCATGGGAACTGAAAGAAGATAGCGCTGTAGTGAGCCTCTTGACGCTGGATTCTTTTCGTACGTGAAAGAAATTCGTGGGATTTGTTATACTGTAGATGCAACCAGACCAATTGGCGATATTCATATCTATCATCGTGAAATTTATTATCTGTCTACAAGGTTTTGCCCATTTCCATTTCAGTACGGTATTCCTCTCCTCACTAACTTTACTAAATATATACTATACTAAATATGGGTATTTGCGAACATTATCCAGAACAGTTCCAAACTCCTATGGAATATTATTTAAATTATTAACTGTCAGGAGAATCAATAATAAAGCCATCAATTTCAATGCAGACTTGTGAACAATGCTTCTGCTTCTATCACTCACTATTTGGTCAACAATTATCTTAACTATGATTTTTGTGACTGGACCACATATTCCTTATGCGTCAAGTAATTTAATAATGCCACGAGGCGAACAGGCAGTTTTGCTCCTGTTTTGCTTACATTTTATAGATCCACATCGTTTATAGATGACAGAGTACCAAAGGAAAAGATGTTAGCCGTACTAGGGTTTAAAGGATTAAGAGTAGTTTATTCCAAGCAATCAAAGGCAACGACAATCGGGCCACAATGAGAATTGATAGAAGAAAGAGTTCTTGGTTGGTTAAAAGTACAGTAGACAAGGCTCTCATCTTTCAATCTTATTATTCATACTTTACACCAGGGCCTCTCAGGGTGCATGTACACGGTGTAAAAGACGACTTCGCTTGGTTGACCAGAGTGCAGACCCCCACTCCTCGATTTGGAGCAATAGCGCTGTCTCTCTCTTTCCCCACGCCTGTCTTTCTCGCTCCGCCTGTCTCCCTCTTCCTCACTTGCTCCGTAGCGCTCCAAATCCGAGCCGAGCTTAGCCGAGTAGCCCAGAGACGAAGCGTTGGTCCCAGCCGAGCCGAGTGGGACCGATGCACTGTGCACAGGAACTCTGCACCTCGGTTTGCACGCGTGAGATTTTAGGCGTTTGAGAGGCCCTGCTTTACACAGATCATTTACTGAAAGGTATGAAATTGCAGAAATGGATTCAGTAAGGTAAGGAAAGTAGTTTCGGTTGTGCCGAAGACCTGGTCTCAAAGTCAGATTATGCTGAAAGCATGCATCTTGTCGTTTGGAAAGAGGTGCAGTGAGTATGATATGAAAACTAGCATCTTCAGGACTAAAGTGATGTTAGTATGGCGTGAAACCTAAAATGACAATGTCAAATAGGGATGCAAAATTGGAATTGGTGGATCATCCCAAGTACTTAGGATAAGTACTTA
Source organism: Anabrus simplex (assembly GCF_040414725.1). Lineage (NCBI taxonomy): Eukaryota > Metazoa > Arthropoda > Insecta > Orthoptera > Tettigoniidae > Anabrus > Anabrus simplex. Next base: position 1,514,891,208 of record NC_090265.1, on the reverse strand, counting down.
GGATGGAACCGGTACTATAGCAAGTGAAATCGGGTCAAGGTATAGAAAACTAATGCTCTAAATTCGCAGTTGTGATCTCTGAGAAAGAAGTGAGCTGTCAGACAAAATTACGGAGGAGGGTAGGTTAGTCTACCTGAGAGAAAAATTAACTCGGTCATGGAGACCAAGGTGATGATGGTTAGACTCAGTTTCCAATGATCTAAAGATGTGTGAAACTAAACCATGCCGCAGAGGATTGTGGAGGAGCTTTGTTAATTCACTGAGGCTTGTAGACCGAACACTGAAAGATGTAACTCTGTAATGGAGATAGCTGTATGATGTTTATTATGTGCGACGCTCAGAATGCCATGAATCGTGCAGGGCTGGATTTCAGGAGTACGATGTCTACATCGTGAGCGGCTAGCCTTCGATTTGTTTGCACGAGCATCAATCACTCGACTCTACGAATAAGTTGTTAATTGACAAAGGAGCAGACAGTCTTGTGGAAGACGAAATATTATACGATAATAAAGTAACACATTCTCAGGTTTTCACTACTGGTGAGTTCGGAAATTATTAATTTCTCGAGACTCTTCCGGTGGGATGGGAGTAAGTAAGCGAAATAACTTCGTGACATTAGTCCCCAGCTCGTTAAAAAAGGAACTCCTGTAGACACAATTGCAACACCCTGGCATCTCTGAAAATCTATAGAGACGATTCTTCTTGCTGATCGTTTACGGTCGCACAGCCACTGTTAGGTTTTCGGCGATGGTGAGATGGTAAAGGGCTTAGAGTACTAAAATATTAAACAACATTCAGATGGGTGGGACTAAACCTATTCCTCTTCTAAACTATGTTATCAGAGGCTGAATGCATCTCCTCCTGTTCCTCAATCCAGTAGCAAGGTCGGAAATCGAACTGTGAACAACCAGGTGAACAACTATTCGGAGAGAATAGTGTGTTTTTTATATTGTGAAACACGAGACAGCACGTCTGCTATGCTGTGCACATTTAATTACGCAAAACGCTTTTATTTTTATTTTACAATTGGCCCGACCTGGCTTCCCTCCGGAACAATGCAAGGCGTTTTCAACGGTTCACGCCTGGAAGGAGCAAACGCAAGACTCGTTCCATTTATCGCTCGAGATCATACCAAACACGCTTTATTGGCGCATCTGCACGTTACTTAAAATATTACGAGTTTAGCTAGATGTTACTTGAAGAACTAGACAGCTTTGTTCCCTGGTCTAAAATAAAAATAAAAACTAAACCAAAATAACGCTCCTTCTGTTTTAGAACGTCGGTTTTCTCGACCGCTACATGACATAATACCGAAATATATTGGGGATATTGGCACACGTTTTAACTGTACGAGCTGACGCGTTTCGATCTCGCGACCAAATCGTCTTCTGAGCGAGGCGGTAAAAATTAATAAACACCCAAATAATTAACAAAGGCAACGACGGCTGAGCAGATCGTGGTTATCCTCCATAGCTAAGTCATCATCATCTTTCTACTTTACTCTGAAGGCCAGAGAACGAACTACACATCTGACAGGGTATTTCTACCTTGAATCTATTTTCTATGGAGCGATAATTACCACTGATCAGATTCATTATTGTTCTTAGCTCTTAAGACCGAAACGCGTCAGCTTGTACGATTAAAACTAGACGTAATATCCCTGATATATTATTTATTGTCCCTTCAATAGCTGTAGATTTTGAATTTTGTTTCGCTAATGTTCCTAAACGTATCGGAAGCAATGATTCAAAGTCATTAATTTCAAGCGCCCTCAAATAGGCACTACCACACATCCTACCTGGAATCGAATCCGCTCTGTTGAGAACAGGAGAACATCCTACTGCGCCAATGAGATAGATTAACATTAAATATATATATATATATATATATATATTTATTTATTTATTTATTTATTTATTTAATCCGTTCACCCTCCAGTATAAGGTTTTTCACCGGACTCAGCGAGGGATCCCACTTCTACCGCCTCAAGGACAGTGTCTTCGAGCGTGAGACAATTGGTCAAGGACACAACTGAGAAGGCGTACCAGTACCTCACCTGCTATGCTGAATAGGCGCCTTATGGGGGATGGGAAGATTGTAAGGAATAGGCAAGGAAGACGGAAGGAAGCGGCCTTGGCCCGGCATTTGCCTGGAGGAGAAATGAGAAACCACGGAAAATTACTTCGAGGATCGCTGAGGTGTGCATCGAATCTCCCTCTACTCAACTGACCTCCCGAGGCTGAGTGGACCCCGTTCCAGCCATCGTACTACTTTTCAAATTTCGTGGCAGAGCCGGAAATTGAATCCGATCCTGCGGGGATGGTAGCTAATCTTACTAACTACTACACCACAGAGGTGGACTAAAATGAATGATTTAATACGTAAAACGTTTGTACGATGTAGGGTTTGAACTGTCAATACTATGTTCCGTTAATTGGTAGGCTAGCATTTGAATTTATGCGCTACAGTACGCTACAGCTATCAGCGAGACTTCTATTAAAGAATACATTCGAGTACGTCACTTCCAGTTCGCCACTTCGTACGCTCTTCAAGCCACTATCTTGAGCTTTAACTTCGCATTTTTCTATACCTGTTCACTTGGGACATCACGTGAAACATGTTAATACTAACTTTTATTAAAATACTCGTATGTATCTGTATTAAAATATGCATTTGCAAATACTTCTCAGCACTACTGATGACACCGAGCAAATGCCTGTGCGGTTTGGGTCACGCAGCTATTAGCTTGCATTCGGGAGATAGTGGCGTCAAACCCAACTGTCGCCAGCCCTGAAGATGGTTTTCCGTGGTTTCCCATTTTCATACCAGGTAAATGCTGGGGATGTACCTTAATTAAGGCCATAGTTGCTTCCCTCCCACTCCTAGTCCTTTCCTATCCTATCGTCGCCATAAGACCTGTGTCGGCGCGACGTAAAGCAAATTGAAAAAAAAAAACTACTGATTACATATTGACCGTCACTATGTGTAGGCTACTACAGTGTCTGAAAATGATACTTAAGAGGAGAGCGCTATATTGCTTGTTTTGATTATTTGTTTTTATATGTAAGTTATCTATTCCGATACTTTACGTTTCTTGGTTTCTTTTTGCCGTTTGCAGTATGGAACGGAATTTCTGAGGTTTTCAGTTTCGATACAGTATGTAGGGACAGTCGGCTACTGACCGTCAAAGTTGAATTTCATTGTACAGAGTGTTCCCAAATATGAGCGAAGTAATCAAGGGGTAGATAGTACACACAGTTCTTATGAACATATGCCTTACGGTCGGTCGTTTACGAGCTAACCATATTTTAGTTATTAGTTGGAATGGGGATTTAATTCGTGTTAAAGACTAAGTTTGGAGACACGCATGCAGTTACGGATATTGCAGTACAGTACATCGCCAGCGTGTAGAAAAGGTTGCCATCGAATTCGTTCATTGCCTGGAGAGTTCGAACATGTCCGACAATCAATGAGGTAGCGTGTTCAGGTGTGCTTTCAGGCGCATGGTGAACAATTTGAGCACTTCATGTTGGCACACCAACATTGAGAACGCTTCTCGTCATGGGCTGTACCAGGCAAGACTATTGCCAATACTTCCCGTACAAAATTGGACGCTCGTAAAGGATCGTCCGCAGGGCATATGTTCTTAGAGACCTTTCGTGTTGTTTTGGGTTTGTACTATCCACCCCCGATTCCTTCCCACATGTTTGAGAATATCCTGCATATGTGAATCTGACTTCAGACTCAAGTTTTATGGAGTAAACGAAATTGAAATATATGATCAAAATAACTCACTAATATTCATTTTTTCTTGTGGGATCACTAAGTGAAAATATGTTTTTATTAGTTTTCATTTTCTCTGTGTGCAATCAGCTAGTAGAAATGACTTTTAGTCATACTGTACTGCGGAAACTTTCTTGGAACATTTGTTATGTGGAGATATGTTACAGGGCGTGCAGCTCTGAGCTTGCATTAGGGACATAGGAAGTTCGAACCCCACTGTCGGCGGCCCTGTAGAGGGTTTTCCGTGGTTTCCCATTTTCACATCAGGCAAATACTGGACTGTACCTCAATTAAAGCCAAGGCCGCTTACTTCCCACTCCTAGGCCTTTCCTATCTCATAGTCGCCATAAGACCTATTTGTGTCGGTGCGACGTAAAGCAGATTTTTAAAAATGTTAAGTTGAGATAATATGACATGTTACTTGGTAAGTGACTAATATGATCAATTACATATAACCAGGTTATAAGAGGGGCATGGTAGCGAAGTAACATCGTCACTGGCTTCTCATCAAGGAACTCGGTTCGAACTCCGATCAAACTATGTGTTAATTTTGAATTGAAAAGTCACATCTCTGCGGATTGGATTTCACTTAAAACTGGAGATATCGTATCTAAACCAACACTCACGAGAAATTGCAGGTTTATTCGCCGAGTTTAAGACATTTTTAGTGCATTATGCGAGTGATTTATCTTCTTATTACTGTTCCCCACGTGGCGAAGGGGGTGGGAGCGTAGAACACATCCACTGTATCTCCTGGCTGGCTGTCTGATGTAACTTCGTAGTGTGGGTCGACGACCACGACACCCCTGGCTGAGTATGGAATTGAGCATGGAATGTCAGATCTATTCCCTTTTGTTTTTCCTGGTTAGAGTTAAGAGGGGATGATAGAGCACTTTTTCTTTACAATTGGCTGCACTGACATATATATGTTTTATGACGACAATGGGATAAGAAAGGGCAAGGAATGGGAAGGATGCGGCCGTAGCCTTAATTAAGGTACATCCCCAGTATTTTCCTGGTGTGGAAATTGGAAACTACGGAAACCCCTCTTCAAGGCTGCCGACAGTGGGGTTCGAACCCAACTCACCCGGTTAGGGCATTTCTATTTCCTCTTAAAACAATAGGCCTAATTATCACCGTCAGCAACAACAGCACTTCTTATTGTTAATTTCATATTTAAGCAAGGCACTATGGGACTGAAACAGTAGGGCTTCTTGGTTGAATGGTCAGTGTACTGCTTTTCGGTTTAGAGGGCCCCGGGGCCGGTGATTTTAAAAGCGTCTGGTTCTGTCTCGGGGACTGGTTGTTTGTGTTCGTCTTAATACACTACATACAACACACAGAATAGTGAATACAACCCTCCACATAGGGTTGGCGTCAGGAAGAATATCCGATCCTAAAACTAGGCCAAGTCAATATCAAGAGTCAACCCCAATAAATGAGGAAAAAAAGGCCAGGAAGATTAACAGGACTATCGGACTGCAACTTCCATCTGAAAATCCCGACTCGAGAAACAGTAACATGTACAATCTCAGACATTTACATAAAAATAGTAACATGTAGGTTACTAAGTAAGTTATACCACAGTTGAACGTGTGGAACTGAACGGATTAATGATAGTTTCCTGAATGATCGACGATTTGATAACCTCCTACGAATAGAATACTCTGAATTTGAAAGAATACACTTTCGTTGTCCTTGGTTTACTGTAGGATTTGTGAAAAATAAATCATTCAAGGTACGGTAGTCCCTGTTAGTATAAAGATTATAACCTGAAATATCTCAATCATATCTTTGAGCATGTTTCAGTTTTTGTTACCGAGCTCGATAGCTGCAGTCGCTTAAGTGCGCTCAGTATCTAGTAATCGGGAGATAGTGGGTTCGAGCCCCACTGTCGGCAGCCCTGAAGATGGTTTTCCGTGGTTTTCCATTTTCACACCAGGCAAATGCCGGGGCTGTATCATAAATAAGGCCACGGCCGCTTTCTTCCACTTCCTAGGCCTTTCCTATCCCATCGTCGCTATAAGACATATCTGTGTCGGTGCGACGTAAAGCAAATAGTATATATATATATATATATATATCAGTTTTTGTTTTTGTTTTACTTCACACAGAGACATGTCTTATGGCGATGATGGGATAGGACAGGGCTAGGACTGGGAAGAAAGCGACCGTGACCTTAATACAAGGTATAGCCCCGAGCATTTGACTGGTAAGAAAATGGGAAACCATCTTCAGGGCTGCCGACGGTGGGGCTCGAACCCACCATCTCCGGAATGCAAGCTCACGGCTACGTGACCCAAACCACACGGCCAACTCGCTCGGTTCTTTGAGTATGTTCTAATCACTCCGATATGAAAGCGAATCATAAAAATCTTGTAAAAACCTATTTTGGACGCTGCTCTCTAAGGCTATTGAGCATTCATGTTACGGAAAAGTAATGCCAACATTTTTATATGTACGAGTTATCTACATCGAAGGATTGGGAATAATAATAATAATAATAATAATAATAATAATAATAATAATAATAATAATAATAATAATAATAATTCGCTATCGTAGCAGGGGGAAAGATGATACTCCCAGGTGTCGGATAGTGGGGTCCTAACCGGTTTGCCGATGGACTTGAGTGAAATAAAATAGCTCTCGCGGACCAAACACAATCATATTACGAGGACGAGTTCGACAGCCGTAGTGGAAGGACGTGTTCCTCTCGCTCGCTCTCTCTCTCCTCGCCAGGCGCTCTGTACTTTCCCAGTACTAGTCAGGCAGCTGTACTTGTTAGTACATCTCCGAAAGAGCATTATCTACTGTCTGTACTTTTAAGTACACAGTACGAGCATTGTCAGGAAGCACTTTTTAGTGCTATTCTCTTTCAGGATTTTATTTCAGGAAGCGACAGGTATGATGGAACTTCGAGAAGACCTACCAGAGAACTTCAAGGACGCAGTAGGGGAGATTGTTCTCTGGGTCGACCACAGGACCGTCCCGCTGAACCACGCCGCCCCTGCGCTGCTGGTGCAGTACCGACCTGGGGAGGACACCTACAGGGAGGCCTACCTCATCATTGAGCTCCTCACGAGGCTCGAGGGGGCCACAGGGAAGGAGCTCTCCCCCGACGCCGTCGAGAACATCGAGAACTGGGCGATAATTATTCGCCCCACGGACCCAGGCCAGATCAGCCGCTACGAGAGGAGCTTCTCTGCTTACTTTCAGGTCACCCGAATACCAGGCAAGAGGAACTACACTACCGGCAACGGTAGCCAGGAGACTGCCACACAGACGGAGCCGAGGAAGGAGGACGACGGCGGCGCTCCCGAGCGCCGCGACGGCGCGACCCCAGTTGGAAAGCTGTACCTTACGAAGTACACGCAGACCAACAAGGCCGCCAACCAGGATCGTCGCCAACCTACCAAGGCGAAGTGGTCGCAGACGCAGGCCCACCAGGAGGGGCCTGTAACCCGGGCGCAAACCAGGAGAGCGCCCGTGTTGGTGGATGGCAGCACGGCAGTGGAGAAGGACGCCCCTTGGTGTTCTGATGCTGCTGCCCAGGCACAGCCTGCCTGCATGTCTGTCGAGTTGCAGACCTCGATGTGCGCCCCTCAGGACAGGGAAAGCAGTCGAGTGCTAGCACCGACCGACGCCGCCGCCGCCAGCCAGGAGAAGGAAGAAGACGGCGACGCAGCGGAACCACCAGCTACCCCGGGGTCACCAGGCCGGGAGGAGGACCACCAGGACGCGGCCTCTTCCCCTGCCGAGAAGACACGCCCGGGAAGAAGAAGAAGAAGAAGACGACGCCGGACCAGGAAGCAGAAGGCGACGCCGGCCCATCAGGAGATGGCCACCCAGCCGCAACCCAAGACTGCTCCCAGGACAGCAGTCAGCCGAGGAGCCAATCAGGAGAGGACCTCAGCAGGTAGCGGCAGTCAGGTGAGAACAGAACGTCCCCCTCAACAGCTCTTGCAGTGTTTCCGCTGTCTGAGGTGGGGCCACCGTCAGGTCAGCTGTGGGCTCGAGGTGAGGTGCAACCGCTGTGGTGGTGATCACCACTACACGGCCTGCGCAGCACTTAGGGAGGCGCCAACTGCTCGGGGGGCCACCCGGCCTCCCATCGCAGTTGCCCTGTCTACCGGGCCATGGCGCGGGCAGAGAGGAAGGAGGCCCGGCGCCATGTCCCACAACCATCCAGCAGGTCCCCGCCTCGGCGGGCTTGGCCTCATTCTCCGGGATTGGAGACTGGGTACGAGGGACCTCATGGGGGTCGGGCGGTGCGGCAGGCACTAGTGGCTACTGCCGCATGGCTCGGCAACCGGCACGGCCCGCGCTAGTCACAGCAGTGCCCAGAAGGACTGATCCCCTGAATAACTGGCATGGCGAGGAATAGGCTTATGACTGTGCATGATACCTATTCCCAACTAACACAATTACCTGGACCTCTCCAGAACCACATCCTTGCATGTGCTATCTACAAAATGTCAGGTTTTACATGTAGGCATCTTTCTATTTCCGCCTATGTGGTTTTGTCCTGACCCTTACTACCTGATTACACCACTATTGATACCCACCACCACATCTGGCCTGGTAGCATGCTGAGCATGGGGACAGGCAGATACTCCTGTAGTATCACACTTCCACTCCTCCCTGCTATCTTTTTCTTCTTAGAACTAATAGCATGTCGGAGGCCATGTAGATTGAGTCGATGGTCACGCGGGGGGAGCGGGCTTCGGGGCCCCCCCCCGAATAAAAAAATAAAAAAAATAAAAAAAAAAGACCAAACACAATCATATTAAGAGCGGCTGACACGCAGAAGCCGTACAACAGCCAAAACCCACTTTGAGACAACCTCTAAGGCTCATAACCTTAGTTGTAACATCGAGATCGACAATTGGCGGTCTCCCCATTACCTTTAACCTTTCAGCATGATGGAAATGTCAGCTGACATAGAAACTACCCCAGGCCCTAGTGATTGCATTAGGTTTTCTCCGTCATGGGATTATGAGGGATTGAGATCATCATGCGGGAATGTATTAGAGCTTCCCAAATCTCTTCCTCCCAAATGCAAGCATTTTCTTGGCACCATCAACATCAATCCACTTCTCAAAACTGGCAAATTGAAGCAATTAACGGAAATATTGGACGGACTTAATATAAAAATTTTAGCTCTTCAAGAAACCAGATATACGGATGAAAATCACTTCGAGTCAGACAATTACTGTACAGAATATACAAAGGTAAACCAGCATTTCCAGTCCTTAATACACCGTTCCAATTTGGCACCGAGTTCACAGTAAAGAAGGATGTAATAAATTCAGTTATGAGTTTCACATCTCCCTCTGAAAAAATTGTCAGTGATAGCAATCAGATCAGGAAACAAAGCCTATTCACTAATCAAAGCTCATGAACCTACAAATAATGACAACCAAAAAGATCTAGAAAAGGTGGAAGAATTATGGGACCTACAAGAAGAAACAGTAACCCAAATTCCTAAACATCGTGTCAACATTTTAACGGGAGCTTTCAATGCACAAATAGGCAAATGAAATGCCACCGCAGGACTCTTCGTGACGTCCTCAGTTGAGGAGGTAATGAAGATGAATGATCGTGAATGGAATTGGCTAAGAAGATGGATGGAATCGGCTGTGGCCTATGAATAGGAACTGTCCCGGCATTTGCCTGAAAGTGAAAATGAAAAAGAACAGAAAACCATTCTCAGCACAACCGACGGTGGGATTCGAACCCACTCGTCTCCCGAATGCAGCTTGGCTCCATGGCCCAGAGCGTTAACATGCGCTGCCACTTCACTCGGTATTGGAATATTAATAATAATAATAATAATAATAATAATAATAATAATAATAATAATAATAATAATAGACATGGGTTCTAAATACTTTCGACACCTCGATACTCAAGAGGTATCGATATCGAACGATACTATTACAGATGACCTCTATACTTTTTCGTTATTATATTAATAAAATACCAAAATATTAAATTAATATTGCCAACTAGCCAGAAGTAGCAAATTGAAGTGGTTGCAAGGAACACTTATCTCAACTTATAAATTTCAAAATAGCAGACAGCAAGTATATAAAAAAAACAGATGTTCTGGTGCCAGTATATCTGAAGTACAAATATCTTTAAAAATCATGTGCCAGGGCAACGAAACGCCGAATTGTAGCTTGAGGGAGATGTTTTAGAACGTGATACTGCAGTAATTTGTAGCACTATTTATTTTCAATTTGGACGTCATGGGTAAACCACGTTCCGCCTATAGTAGTTCTGAGTGTAACGAATGACACAGAATTTCAGTTAACAAATTCTGTAGTCTACTTAAAATTTTAACTATCAAATCACAAGCAAGGAAGCAACTTACTGTAAAAATGTCAGCCCGTTTATTATGAAACCTGATTTTGATTTTAGGTATCGCTTTTAAAATGTCAAGTCAATTGTTATTTTGAACCGACAGAAGCCAGCGAGCTTCCTAATCTACCACGTTTGGATAGCATGAGTGAAGTGTGGAATTATTTGCAATTGGATCCTGTCAGTGATAACCGTGCCATTTGCCGTATTTGTAAAAAAGAATTTCTCGCAAGGAGGAAAATCTCACAACACTAGCAACATGAAGAAGCTTGTCATTTTCGTTCATAAAGTTATTTTTACTGAACATTAAATAAAAAAGAAACAGTGAAAGTGTACCAAGTGAAGAAATTGCAGTGGAGGAGCCTGTGCCCGTTCATTTCATTTCGAAGTCATTGTCCTCGTAGTCATCATCATCGTCATCAACATCCTCAAATACTAGCCAGAACTCTCACATCTTTTCTGGACTGTAAATCCAAATTTAAATCGGAAGATAACCAATCGAAGGTGATTATTGGGAAAATAGCTTACATAATATGCAAAAACAACCAGCCATTTAGTGCCGTAGAAGATAAAGGATTTAAGCATTTAATTCAGACCGTTAACCTATACTATACCTCCTCGTAAGCACATTATCAAAAGACATCCTCCCAAAACTGTATCAAGAAGCAGAAACAAGAGTAAATGATGAGCTCTGAAATGTCGATACCATAGCTGTTACGACGTATTTGTGGACATCAACAGTATCCGACGACTATCTATCACCGTTCACTTTGTAGACTAGGACTACAAACTTCAGCATGTATGCATTGGAGTGATACCATTTGAAGAAGTGTTGCAAATAAACTTGGGGTTTAATGGATAAAATAGTGGCTGTGAATCATGACAACGGCCGTAATGTAATCAATACTGATTGACTGAAGTGCCACAACTTTGCCGTGTGTATCTCATACACTACAACTTGTTCTGAGAGAAGGGCTTTTCGGGTCGAAGAATATTGAGAATCTCATTGCGTTATGTAGACAATTAATAGGAAGTTTGACACAAAGATTCTCGAAAACACACAAAAACATATTTCTCTACCACAACAAGGGCCGATGACCTAGATCCTTTAAACAACAAGGATCATCATCGTCATCATCATCATCTACAACAGCATCGCTTGATTCAAGATGAACCTACACGATGGAACTCAACTCTTCATATGCCAAAAGACTTCAAGAACAGAAGAGAGCCATTGTATTCGAATCTGCCGATTTCGCCCTTCCAGTAAATCTTACTGTACCGCAATGAGAACGTATTGATTTAGTGATCAACACATTAAACATTTTTGAGAAAGCAACACGTCATAAGTTCGTCTACAGTGACAATGTACGAGAAAATATCCGTTGTGATCAGTGTCATATTTTATCTTCAGAAGCCGTCACACTCTGGATCACGAATTGTGACAGTAAGAAAAACAATGTTGGATGCAAGACATTGAAGAGAACGAATTCTGCTCCATCGGAAAACTGTCGGACCCCCGCTTAAAAGGATGAGCTTTTGGCAGTTCGAATGCTCTCACTGCTGTTTACAGACAAACTGTTACAACTTGCTAATCAACAGGAGGGTCCTGAAAGTACAACTGAAGAGTTATGCTTGTAAGTCCATTTTAATATGCTGTGTATTAAAATCTTTGGTGAAATATTAGATTGCGCTTAAATAAGCCTATTCGCTAAAAGTATAGTAAATATTTATTTCTTCTTTAAGTCAGAGGACCCATTTTTCGGAGCAGGCAAAATTCCTTGGTATTGATACGTGGTGCTTCTACGGCAGCATTATGCAAGAAAACGACACAAGTTCATTGTCAGTTAACACTTCTGAAGATGAAATCACAACATACTTGAAAGAAGATCCGTTATCCCCCTATCAAGTGATTATTAGAAAACAAATACTACTTTTTTTTTTTTTTTTTTTACAATTTGCTTTGCACCGACACGGATAGGTGTTATGGCGACGATGGGATAGGAAAGGACCACGAGAGGGAAGGAAGCGGCCGTGGCCTTAATTAAGGCACAGCCCCAGCATTTTCCTGGTGTGAAAATGGAAAACCACGGAAAACCATCTTCAGGGCTGCCGACAGTGGGGTTCGAACCCACTATCTCCCGGATACAAGCTCACAGCCGCGCGCCCCTAACCGCACGGCCAGAAAACAAATAAACAATTTCCAAAGCTGCTAAAACTCGCTGTGGAATATTTATATATGCCACCAGCAACAGTATTTTCCAAGAGAGACTGTTTAGCACAGCAGGACACGTACGTAACAGAAAAAGAAGTAGGCTCGTTCCCGCAGGCTGTGATGTAAAGTATGGATGGCCAGACAATGTTACCTAGCAACCGTGCAGGCTAGGTCTTGTGGTTGGTGGTCATCTGAAATTAGGAGCCGTTGATGGATGGAAATGACGGAGAGACATATTTATGATCATTTGATTTTCGTGAATGGAAAATTGGTTTCATTTATTTTTTTTTAACAAAAACGAAGAACAGTATTAGGCCTATGTTCGTGTTTTAACATTCATTTGATTTTTTTAATAGTGTAGAATACTTTTAACATTTGATTTGTGGAAAGATACGTAACTAACTACTAACTAGAACTACATATCACAATATATTTTAATTTACAATTGTACAGATTTAACATAAAAATGCATATGTCTTGTGTTTTACTATTTTATTTCAAGAATGAAAATATCGAGTATCGAGACAAACATCATAAATTAGTATCGAGTGTCGACAAAAACTGGTATCTCTAATAATAATAATAATAATAATAATAATAATAATAATAATAATAATAATAATAATAATAATAATAATAATAATTGTTACCGTGTTTTGATGGTAGTTATGCATGAAAGAAGGTGCTGGGTGGTGAAGGGGTCTCAAGCTACTAAAGTGAAATTAATTTTAAAATTTAACAAGGTTATATTTTCTTTTCAAATTTAGGTAACAACAAATAGAACAGGTACTTAGTAGCCGAAACACGATTGACAAATACATTTACATAGGTACCCCATTTGGGGCTTCAAAAGTCAGAAACATAATTCTTGAGCAATGAGCCCAACCTTACAATGAACACCATACAACAAAGGGGCCGAAAACCCCCAAACATGCCAGAAACACCTGCTTCCAATTACATCCAAAAGCCTCCTTGAGGCAGAAACACCATTTTCAAAAAAGGGCAACTTCCCCCTAAAATACAAGCCTATCATAGGCCACTCCGAACTCCACCTTTAAGCCGTCCTCAAAGGACATATACACAGGGGCAAAATACCCAACCTACTGAGGTCTGTTAAATGACAAGAAAATACATGACCTCTAAAATACAATTTGAGAGGAGGCGAACTTGCACTCCTAATACACTTTGCTTAAGACCTACTTGGCACTAGGCCGTTAATACAAGGGCTAATCCCATACTACAGTGGTGACTTAATAGTAATTTACATTACATTACAGAAGAATTGGTTGGGAAAAATAAGTTCACCTCAGGACGATGTGAGTGGGAGCTCGAGAGGGTTAAGCACTCTCTATCCCGATATGTCGTTTTAAAAGAGAATATATGAAAAGAGTAGTTACATTTTAGGAAAAGGTTACATGGTTGAACGCTTAGAACCCGCCCCGAAAGTTAAACTGCTGAGCTAGCAAAGAAAGAAGTTATTAATCGGCCATTACCTTGTTGTTGACCGCTGCCGAAGAAAGAGGCGCTTCCCGCCCCCTGCTATGTACTTAACACACTGAAAGATGGAACACAAGTGGCCCGGAGACCCGAAAATCAGCAGTTTATATCCTCTCGCGGAAGGTTCTAGGCGTTAGGGGAAAGAAAACACCCTCCCACAAACTCTTTATTGGGTAGGACCCCGCAACAGATTCAAGTTGGGGGAAGATACACCAGATTGGTCAGAAATTAATAGAAGAAATTCGGGATTGGATACATTCATAACAAGGGGAAGAAAGGGGTAAATATTGCCAACTTAAACAATGACAGAAAGAAATTTAACAAAGAACAAACTCTTGAAATTAAATTTTCTCCAAAAAAATAGTTCTTTGACTCCGCACTAGGTTGCACTATTGTAGATCTTCAGTAGTGTCCTCTAGAAGAGAAAGTTCACACTTCTTACTTCAAGCGAAACAAAAACACATCAAAAGTGACACAGTTCTAAAACTCCAAAATTTACAGGTAGTGACATCTTCTGAGAAGGTAGAAAATTAATAACGTCAATAAAGTTCAGACTTCCTCCAGCAGAGGAGTTTTAACTGGCGCGCATTTAAATTAGCGGCGTGGAGGTGTACCACCCGGTACAATAATAATAATAATAATAATAATAATAATAATAATAATAATAATAATAATAATAATAATAATAATAATAATAATAACTGGAAAACGAGCTGAAATGTACCCTGACACATGTAGTTTTCTGACAGTGTTAGAACTTTCCCTATCACGTGGTACAGATCTTCATTTCACTGAATTATTAGAATGTGGAAACTTTGATTTAAGAGAAAAAGATATAATAAATATAATAAAACCAAACCAAACCAAACCCCATGGCACTACAACCCTTGAAGAGCCTTGGCCTGCCAAGCGACCGCTGCTCAGCCCGAAGGCCTGCAGATTACGAGGTGTCGTGTGGTCAGCACGACGAATCCTCTCGGCCGTTATTCTTGGCTTTTTCAACCGGGGCCGCTATCTCACCGTCAGATAGCTCGTCAATTCTGATCACGCAGCCTGAGTGGACCTCGAACCAGCCCTCAGGTACAGATAAAAATCCCTAACCTGGCCGGGAATCGAACCCGGGCCCTCCGGGTAAGAGGCAGGCACGCTACCCCTACACCACGGGGCCGACATACAATATAATACATAATATTATTAGCTTTACGTCTCAGCAACTACCTACTTTTACTGTTTTCGGAGACGCCGAGGTAACGTAATTTTGCCCCTCCGAGTTCTTTAGCGTGCCGGCAATCTACCAACACGGGGCAGACTTATCTGAGTACCTTCACATACCACTGGACTGAACCAGGATAGAACATGCCAATTTGCGCTCAGAAAGCTGTTACAACAGTTTAATGAAAGTTTGGTACCAGTGGCGGTGAGCTCTCAGGAGCACAGGAGCACGTGAACACCCAGTTTTAATACATATTTACGAATTCATGGATAATTTAAAACTTTCCTTTCTTTCGACCTGATTTCGACAATCGATCGAAAGCATTCGACTTATATCGAAGCTCCGTTACACCGACAGTTGTTCATTTTGACTGACAGTGCAGCGAGCACACTGGGTAATGCGCTATTGTGCTGAAGACTATACGCATGCGCAAAGCAGATGACGTCATGGTTTTCTGCACTGATATTCCCATTAGCGAAGAGCACGGTAAGGTACGTGCCTTGTCGTCTAGAGCCACCCTCAACCCAGTGGCAGTATTACAGTTGACCACAAGGGTCCGCCACCTCCCCTATTACTGTTAGCCACAGCCTCCCAGGAGCTACTATTGCATTACGTTACCGGCAGATTTCGCTAGTACCCTAATTCTCAATAGGCATTTTCTAGCTCGTTGTGAACAGGTGTTTGTAATCGCGGGAAGAAGTTTGCTTCACCTTGTGACTGGAAAATATTTTCAAGTTAAATTAATTTGTGTTGTATTTTGCTTCTGTGTTTGTATGGTTTGTGACCGTGCCGTGGTATTCTTTGTGTAAGAGGAAATGAATTCGGTTCAGGTAATTTTAACCAGTGAAATATTAACCTATCAGGATAAGTTAGAAATTAAAAGGCTTGGACCGGACAGACCAGATTTGATTATTGAAAAAGTTACAAAAACTGACAAACGCGAGTATAGGCGTAAGTTTAAGAGAGAAGTGTACGGAACACGCAAGTGGCTCTGTGGATGTAGATCTAGGAATGCGCTGTTTTGTTTGCCCTGTTTATTGTTCAGCAAAGAAAGAAATGTATGGAATTCAGCTGGGTGCACAGACCTTGCTCATTTGAGTGGAAAAATAAATAAACATGAAAATTCTCATGCACACAAAAACGCGAGTATTGAATTCTCTATGCTAGGCCGTGTCAATATCACCACGCAGCTGGATTCCGCTTACCGTGAATCGATTAAGAAACATAACGAGCAAGTCGATGCAAATAGGTATATACTGTCTAGATTAATCGACTGTGTTAAGTTTTGTGGAGCTTTCGAATTGTCACTGCGTGGCCACGATGAAAGCGATACTTCTGATAATCCTGGGATTTTCAGGGGACTAGTAAACTTTGTAAGCTCGATTGACAATGCAATGAAAGAACATTTAGAAAGTGCTACCGTTTTTAAAGGTACTTCCCACACTATTCAAAATGAACTCCTGGATTGCATGTTGAGCGTGTGCAGAGATGAAATATCTAATGAGATTCATGCCGCTCATTATTTGGCAGTTATGGCTGATGAAACGACAGATGTTTCTACATTGCAACAAATGGTAATTGTTTATAGATATGAAGTTGGAGGGGTTCCGGTTGAAAGGTACTGGGGTTTTGTCAACCCGAAAGCTCAAGACGCGGAGTCTATTTTTGGAATTGTTCACGCAGAATTAGAACGCCAAGTGGGGAGCCACAGACAGAAGGTTATTGGACAATGCTACGACGGAGCCGCAGTATTAAGTGGGGGTAGAAACGGGGTGCAGGCCAGAATAAGGGAGATTTACCCTCAAGCTTATTACATCCATTGTTATGCTCGTCAGTTTAATTTAATTTTACGGAAAGCGGCATCTATAAATAGTTCGTGTAGGATATTTTTTTCCAACTTAACAGCCTTTCCAGCATTCTTTTCTCGATCAGCACAGAGAACGAAAGTTTTGGATTAGCTGGTAGAGAAGAGGCTTCCGAAGACCATAACCACCAGATGGAATTTCTCAGCTCGTTTAGTCCAAACCGTATATGAGAACACGGACAATTTAATGGAATGTCTCGAAGAAATTCGAAATTCATCTTATGTTGACGATGTTACGAGGCGGGAGAGCTCCGGACTTCTCTACAGTTTGAGAGATACAGAATTTATGTTTTGGCTACAATTCTTTCACCGTTTGATGCCACATGCAGACATTCTTTTCAAATTACTACAGCACAGAAATATCGATGCAGTTAAAGTGAAAGAACATATTTCAGAATTCCGAAGGCATGTTGAGAAAGTCAGGGACTGCACCACGGACTTGGACGCTGATATATCCTCCAATGATCAACTCTCTCAAAAGAGGCGAAAAATCTCAGATCGTTCAGTAGCTGCTAAAGAAGTGTGTGATGTAATAACTGTTCACATGGAAGAACGATTTTCATTCCGTTCTCACTTACTGGCTTCTAGTCTGGTTGATGTGCGTGCGTTTGGTGTCTATTCAGACTCTTTTCCAGAAAGAGAACTAAATACAGTGGCGCATATGTATCCCTGCCTAAATAAGACACAGCTGAAGACTGAACTAGAAGTATTGTATATGAGAAATGACTTTCAGAAAGCTGATGGGGCCATTTCCATGTTGCAGTTTCTGCTTGACAATGAACTAGATAGGGACACATTTCCAAAAGTATGCGAATTACTCCGAATTGTTGTCACAACCCCAATGACGACAGCGGAGCCTGAGAGGTGTTTTTCTACTTTGAAACGAATTAAAACATTTCTGAGGAACACCATGACTGGAGAAAGACTGTCAGCGCTGGCTATGCTTGCTATTGAGAAGAGATTTGTCAACAACATCAGTGACTTCAATCCTAAAGTGATTGAGAAATTTGCGCGATTGAAGGACAGAAGGATTGCTTTCCTGTACAAATAATCAGCATTTACGTGAGTTGCTAATCTAAATGCTATCATTTAAATAAGCATGATCTAGTGTTGTTGGTTGTACTGCATGCTATAAATTGTTTAGAGTAGTGGCTATAACTTGCAAAATGAGAATAATTACCATGTGATACAGTAGAACCCTGACTAACCGAGATAATGTGGAGACTATTGGGATCAATTCGGAAATAATTATTTTAAAAAATTACCGGTAAATGCGGTACACATTCCTTCTATGCTTCTCGTCATATCCAGATGAACTTCGTGCTGTTAAAAACCAGGAATAGTGCTCGCATCCTTCAGTGTTCGCAGTGCAGTAAAGCTATTATGAATTTTACTATTGTTCTACACTAAGACTACCCCGCGGTGTAGGGGTAGCGTGCCTGCCTGTTACCCGGAGGCCCCGGGTTCGATTCCCGGCCAGGACAGGGATTTTAACCTGGATCTGAGGGCTGGTTCGAGGTCCACTCAGCCTACGTGATTACAATTGAGGAGCTATCTAACGGTGAGATGGCGGTCAAAAAAGCCAAGAATAATGGCCGAGATGATTCGTCGTGCTAACCACACGACACCTCGTAATCTGCAGACCACCGGGCTGAGCAGCAATCGCTTGATAGGCCATGGGGTTTGGTTTGGTTCTACACTAACACCCAGGTGAACTTCGTGCTGTTTAAAAACCAAGAATAGTGCTCGCATCCTGCAATATTCGCAGTGTAGTAAAGTTATTGTGAATTTTACTTTTGTTCTACATTAACAAATTAGTTTCGTATAAAATTTATCCTCGGTTACAGGGGTTCTACCAAATTATTTGTGAAGAAGGAAACGTACAAGGAACTGTTAGTGAAATGATTTATGTACCTATGTTACTTTTCTGCTGATTTGAGACATGAACAAAAATGATGTTGTGAACCCCCTAAAAATTTTGTTACGAGCCGCCACTGTTTGGTACACAGAATTACCGATGGGGAAATTCCGCGATTACGCAAGGTTGCTAGTCTGAATACGATTTTCACAAGGGATCTTTGCATTTAAGAAAATTCCGCAGCTGTAGCCGAGATAATGTGAAAGATAGCATCTATAGGATGGCGGTCAGTGACATTTGCTAAAGAACGGTACTGGTTGTGCTGGGCTCACTGGAGCGAGGTCGACTTCGCTCGTGACTCCTGAGAAGAATAGTAGCCTACGTCACGAGGAACAAAGGCCCAAGACGAATGCTTGGAGAGTAGCACGAGATCTGACACACAGTGAGCCTCGCTTCCAACAATATTCTTTTAATCCAGCCGGTGTATCTCTTGCAACTGAACCCGCGCTCGGCCATGGGTGTATGCGTCATCAACAACTGAGTGGGTGTTTTCCCAATACATAGGAAATCACTTTTCATTCGTTCATACATACATACATACATACATACATACATACATACATACATACATACATACATACATACATACATACCAGGTGTATGCATAAGTCTTTTCCAGTTTCATTAAGAGATGGCACCAGCGAACAGTACGCAGCGTATGAATTTGACA
Source organism: Anabrus simplex (assembly GCF_040414725.1). Lineage (NCBI taxonomy): Eukaryota > Metazoa > Arthropoda > Insecta > Orthoptera > Tettigoniidae > Anabrus > Anabrus simplex. The sequence continues at coordinate 1,514,871,682 of NC_090265.1, read as the reverse complement.
CATACGTCAGTTTGTTCGTCTGACATCAACCTACCAACACACACAAGTTGAGTCCGTCGAACAATAGCGTCTGTGTTGTATAGTTGGGGACAAATCATGACGACCTCGCCTCACACCACTACTTCCCAGCGGCAGCTCGGTGTCTATTAGCGACTTATAGGATTTACTACCTCTACTGCAGCCAGAGTTGCCAAATCGGCTACTGCTCTCTACACGAAGAAAGGGTAAATACTACAGATAGTGAGGAAGAAAGTGGTTTGGCAGCCTCTCCAAAACAAACAAGGATCACTTAGAACTCGTTAACTCAGCAGGGTGCAGGGTGTGATTGACTACTGGCTTTCAGCTCGCTTCTAGGAACTGAGGCCGTCATGTTTTGTCCCCAACTATATCGTTCAGTGATCATGTCGACGTTTGTGCCTGAAAAAGATTTGCGGCACGCACTGCTTTTCTTATTTAATAAAAAGGAAAAGAACTCCGCCATTGCCGGTCCCAAGCCCGGGGCCCCATCTTGCAAGTGATGGGGAAGGAGGAGGGGGAGGAGTAACAACCTCGTAAAAAAACCTGGGTCCATCTGGCTCCGGATCGTAGCACCCTGTAAGGGCCCCTGCCTAGGGTTACAAGTGAAACCTGGTGAACGGTCTCGAAGGCGGATGAGGAATTTAATGTCCCAACGGTGGAGAGAGCAGAAGAACCTAGTGGAGTAAAGCACGAATAAAAAATCATTTCGGACTAACAATCCGATCTTATCTTGGAATTAATTTCCTACCTTGTACAATGTACAATTTCAATTGCAGAATGGAAAGTCCGCTGAATGAAAGCACTACCCCAGGTGGTAGCTCGGAAGAGAAATCCACCATTGCGTTATGCAATGCATCGGGACCTAGGGTTCTGGGGAGTCCCAACATCTGCAATAAGGGTGAGTCGGAGCATCCTTGGAATCCTTTCAGACTTAAATTTAAGAGGAAATTCTTTGCAGGCACTCTTAATGTAAATTCCTTGCTAAAAACCGGCAAACAGAAAGAACTGGAAATTTTCTTAGATAGACATGAAATCCAGATCTTAGCAGCTCAAGAGACACGGTTTATGGATGAGAATGTAACAGAAACCAAAAATTATAGAATCTTTAAAGGTAAACCAGCAATCAAAATTATGAAAGGAATGCCACTACTAGGTACCGCCTTTTATGTCCATAAAGCAATAGTTGATAATGTTATGGAATTTAAATCTAGTTCAGAAAGGTTATCTCTTCTCACACTTAAATGCAAGAACAAAAAGTATACATTTGTTAACTGTCATGCACCAATAAATGAAGATAATAGCAAGAACCCAAGTAAAACTGAAGAATTCTGGAGTCTTCTAGATGATGAAATGTCAAAAATTCCAAAATCAAATGTTATTATTCTACTCGGTGATTTTAATGCACAGATAGGCAAAGAAAAAGTTTTCAGCAAAACAGTAGGGGCATATCCGGCACACAAAAGAACAAACAAAAATGGCCTGAGACTAATTAATCTCTGTAAATCCTTTCACCTAAAATTAATGTCGACCTTCTTCAAGAAACTTCCAAGAAAGGCTAAAACATGGGTGTCCCCAAATCCGATGTTAGGTAAGTTTCAGTTGGACCATGTAGCTATTTCTCAAGAAAGTATTAAGGAAATTATGAATGTTAAAGTAATAAGAAGTGGGGAGTTTGACTCCGATCATTACCTCTCTAAAATTAAGCTAAAGCTTCTACCTCGCAGGAATCAAAGAAGGCCGAGAAAATTAATGAAATACAACATAGATAGGCTCAACATTACACAAGCAACTATAGAAAACTTTCAGGAAGAAATTAAAATAACTCAGCATGGCAAATGGCCAGAATTATCTAAACAGATTAATAGTGCAGCGAAGAAAGTATTTGGATCAGTTAAAACTAAAAAGAAAGTATGGTGGAATAACGTATGTGAGGAAGCACTTATGGAAAGAGTGAAAAAGTGGAAAAAATGGAAATGTTCCGGAAAGAATGAACACTATGAGCTATTTAAACAACAAAGAAAGGAAACAACAAGAATAATAAGGCAGGTTAAAAGATCTTTTGAAAAATCGCAGCTAGTATAAATTGAGAATAATTTTGTAAAAAATAACTCCCGAAATTTCTATCAGACCTTTAAGAATAACCTGAAAGGTTATCAATCCCGGAGCATTTGCTTCAGAGATGCAAATGGTAATATTGGCCTTAACAATGCCGAGAATTGTGAGATTCTGGCAAAACACTTCGAACACCTGCTGAACTGCCCTGAGCCAAATCATAAATTAGAATTTTCAGAAATTCAGGAAAATCTAGAAGCTGATTCACCTCCAACAGCGGAAGAAATAAAGGAAGCAATAAAAAATCTTAAAAATAACAAAGCTAGTGGGGAAGACTCCATAACAGCTGAACTTTTAAAATGGGCTGAACCAAAAATTATAGAAGATCTACAAATAATCTTTGAAGAAATTTGGGAAACAGAAAAGATCCCAGAGGATTGGAAAGTGGCTCTAATACACCCATTACACAAGAAGGGTAACAAGCAGGATGTCAACAACTACAGAGGTATATCTCTCTTGCCAGTTGCTTACAAGATATTCTCAACAATACTACTAAATAGAGTAAAATCGACACTGGACAGTCAATTGGGTGAATATCAAGGTGGATTTAGAGAAGGAAGATCTTGCTCCGAACAGATTTTCAACCTGAAATCTATAATTCGACACAGATTAATAAACTCCAAAGACATAGTTGTAACATTTATTGACTTTAAAAAAGCCTTTGACTCTGTTGATAGGGAAACCCTAGATAAAGTAATCCGTGAATTTGGAGTTAAAACTAAATTGGCAAACCTAATTCGTGAAACACTTACAGACACTATCTCGAAAGTAAAATTTATGGGTGAAGTATCTCGACCTTTCAAAATAAATACAGGTGTCAGGCAGGGCGATGGTCTATCTCCACTCCTTTTCAATTGTGTCATGGAGAAAATTGTAAGAATTTGGAATGAAAAACTGAAAGAATCTAAAATATTGCCACTCATGCTGGGGAAGAAGAGCAAAGGTGTTGCAATAAATTGCCTAGCATTTGCAGATGACTTTGCCATACTTTCAGAAAGCCTTACAGATGCAGCAATGCAAGTCAATCTCCTTGAAAAGACAGCCAACATGACAGGCTTGAGAATCTCTGCCGAGAAAACAAAATTTTTGACGAATATAAAAAGTGCCCCAAAGTTTTTAGCAACGGATATTGGTCGAATAGAAAAGGTAAAGAAATTCAAATATTTGGGTGAGACAATTCAAGAAAATGGTTTTAAAAAATCTGCTATAGAGGAGAGGGTACAAAAGATGGAAAGAGCATACGGTATAACTAAGAATACTTACAACAAAAAGTGCTTATCAAGGAAACTTAAAATAAAGCACTACAACACAGTAGTGAAACCAGAATGCCTTTATGCCAGCGAATATCTAGCACTGAACTACAAGCTTGATAAATTAGAAATATTAGAAAGAAGAATTATAAGGAAAATATTAGGTCCTCCAAGAATTGCAGAGTTTTGGAAATTAAGAAGTAACAATGAAATTTACCAGAACGTAGAAAACATATCAGAAACAATAAGAAAAATGAGATTGCTATTTCTTGGACACATTTACAGAATGGATGACAATAGACTAACTAAACGAATCTTCAAGTACCTTTGGGAAAAGAAATCAACTACCACCTGGATTCAAGAAGTCAAGAAAGACCTGGAAAGGAACAACATACGAGAAGAAGAATTATTGGAAAGAAAGATTTTTAGGAAGAAAGTCTTACAAATGGAAGGATTCCAAGGGAGGAAGGAAAAGAAAACAGGCACAAAGTGGACTGAAGACAGGAAAAAGAAACACAGTGAAACAATGAAAGAATACTGGAAGAAAAGGAAAGAACTAAGGAGGAACAATTGAAATTGTAACGTGGTCCTTAGAAGGCCGGAACGCAAGAAGAAGAAGAAAAAGGAAAAGACTGTGGAAAGTCATCGTTTGCTGGTAGAAACGCATTGGGAACACGCTCCATCGATTATAACATGTGAGACATGGTTTCGACAATTTAAACGTGGTGATTTCAATGTGAAAGACAGTGCGCGCTCTGGTAGACCACAAATGTGCGAAGACTCCTGAAGCTGGCGAAACCGTTAATGCACAACGCTATCGTCAACAAATGATTAATTTAAAACATGCATTGGTCGAAAGACGACCGGAATGGGCCAGAAGACGTGGCAAAGTGATTTTGTTACACGATAATGCGCCGTCTCACACAGAAAAACCAGTGAAAGACACCTTGAAATCGCTTGGATGGGACATCCTTCCGCACACGTCGAACTGCCCCGACCTGGCGCCATCTATCACCTCTTCGCATCAACGGGGCAGAGCAGCACTTCAGCAATTTCGAGGAAATTGGAAAATGGCTGGACGAATGGTTTGCCGCAAAAGACAACGATTTTTTCTGGCATGGTATTCATAACTTACCTGAAAGATGGGCGAAGTGTGTAGAAGCCGATGGCCAATACTCTGGATTTAAAAAAAATGAATTTCCCTTGAAAATCACGTGGTAGGAAGTTCTCCATTCAAGTAAAACTAAGGTCCTTAACGATTTTGTCGAAGAAGTTGCATACCTGTACTTTTAACAACATTCAAACACCCTTGTTAAATGCCATGATCCCAATCGGTTGCTACAGGAGCGTAACGTTAGGACCTGCATTGCAGGCGGGCCCGGGTCTTTAAGGGGCCCAACAGACTCCTCGCAAAGAGCCTAATGTCACTCTGCATGGAACTGGTCAGGGTGGTTTTGTAGAATCAGTCGAAATAGTTTCGTTTTACAATTGGCACGTTGCATCTAGCAGCAGTTATTATGGTTGTGTACAGCTGTATGCCTGTATATAATATTTGCTATCGCCGTCTCTCGCAACATCGCAAGTCTCCTCACAAAAGACCTGCGCCAAATTATTTAAAAATAATCACAGCAATGAAAACTGATACGAAAATATTATATATTAGTTAGAAAAATACTTATTTGAAGTGTAGTACATCTGAGATCGTATTATGCACAAATTTTGCTGAACATTTCACTTTTATAATACATTATTGTTTTCTTTTTATCTTTTCTTAGTCCGTTTACCCTCCAGGGTTGGTTTTTCCCTCGGACTCAGTGAGGGATCCCATTTCTACCACCTCAACGGCAGTGTCCCAGAGCTTGAGACTTTGGGTCGGGGGAATACAACTGGGGAGGAGGACCAGTACCTCGTCCAGGCTGCCTCACCTGCTATGCTGAACAGGGGCCTTGTGAGGGGGTGGGAAGACTGGAAGGGATAGACAAGGAAGAAAGAAGGAGACGGCCATGGCCTTAAGTTAGGTACCATCCCGGCATTTGCCTGGAGGAGAAGTGGGAACCACGGAAAACCACTTCTAGGATGGGTGAGGAGGGAATCGAACCCTCCTTTACTCAGTTGACCACCCGAGGCTGAATGGACCTCGTTTCAGACCTCGTACCACTTTTCAAATTTCGTGTCAGAGCCGGAAATCGAGCCCCGGCCTCCGGGGGTGGCAGCTAATCACACTGAACACTACACCACAGAGGCGGACTAATACATTATTCGATAACAATATTTGTGTAATATTGTATCAACAGTCAGTTCTTTGCGCGAAGGTAATAACAGGCTTATCAGCCGTGCGGTTTTATATTTTTCAAACTTTATTTGAACAGTTTTTCATTTAATTTTGTTCGCATATTTTTCTGTGTTGTAATAGAATGAATTAATACAACTGAGACTTTGGTATCGGTTACAGAGTTTGGTTCTGCAGTTACTAAAACATGAAACCAGTTGTAAGTACGAACAGCTAAGTGGTGTATAGTTGGCAATTCAGCAGTTTAGCTGTTGCACCACGGAGGAAGTCAAATAAATCCTACATAACATTATTTCTGATAATCGTACAATAATAAATAACCCCCTTGTTTATACAATTTGACCATATATTACATTGTTACTAGAAAAGTTGCTGTAATTACATTTACAGTATGTCACTTTCTTATTAATACAATTTCATATTGTGAAAGGAGCGGTATATTTTGGACGTTCAAATGGATTCTATAGTAAATGTATTTTAAGAAATGTATTTCTGGTAGATTTCTTTACAATGCCACACAAAAATAATATTTAAAACAACATATAGTACAAAATACTCGATAATATAACAATATATATAACAGAAAAGAACGTCACATTGTTATTCATACAGATGCCAGTTCTTCAAGTAAACAGATGAATGAAATGAACCATAGCGCCAATCCTAGTACTTTGTGGAGTAACCCTTGGCTTTAATGACAGCTTGACACCTACGCTGCATGGAATTAACTAGCCTCGCACACGTTTCATGGCTGATACTGTACCATTCTTGGATCACCAGTCGTTTAAACTCAACTATGGATGAAACTTTTTTTTTTTTTTTTTTTTGCTAGTTGCTTTACGTCGCACCGACACAGATATGTCTTATGGCGACGATGGGACAGGAAAGGGCTAAGAGTAGGAAGGAAGCGGCCGTGGCCTTAATTAAGGTGCAGCCCCAGCATTTGCCTGGTGTGAAAATGGGAAACCACGGAAAACCATTTTCAGGACTGCCGACAGTGGGGTTCGAACCTACTATCTCCCGAATACTGGATACTGGCCGCACTTAAAACCTTTCTGCTGTGAACCGTGGACTTCAAAAACGCCCATAAATGTTCAGTAGGGTTTAAGTCAGGTGACTTGGGAGGTATTTTTAATTGTTTTCGAATGTTCCAAATTAACAACTCCTTTTCAGAGCAGCGGTATATTTTTATTTATTTATTTATTTATTTATTTATTTATTTATTTATTTATTTATTTATTTATTTATTTATTTATTTATTTATTTATTTATTTGGGAAACGAAAACAGCGAGAAGCCGAATTACAAAGTTCCACAATGAAAGAAAAAAAATATATATTTACAATGTAGTACGACATAGCAAACATAAAAAATGAGTGGAAGAACAATGAGGAAAAAACATCTAATGATAAAAATACAGGAAAAAATTAAAAACTAACAAAATATCTATAGAGACACCGATTAACAACAAAACATGAAGGCAAAGGAAACAACGAGGAAAATTAAAGATTGAACGTAAAAGGTCATTATCCTGTTGAAACATGTACCTGTAGGTCGGTAGGATTCCCAACTTTTTCAGCACTTTGTTTAAAATTGTTCTTCAAAATATTATTGTACACTACTTTCTCCATCGTGCTTTCAATAAATTGAATATTCTCTACAGCTTGCGCCGACATAAACCCCCACATCGCAACCGATCCACCTCCGTGTTTCACTGTGGGAACTGTATTGGCCATATCGTTGTCCGTATTGGTCTTTCCCCACACCCTGCGGACACCATCGGAACCAAACAGGCCGATTTTAGTTTCATCGGACCAGATGACATTATTCCAAACCTCCTGGCCCTTGTTTACGTGTTCTTTCGCAAAGAGCAGTCTTGCAGCACGGTTCTTCTTACTATAAAACTCGCCGAACCGTCCGAGTACACATTTTCTTCCCACAGCAGCTTCCAGCTCTGCTCGCAGCTTTGGAGCACTTATGAGAGGGTTGGATTTCACTCGCCTCACAATAAGTCTTTCTGCTTGTGAACTTGGTTTCTTTTGTTTGGATTTTCTTGGCACATTCTTCACCGACCCTTCGTACATAAACTTATTCACGACATATTGAACAGTGGCATGACTTTTCTTCACCATGAGTCCTATTTTTCGCAGGGAGTACCCTCTAAGTGCTAGACTGACAATTGTCTGTTTCAGCTCATAGCCCTTGCCCATTTCTACCAGCACTCTCACACAACCAGCAACACCTCCCCTCGCACCACACCACTTACTATGCCCCGTTCAATTTTGTCGGATGACGCTATCTATACTAGTCTATGAATAACAAAGTGACTTAAAGTTTTGGAGTGTATGCAGTTTTTATTTGTGTAAACACTTACAAAAAATGTCCATTGAGTGTTTACGTCTTACATTCACGATACACAACTATAAATCAATAATTTCTGGAAGAACAAGGACCGTTTGGATTGCAGTTTATTAAAACCAAACTTCACCAGCACTCAGTTTCTTTCGGGTTGCGGAAAATTTAAATTTTATTTATATAAATCAAAATTAGTAGTAATAACAGTTGTGTTTGTGGAGATGAAGAAACTGCAAATCGCCTTATTTTTGATTTCCGTTTTTCAGCAAAGCTAGATATATTTTGGAACATCACTTAAATTGTTGTACATTAGTGGTAGTCAAACCTACTTTTAGGATATTTCACAAGATCTGTTGTTTGAATGATTTTTTTTAAGTTTATGCAGTTCATTTTAGAAAAAATTAAGAATAGTTTTCCCTTTTCTCCCTGTTTAGTTAATCTGTGTGTGTAATCACTCACTTCAAAAATTTTGTATTATATGTTTTTACTATTTAAGGTAACTAGTTATAACCTACAGCCCTAATATGCTAGAGAAAGTAGGGATTTTTTTCATGGATAATAAATAAATAAATAAATAAACTATACAGGCACATGGAACGCTTTATGAATAGGAAAGTGACATACTGTATATTAATTAGGCCCTACTCATAATGTTCTGCATTTTATTTGAAGGGGCAGGAGTTTTATTTTGGCACGCGGGCCCGTATCACATTCGTTACCCCCCTGGGTTCTAATGAAATGTCGTATGGCTTTTAGTGCCGGGATATCCCAGGACGGGTTCGGCTCGCCAGGTGCAGGTCTTTCTATTTGACTCCTGTAGGCGACCTGCGCGTCGTGATGAGGATGAAATGATGATGAAGACAACACATACACCCAGCTCCCGTGCCGTAGGAATCAACCAATTAAGGTTAAAATCCCCGACCCGGCCGGGAATCGAACCCGGGACCCTCTGAACCGAAGGCCAGTACGCTGACCGTTCAGCCAACGAGTCGGACCCCCTGGGTTCTTATCCATTCTAACTCAAGGTAATTACTGGGCTAGTATATTTCACAAGGTCACAGTCGATTTCTTCCCAATTCTATCTTCCATTTATTACAAATACGAAATTCGACATACTAAACACAGATTGCCGGACAGCAATACACACACATGCAGGAAGGGCCAGCGGCTACTGTATACTGTAGAGCATTCGTAGAGTATTCGTACACCAACATTTTAATGAATACCTTGTATATTAAGCACCATGAAGTAATATAAACACATCCAGTGAGACATATGAATAAAGAAAAGGCATCTAGCTGTACATTTCCTATGAGATTTACAGCGCTCAACATAATAAACAAATAAACTCATCTTTTAACACAACAAAAAGTATTCGTACACTACTAGATAATTCAAACACTTTCCGAAGTCTTTGTTCAAAGACAGTCTTAATACTTTGTATGCATGCCTTTAGCTTTGATGATCTGTTCCATACGTCTTGGCATTGAGTTAACTAAACGTTTGGTTACGCTTCAGATATGTTGGACCGTGCATCTGAGGGTATCTCCTTAAGATGTTCTTTACTAGTAGGACGGCGTTTTTGCACTTCTTTGCCTAGATGGTTCCACAGGTTGCCTATGGGATTGAGACCTGGACTCTGTGGTGGAGTGAGAAGTCTTCTTGGGGCGTTGTACAACAACCATTCCGTGGTTATCTTGGCACAATGCTTAGGATCATTGTCCCGTTGGAAGCGGAAGACTCCTTCCAGATGAAGCGTGTGTGCACTGCTGCTTAAATTATGGCGCAACACATCTATGTACATCCTGGCATCCATAATACCATCAATAAATGCCAGGTTTCCCACTCCATTCGCAGCCATGCAGCCCCAAACCATAACACTCGCTTCTCCATGTTTTACCATGGGGGTTACATATTGAGATTCACGTTCGTTGATTGGCTTCCGCCATATCTTCCTGCTCCTACCAGTTCCAAACTGTGTAAACTTCGCTTCATCAGAAAAAATAATGGTGTTCGAAAAGTCCGTTGCCTTTTCACAATACTCTTTCGCGAACTGTAGGCGCATCTGCCTATTTCTTTCACTTATAAGTGGCTTCTTTCGTGGACATCTACTGCGCAGGTTTGGACTGTGCAATACATTCCTTACAGTCTGCACACTCACCGTTTTTATTGAGCCTTGAAGCGAGTTCTGTAGCACTTCGGAACGGTTCCTTTCGTGTCGAATGCACAATATTGCGTCGCTCCCGCATTGTCAGCACTTTTGGACGACCAGATCTGGGTTTGTTTTCCGTTTGCCCCCTGAGCTTGCATTTTTTTAAACTATTGAACTCACCGTAGTAAAGCTAATGCCGAGTTGTTTTCCAGTTTGACGATTACTTTTACCTTGCTTACACAGTAACACTACATTATCTCGTTGACGCAATGAAGGTTCCGTTTTCTTTCGCCCCACACTAAATAACCTTGTGGCAACGACAGCATAATGATGACTGAAGAGATAACAACCCCACCTGTAGGCACAACTGTGGCGACAACTGATTTAACTAATCACAAAGACAGTGCACCCGCACTGTACAAATACTTTCTTGGCGGTACGATCTGCAGTTTGTATACAGTACAGTGCCGATCATGCTACATTTTTAAACGATCTGTATGTTCACCGTGTATATCCGATGTATGTCGTTATGCCGTTTATAAATCTGACTTCAGCTCGTAAGTCGTAATGATGTTCTATCACTTTCCATAGGTGTACGAATACTTTCTGTGGCCACTGTAACTCTTTCTTTTTGCTAGTTGCTTTACGTCACACCGACACAGATAGGTCTTATGGCGACAATGGGATAGGAAATGCCTAGGAGTAGGAAGGAAACGGCCGTGGCATAATTAAGGTACAGCCTCAGCGTTTGCCTGGTGTGAAAATGTGAAACCACGGAAAACTATCTTCAGGGCTGCCGACAGTGGGATTCGAACCCCTATCTTCTGGATGCAAGCTCACAGCCGCGTGCCCCTGACCGCACGGCCAACTCGCCCGGTACAGTATAACTCAAGCCCGCAAATGAACCAACTGAACAAATGTATGTATTTATGTGTGTATGTATGCATTGCATATGATGGGTGCAGTATGTCTAACCCTTAGTCCTATTTTCTCGATACGCGGTCGGGGATGAGGTGAGATGAATTTTTACGGTATGTTTTTACGACCGGATGCCCTTTCTGGCGCCAAATTCAGTTGAGGAGCTAATGAAGATGAAACGGACGAGGATGAATGAAATTGAGTAAGGAGGTGAAATGATTCGGCTGTGGCCTATTAATAGAAAAACTCTCCCGGCATTTGCTTGGAAGTGACAGGGGAAACCACAAAAAACACGTTCTCAGGATGCTGACGGTGTGGTTCGAATCCGTGCGTCTCCCGAATGCAGAGTTTGGTTCCTTAGCCTTAGCATTTTAACACGCGACGCCACTCCGGTCCCTGAGCCAACTAAGGAAATAATTTTGATTATTACTCAAAATAACGGCCATCATTTCTGATGGTTTTTATCCATCTCATTAAAAATACGAGTTCATTGGTAGAACGAGCTCTGAATGGTGTTTCCGACGTCTTCAAGATTATGGAAACGGTTTCGTCGAAGAGACGACGCCATAAACCGGAATAAGCAATAGAAAGCGCAACATCTGGACTGTGCTGGGTGGGATAATAATTTAATTCTATCCAGTGCCATTCCTGTATTTTCTGTTAGGTTAATCCTGTTCGATGTCCTGGAGCACTATCTTGCTACAGTATAGTGAACTTTATTGATTAAGGCTGGGTAGTACCATCTTAAAGCTTCGTAAACCCGAACCAGTAGCTCGCAACAGTACGCAGCTTCAACTTCACAGCCATTTGGGACAGAAGCTTCCATGTCTTCTTCCGTGGTGATTTAACCTCGCGCCATTTCAGACAGGTATTTTGGTGATGATGGGATAGGAAAGGTTTAAGACTGGGAAGGAAGCGATTGTCGCTTTAATAGGTACAGCCCCAGCATTTGCCTGGTGTGAAAATGGGGAATCCGTGGAAAATCAGCACATTCGAAATTACACCAAACGCAGAGCATCAATTTTTACTCTAACCCGTCATGGTGTATTGTATGAGAGATTTTTCCAATAGATTCGCACTATTTTCTCATCTCAGAATTACGCATAATGTATGTATGTTGGGTATTCAGTCCAAAGGCTGGTTTGAGCCTCTACAGCTCCACCAACAGCTGTCATAAATAGCCTAGGTGTCACTGAAAAGACATACTAAAGAAATGAGGAGTGATGTAGTTTCCCGTTGCTTTCCTCACTGGTCAGAAGTTGCTATACATATCAGTCTGCCAAGCCCACTGAAATGCATGCACCAACCGATCCTATGAGCGATATTTTCACACCATTCATAACAGGGACTGGCTGCATAAGGAACGGTATTACTAGAATCGCTCATACCTCGATCACTTTCATATTGTCAAAGCCAAGGATGAGACTGAGACAGGTGAATGAAAGTAAACAAATTTATTCTAGCCCATACCAAAAGACACAGCGCACTGTAAACACTACATCCTGCCAGTAAAGGCATGATTACGCATAAAAGGGTCATTTAATCTAATCTTGCAGTGTGTTTCCAGAACCACTTACCTAGGACTTAGACGTTCTTAGTAACGAACTCATCGCTGGGTCGATTCGAATGAAAGTGTTTGTCGACCCTTATTAAGGCCTGCTGTGAAAATGGGGAATCCACAGAAAACCATCTTCGGGCCTATCGATGGTGGGGTCCGAACTCACCATCTCCCGAATGGAAGCTTACAGCTATACGGCCCAAACCACGCAGCTATCTCGCTCGGCAGCCTCCATTTATGAAAATAATTTTATGTTCCACAGGAACATGGGCTCATTTACGTTTAAATTTATTCCATAGCCCTACATGGCTTATTGCCTTCAAGAGATCTATCTTAAACAAGACCGCAACGCTGGGCCGAGTGGTTCAGATGGTTGGATGGTTCTACTGGATACCGGCTCAGTACGGTAATATTTGAAGGTGTTCAAAACACGCCTGCCTCGTGTTGGAGAGATTTACTGGCTCGTAAAAGTACTCGTGCGGGATAAAATTTGTGGCAGCTCGGTGTCTCCGAAAACTAAAAGTAGTTAGTGGGTAGTAGAAAGCAATGTCATTCAAACAAGACCAACATCCTGCAGTGGATGATACAATAAGGTGCAATGCATGTGAGGACGAGTTCAGCTAACCATCCTTGTGTTCCCAGGCTGACACACGGCCTTGTGACCAAACCTAAGGCCATTCTCATTGCCTGTGCAGGGGACTGCTGTCAGTCGGGGGACGATGATGAGTTGCGACTGGGTGTTACACTTCCTGATCCTCCGCGTGCTTACACAGTTTGATCATACAGTGTATATACACTGAATAATAATAATAATAATAATAATAATAATAATAATAATAATAATAATAATAATAATAATAATTTAATTAATTAATAGCGTGTGGCCTCCGAAGAGGCCTGGTGCAGTTTATCGCGCTGACGCCGTATAGGTGACCTGCGGGGCTTTGAGAATGGGGCCCTGCCTGTGATGCATTCTAACGATGAAGCGGCACACACACACACACACACACACCCACCCAGCGCTCGAGCCTTCGGAATTAACCAATGAATGTTAAAATTCCCGACACGGCCGGGAATCGAACCCGGGACCCTCTGGACCACAGGCCAGCACGCTAACTATTTAGCCATGGAGTCGGACATAATAATAATAATAATAATAATAATAATAATAATAATAATAATAATAATAATAATAATAATAATAATATCAGCCTCGTGTCGTAGATTTACTGGCACGTTAAAGAACTCCTGTGGGATGAAATTCCGACATTTTGGCGTCTCCGAAAACCATAACAGTAGTTAGTGAGAGGTAAACCAATAACATTACTATGATTAATAACCTTAAATGAGATCCACTAAGCACCAGTACGCGGTACACGTAACATTAAATAAAGAGAGCTGTGGGAACGTTAATGGACTTGCCTATTTTCTGGGCAAAGCACACTGAACTGAATTTAATTATGGTTATCCTGGGAGATTCCTTATACCTTTACGGATACTTCATAGTAATAATATGAGAAACTACGTTATAGCTGACTGTTTCCCTTGGGCGTTTAACGATAGCAGCATTCTCCACTCATTGTGGTGAAGAGGTTAAGAGGACGCGTGAATAGCGTTGTGACTTACCAATAGATCCAAGGATGGAACTTCCACGTTGTATCAGAAAGAATAGGCGGTAAAAATACAAAATACGAAATGAGCAGGAATGTTTCCACTGACCTCAGAAATCTATATAAATAAAGAGTTCTGTCTGTATGATTAGACCTATCTGAGTTGGTGCGACGTAAAGCTAGTTGTAAACAAACAAAAAAATCAAACATCTCCGTTAATACTGATTTTGTCGATAAATATTACATAACAAAAAATGTAGAAAATAACATTTCCTATCTTTCGCGTAGTATAAATTGATCCTACGACGAATAATACTGGAAATGTTACACTTTTTTTATATGTTTCCTGCGTCATACCATTGCTAATGTTAACCTTAACCGAAGGTCCGGCTCCTTGACTGAATGGTCAGCGCAGTGCTCTTCGGTTCAGAGGACCCCGGGTTCGATTCCCGGCCTGGTCGGAGATTTTAACCTTAAATGGTTAATTTCCTTGGCTTGGGAACTAGGGTGTTTGCGTTGTCCCCAAGATCCCTACAACTCACACACTACACATAACACTATCCTCCACCACAATAACACGCAATTACTTACACATGGCAGATGCCGCCAACCCTCATCGGAGGGTCTGCCTTACAAGGGCTGCACCCGGCTAGAAATAGCCACACAAAATTATTATTATTATTACCTTAACCGAAGAATCTTTATTTTTTTTAAAAAAGAGGAATAGCAAATTCTGATCTTCCATGTTTGATATATTTTATCTAGAAATGTTACCGGCCCCGTTACTTGAATTAATTGTGTGTTCCGAAAGGGTCATTGTTAGATGTCAGCATGACGCGCGATCCCGTTTGAATATTAGCGGGGAGGAGCTGGGGAATTGGGCATTTTTTGTCTTCCCAGTTCTCTGGATCATACGTATTCTGATAAGAAATGTCATATTTCTCCGTTAATATTAGCTGTTTCCAAAAGCTATACGTAATTAACTCTGTGCGAAATGTACGAGTAACTGCCCATTTTTCATTTTTCATGCGTTTTTTTCTGTTCGAGTAATGACAACCAAAGATATTGGCGATTATTACAATTTGCACAAACTTAAAAATATCACCGGAAATATTAGTTTCATTTAAATAGTGTAAATATATTTCTTAAATAGAAGATCCATTTTCCAATCTTTTACATCTGCTGGATTCACTAATTTAGATTTTTATTAGCAACTCCATCAAGTGCGAGTATCGTTGACGTGGAAATATCATTAAATCGTCACGGTAACGAACTAACTGGAGCTGACGGTGGTTACTGCTGTCGGAATTATTGGTATAAGCTTCGGTACTGCGTGGTCATTAGCCACTATTCATCAGGAAGATAACGAAGCTGACTATCGAAACGAGAAGAAAAACATGAAGGAACAATCACTCAAAAATGAGTATAAAAGAAACCATACAGAAGAGATTGAAGCCTAGGCCGTGAATGTCCTAATACCACCGATTCGGTCCTAATATGCCCTAATGCCCTAAAATTTATCGTCAGTAACATTACACTGACTGACTACTGTTGTTTGCTGACGTGTGCTCTGTCTCTTCTGCTGCCAGTCATCTCCACCAGATAGCATTAACCAGTAGTTACAAAAACTAACAGCTAGTAACTAAGATTATCTACTCTGATAACGCAGTATCAACTGAGCACTAGCACATTTGTCCGGCTTCATGGCTAAATGACCGGTGTCTTGACCTTCGGGCCTCGAGGCCCTAGGTTAGATTCCCGTCGGGGTCATGACATTTTAATCGTACACATCCAATTTGCTTGACTCAGCGAATGGATTTTTGTGTCTTTGCTGTCCCCAACATTCCTGCAACTCACACACCACATGTAACATTATCTTCCACACAACAACACGCAGTTTCTCATACACAGCAAACGCCCCTCACCTTCATCTGAGGACCTGCCTTGCAAAGGCAGCATTTGGCTGTAAGAAGCAAAGCAAAGCAAAACTATCTCCGTGCAGGCCAAGAAGGCCCTCGAAATACTGGAAGCCTTCCACAACCTCGCCACGAAGTGGGATAGAGTGGTTTGCTTCATGCCCAGCCGCCCTTAATCGTAAGAATCTACCTGGTACTCGGTTTTTTGGTGTAAACTGTGTTTTTCTGGTGTCGTCTCCTCATATCGGTTGACTACCATCATGGAGTAATTTGTCATACTTTGTGTCTCCCCTATGAGACTTACCGTATCATGGATGTTGAACCGCTGTCGGGGGTTCCAAGTCTAGGATATTCTTCTTCGCCCATGTCCACATTTTCCGTCTGACTTGCCTTCCATGATCACATGCGTCAAAACGTATTTGTCATTTCGGAAAATGTCACTGAAATGGCATACTTCCTTGTTTTGCTTTTTTTTTTCTGTCGGACTTGCGTCGCACCCACACAGATAGGTCTTATGGCGACGATGGGATAAGACAGGACTGGGAACGGGAAAGAAGCGTCCGTGGGCTTAATTGAGGTACAGCCCCAGCATTTACCTGGTGTGACAATAGAAAACAACAGGAAACCATCTTGAGGGCTGACAGCAGTGGAGTTCGAACAGACTGTCTCCCGAATGCAAGCTCAAAGTTAAGTGACACAAAGCACATATCGAGCTCACTTGGTAGGAAGCTTTCCAGCGATTTGCCAGGGTTAAGGTTAGAGTTCCAATGGCAGCCATTTACTGCTTCTATGAGCAGTTATACTGCATATTTTCTTCAGTAAAACAAGGTGGCCTGATGAAATGAAGAATTGTTTTTCATTTTACATAATAAACTTAGGAGATACCGTGACAAGTTTATTGAGTATCACCGGATGTCCGAAACTTCATCTGGCTATCTTTTGTCGGTTGTGTCTGGCAGTATTAAGAACACCCAGTTAAGAGAATCCATAGGAGGTGAAGAACAACTGTTAACTTAAAGTACGTTTATTTATAATGAAAGTGATACAAAATTAACAGTATTTTGTTACATACCTTAAAATAGACGTGCCGTTTCTTAAATTACAAGTGATGACATGAGTCTTCAGAACTTAACATAGTGCCAGTTTCAGTTGGAGATAGCACGGTATCACTTATCTATATAAATAAAATTGTTTCTGTTTGTCTGTTTGTCTGTCTGTTTGTCTGTTCCACCATCACGTCGAAACGGCTGGATAGATCTCAACCAAACTTCATATTTAGAGTATACTGAACCCGGGGAAGGTTTCGATATGCATATCATTTTAAAATCTTTGAAAAGACGGGGGTTTTATAGGAAAAACGGTTTTCCTCCATTTTCTCTTATACTATTATAGGCAAAATATCGAATTTGTCGTATAAGGACGAGACAAAGCTCAATTTAATCCTCTTGACGCAAAGAACAAAACTCGGTAAGCCCTACGGGCCCGAAAACCATGTTTTAAGGCCCTAAAACCAACCGTTACGGAGATATTGGCACCACACTACCCCTGCTCTAGGAATCGGATAAAGAAATGAACTGCCGTAACCATGGCAACGTCAGCTCCAGGATTCTAGAGCAGTGAGATTATGCATGTACGTTTGGGCATAGCTGTCAACCAAAATAGGTACAAATAAGACTTAATATCTGGGAAAAAAATATACTGTTGTGTAAGGCACTCATAGGACTCCTTTGGGCGGGGATGGAAAGGGGGTGAAGAACGAGTGTAAAAATCTTACTATATATAGAAATGGAAGTGTGTGTGTAAATGACACATCTCCAACTAAACCACTGGAGCAATTTCAACCAAACTTGGTACACGAATCACTTACTATCGGGAGACGATCACTGTGGGGGGTAAGCCATCCCTAGCGCCCTTAAGGGAGAGGGTCAGGGGGGTGGTACTTACAATAATAATCGAGAATAGTGTCGAATTCATAGTTTTCGGGGTCGCTGAGTTGAAAAGTGATACTCTAGAATTTTTTTAAAATCCAGCCCCCTTTTAGGTTGGGAGCAAAGGGTGGGGGGGTGGGGTGAGATATAGAAATAATTAAAAACAGTTTCGAATCCATAGATTTCAGGGTCTCTGAGATGAATAGTATTACTCCGGATTTTTTGCAAATCCAAGTGGGGAGCGAAGGGGGTGAGATATAAAATTAATCGAAAAACTACATATAAAAATATTATCTTCTTCTTCTTACTATATATAAAAATTGATGTATGTGTGTGCGTGGGTGTGTGGGTGTGGGTGTGTATATGACACATCTCCTCCTAAACCACTGGAGCAATTTCACCAAACGTGGTACACTTATCAATTAGTATCAGGAGACAAACCGCGTGAGGGTAAGACACCCCTAGCACCCTTTTGGCAGGGGGCGAGGGGAGTGGTATAAAAATAATCTTATAAATAAAGTTGTTCGTTTCTGTTTGTCTGTTTGTCTGTTTGTCTGTTTGTCTGTTCCACCATCACGTCGAAACGGCTGGATAGATCTCAACCAAACTTCATATTTAGAGTATACTCATCCCGGGGAAGGTTTAGATAGGCATATCATTTTAAAATCTTTGAATACACGGGGGGTTTATAAGAAAACCAGAATGGTTTTTCCACCATCACGTCGAAACGGCTGGATAGATCTCAAGCAAACTTCATATTTAGAGTATACTCCTCCCGGGGAAGGATTAGATATGCATATCATTTTAAAATCTTTGAATACACGGGGGGGGGGGGGGTTATAGGAAAACCAGAATGGTTTTTCCACCATCACGTCGAAACGGCTGGATAGATCTCAACCAAATTTCATATTTAGAGTATACTCATCCCGGGGAAGGTTTCGATATGCATATCATTTTAAAATCATTGAATACACGGGGGTTTATAGGAAAATCAGAACGGTTTTTCCACCATCACGTCGAAACGACTGGATAGATCTCAACCAAACTCCATATTTAGAGTATACTCATCCCGGGGAAGGTTTCGATATGCATATTATTTTAAAATCTTTGAATACACGGGGGGGGGGTTATAGGAAAACCAGAATGGTTTTTCCACCATCACGTCGAAGCGGCTGGGTAGATCTCAACCAAACTTCATATTTAGAGTATACTCCTCCCGGGGAAGGTTTCGATACGCATATCATTTTAAAATCATTGAATACACGGGGGGTTTATAGGAAAACCAGAATGGTTTTTCCACCATCACGTCGAAACGGCTGGATAGATCTCAACAAAATTTCATATTTAGAGTATACTCATCCCGGGGAAGGTTTCGATATGCATATCATTTTAAAATCTTTGATTACACGGGGGTTGATACGAAAACCAGAATGGTTTTTCCACCATCACGTCGAAACAGCTGGATAGATCTCAACCAAACTTCATATTTAGAGTATACTCCTCCCGGGGAAGGTTTCGATATGCATATCATTTTAAAATCTTTGAATACACGGGGGTTTATAGGAAAACCAGAATAGTTTATCCACCATCACGTCGAAACGGCTGGATAGATCTCAACCAAACTTCATATGTAGAGTATACTCCTCCCGGGGAAGGTTTTGATATGCATATCATTTTAAAATCTTTGAATACACGGGGGGTTTATAGGAAAACCAGAATGGTTTTTCCACCATCACGTCGAAACGGCTGGATGGATCTCAACAAAATTTTATTTAGAGTATACTCATCCCGGGGAAGGTTTCGATATGCATATCATTTTAAAATCTTTGATTACACGGAGGTTTATAAGAAAACCAGTATGGTTTTTCTACCATCACGTCGAAACAGCTGGATAGATCTCAACCAAACTTAATATTTAGAGCATACTCCTCCCGGGGAAGGTTTCGATATGCATATTATTTAAAAAAAATTGAATACACGGGGTGTTTATAGGAAAACCAGAATGGTTTCTCCACCATCACGTCGAAACGGCTGGATATATCTCAACCAATCTTCATATTTAGAGTATACTCCTCCCGAGGAAGGTTTCGATATGCATATCATTTTAAAATCTTTGAATACACGGGGGGTTTATAGGAAAACCAGAATGGTTTTTCCACCATCACGTCGAAACGGCTGGATAGATCTCAACCAAATTTCATATTTAGAGTATACTCATCCCGGGGAAGGTTTCGATATGCATATCATTTTAAAACCTTTGAGTACACGGGGGGTTTATAAGAAAACCAGAATGGTTTTTCCACCATCACGTCGAAACGGCTGGATAGATCTCAACCAAATTTCATATTTAGAGTATACTCATCCCGGGAAAGGTTTCGATATGCATATCATTTTATAATCTTTGAATACACGGGGGTTTATAGGAAAACCAGAATGGTTTTTCCACCATCACGTCGAAACGGCTGGATATATCTCAACCAAACTTCATATTTAGAGTATACTCATCCCGGGGAAGGTTTAGATATGCATATCATTTTAAAATCTTTAATACACGGGGGGGTTTATAGGAAAACCAGAATGGTTTTTCCACTATCACGTCGAAACGGCTGGATAGATCTCAACCAAACTTCACATTTAGAGCATACTCCTCCCGGGGAAGGTTTCGATATGCATATCATTTTAAAATCTTTGAATAGACGGGGTGTTTATTGGAAAACCAGAATGGTTTTCCTCCATTTTCTCTTATACTATTGATTTTCTGTAAACTTCGTTTACCGTACGTGAAACGTCTCTTCATTATAAACAACTTTCGTTATGTTTATAATTTACCTTACTCTTTACATGACGGAGAAATTTACAATTTTCTGCTGGTACCATGCTCTGCATTGAGTGACCGACAGACCGACAACGAACCTACAGGTTACCATGGCAACGTCTCTGACTGCATGCCAGCAGGGAAGTAACGTATTGCCATTTTCCTCATTATGCTTTTAAATTCTTGGTTGTTCCTTGGGTAGAATGCAAGAAAGGCGTCAATCGGCCTATCTGCGGGATATTGGCGGAATATCGTTGGATGTTATAACCGCCTTCGAATAGATTAAATAATAACACCATTAGTCATCTTCTTATTATTTGTTTACCTAGGAATCAATGGACCTAAATTGCTCCACTGTTACCGTTTTATTATATCCATAACTCACACTAGCATAATTTATGGAGGGGCATTTGTTTTTCCAATACATTAACTTGGCATTTACATATTTGTCGTTTTCCGGCTGTCCTCAGTTATAATCCATTTTCTATTACTTTCAACTATCTTAACTGTATTATTTTCTTCCTTAATTACGCCGTATGTACGCGAGTGCTAAAAACTACTGGATGTATTTCCACCAATACTCATATTTAGAATACACCTATCCTTGATAGATTTTAGGGCAAATATTGTTTCTAAATCCCTGAACTGACTGGGGGTTTATACGAAACCGAAACAGTGATTTTGCACTTCCACAAAATATACACAACCAACGTTAATTTAAATCTACCTGCCTTGGTAGAAATTAATTTCTAAACCTTTTTTCTCATGTGCATCATTTCGATACGAGGATTAATAAGGGAGATTTCATTAACGGACCGTTTTTTTGTACAAGTCCCATCGGACTTAACTCACGAGCGGGTGCGTGTAAAGCGTATTCCTTACAACTTGAAAACTACTGAAGACATTCGAACCAAAATTCATATTTAGCATCCACCTGTCCAAAGGTAGGTTTTAAACGTAAATAACATTTCATATTCCGGAATGGACTGGCGGTTTATAGGGAACCGAAATGGTGATTTTACTCTTGCACAATATATAGAGAACAAGACCAACCTGACTGGAAATCGACCAAACGTGATGGAATTCCACCTCTAAACCTTTTTTTCATGTGCATTTTTTCGTCAGGAGGATTAATAAGGGAGATATCATGAATGGTCAGTTTTGCAGGTTAAGTCCAGCGGCCATAACCAAAAAGGTGTTTTACATGGAGCAGATTCCTTATCTATATAAATCAAATCGTAACGACTGTGTGCCTCTACACTGACTATTTTGGCGAAATTTTCGTACAGCTTTCCGTTTAAGGGGTAATAATGACCATCTGCATAATTTTTGGTTTAGTTTCTGAAAGTCCTAATTTTTACCCGCCTCGCCGAAAATCCAGATTGCGGCATAATCTGCCAGAAGAAAAAGAAGATAATTGAAATTTGACAAAATTATACGTTTTAGCCTGTAACGAACGGAAAACATCCAAGATCATTAAATTCTTCACTTTTTATCCCCGAAGAATATCGAAATATGCAGGCAATTTTAATAATGGTGCAGACCTTCTGAAATTCCTATCGCATAACAGATTGCACAATCTCCGTTCAATTTGGAATGATCTACAACCTTGGTCTTATTACTCTTTGCCGTATCTGTATCAATTTTACGTTTGATTTTTCTCTATTAATGGATGTTAAGTCAATTTGGAATTTTCACATGCATAATTTACACCTTCGATTACTTATATGAAATACAGAATCATCAAACTCTTCACGAAAATTGGCCCACCCAGTAGCCATATATGAGCCAAATGCTATGTATATAGCTGTCACATAATTATCCGAAAAGTAATGTAATGTGAGATAATCTTACAAGAACGTTACCCTGTTCCACGTTTCTAACTCAATCTGACCCAAGAATAGATTACATATCATAGGACCAGCCATTTAGGCCACTAAATCCGGCGTGTCTTATGGTATAATCCTTTGTCGATATGACGTACGTTTAGTAGCAGTTAATCTGTAAATGAAGGTCTTCAGTATTGTAAACACGCATATAGTTTCGTATGTCGATCTATATATATTCACTGATGTCGATTTGTAGCGATCGAGAAAGGGTGGGTCTGCTATTGTAATCAGTACTCCCCACACCGACTTTGACTGGCAGTATGAAAGGGTTCCTTCTCCAACTCCTGTGTAACTGTCATTAGTAAGGAAGGTCTACAATTGTAATGAATAGTTCACTTCTCGATTTGACTTGCAGAAGGTAAGTGAGCATGCAGTTTTGTTTAAAACTCCCCTACCCGATTGTGTTTGGCAGTAAGCAAGGGTGCCCGCCATTATAAAGAAATGTCCTCATCTAAAATGTGACTGGCATTAGGCATAGTGGCCTGCTATTTTGATGGAAACTCACCAACTTGGTGTGACTGGCAGTAAGCTGGCTGAAAGTAGGAAAATGGGCCTGACATTATAATGATAACTGCACAACTTAATTTCGAGTGGTAGTAGGGTAATTGCATGCCATTATAATAAAAACTCTAATCTGTCTGGAAGTAGGAAAGGGGGGCTGCCATTTTAACGAAAACTCCCCAAATCGATTCTGTCCGCATAGTAGGCAATGGGGCCTGCAATTATAACGTAAACTTCCCAACTCGATTGTGAATGGCAGTAGGCAGTGAGCCTGCCGTTATATCACAAATCCATAACAAACACTTTACATTGGAAACAACGTACGGGGACCTCCCCATGCTCTTTCTCGGATAACGCTAAGAGACATGCAATTTTAAAACAATCTTATTTACTGCATGCACACTATTTACTTCGATATTCGAATACAATGTAGAATACCGTAGCGAAGCACGGGTACATTCGCTAGTCTATATAAATAAAATTGTTTCTGTTTGTCTGTTTGTCTGTCTGTTTGTCTGTTCCACCATCACGTCGAAACGGCTGGATAGATCTCAACCAAACTTCATATTTAGAGTATACTGACCCCGGGGAAGGTTTCGATATGCATATCATTTTAAAATCTTTGAAAAGACGGGGGTTTTATAGGAAAAACGGTTTTCCTCCATTTTCTCTTATACTATTATAGGCAAAATATCGAATTTGTCGTATAAGGACGAGACAAAGCTCAATTTAATCCTCTTGACGCAAAGAACAAAACTCGGTAAGCCCTACGGGCCCGAAAACCATGTTTTAAGGCCCTAAAACCAACCGTTACGGAGATATTGGCACCACACTACCCCTGCTCTAGGAATCGGATAAAGAAATGAACTGCCGTAACCATGGCAACGTCAGCTCCAGGATTCTAGAGCAGTGAGATTATGGATGTACGTTTGGGCATAGCTGTCAACCAAAATAGGTACAAATAAGACTTAATATCTGGGAAAAAAATATACTGTTGTGTAAGGCACTCATAGGACTCCTTTGGGCGGGGATGGAAAGGGGGTGAAGAACGAGTGTAAAAATCTATATAAATAAAATTGTTTCTGTTTGTCTGTCTGTTTGTCTGTTCCACCATCACGTCGAAACGGCTGGATAGATCTCAACCAAACTTCATATTTAGGGTATACTCATCCCGGAGAAGGTTTTGATATGCATATCATTTTAAAATCCTTGAATAGACAGGGGGTTTATAGGAAAACCAGAATGGTTTTTCCACCATCACGTCGAAACGGCTGGATAGATCTCAACCAAACTTCATATTTAGAGGATACTCATCGCGGGGAAGTTTTCCATATGCATATCATTTTAAAATATTTGAATATATGGGGGTTTATAGGAAAATCAGAATGGTTTTTCCACCATCACGTCGAAACGGCTGGATGGATCTCAACCAAACATTGTATTTAGAGTATACTAATCCCGGGGAAGGTTTAGATATGCATATCATTTTAAAATCCTTGAATAGACGGGGGGTTTATAGGAAAACCAGAGTGGTTTTCCCACCATCACGTCGAAACGGCTGGATAGATCTCAACCAAACTTCATATTTAGAGGATACTCATCGCGGGGAAGTTTTCCATATGCATATCATTTTAAAATATTTGAATATATGGGGGGTTTATAGGAAAATCAGAATGGTTTTTCCACCATCACGTCGAAACGGCTGGATGGATCTCAACCAAACATTGTATTTAGAGTATACTAATCCCGGGGAAGGTTTAGATATGCATATCATTTTAAAATCCTTGAATAGACGGGGGGTTTATAGGAAAACCAGAGTGGTTTTCCCACCATCACGTCGAAACGGCTGGATAGATCTCAGCCAAACTTCATATTTAGAGTATACTCATCCCAGGAAAGGTTCCGATATGCATATAATTTTAAAATCTTTGAATAGACGGGGTGTTTATAGGAAAACCACAGTGGTTTTCCTCTATTTTCTCTTATACTATTGATTTTCTGTAAACTTCGTTTACCGTACGTGAAACGTCTCTTCATTATAAACAACTTTCGTTATGTTCATAATTTACCTTACTCTTCACATGACGGAGAAATTTACAATTTTCTGCTGGTATCATGCTCTGCAT
Source organism: Anabrus simplex (assembly GCF_040414725.1). Taxonomy (NCBI): domain Eukaryota; kingdom Metazoa; phylum Arthropoda; class Insecta; order Orthoptera; family Tettigoniidae; genus Anabrus; species Anabrus simplex. The sequence continues at coordinate 1,514,846,245 of NC_090265.1, read as the reverse complement.
TTAGTGACCGACAGACCGACAACGAACCTACAGGTTACCATGGCAACGTCTCTGACTGCATGCCAGTAGGGAAGTAACGTATTGCCATTTTCCTCATCATGCTTTTAAATTCGTGGTTGTTCCTTGGGTAGATGGCAAGAGAGGCATCAATCGGCTCATCTGCGGGATATTGGCGGAATATCGTTGGAGGTTATAACCGCCCTCGAATAGATTAAGTAATAACACCATTAGTCATCTTCATATTTGTTTACCTAAGAATCACTGAACCTAAATTTCTCCTCTGTTAGCGCTTTATTATATCCATAACTCACGGCATTTATTTATTTGTCGTTATCCGGCTGTCCTCAGTTATAATCCATTTTCTATTAGTTTCAACATTCTTAACTGTATTATTTTCTTCCTTAATTACGCCGTATGTACGTGAATGCTAGAAACTACTGGATGCATTTCCACCAAGATTCGTATTTAGAATACACCTGTCCTTGATAGGTTTCAGGGCAAATATTGTTTCTAAATCCCTGAACTAACTGGGGGTTTATACGAAACCGAAACAGTGATTTTGCACTTCCAAAAAATATACACAACAAAAGTTTATGGAAGTCTACCTACCTTGGTAGAAATTAATGTCTAAACGTTTTTTTCTCATGTGCATCATTTCGATACGAGGATCAATAAGGGAGATATCATTAAAGGACCGTTTTTCTGTACAAGTCCCATCGGACTTAACTCACGAGCGGGTGCGTGTAAAGCGTATTCCTTACAACTTGAAAACTACTGAAGACATTCGAAACAAAATTTATATTTAGCATCCACCTGTCCAAAGGTAGGTTTTAAACGTAAATAACATTTCATGTTCCGGAATGGACTGGCGGTTTATAAGGAACCGAAATGGTGATTTTACTCTTCCACAATATATACAGAACAAGACCAACCTGACTGGAAATCGACCAAACCTGATGGAATTCCACCTCTAAACCTTTTTTTCATGTGCATTTTTTCGTCAGGAGGATTAATAAGGGAGATATCATGAATGATCACTTTTGCAGGTTAAGTCCAGCGGACATAGCCCAAAAGGTGTTTTACATGGAGCAGATTCCTTATCTATATAAATCAAATCGTAACGACTGTGTACCTCTACACTGACTATTTTGGCGAAATTTTCGTACAGCTTTCCGTTTAAGGGGTAATAATAACAATCTCCATAATTTTTGATTTCCTGAAAGTCCTAATTTTTACCCGCCTCGCCCAAAATCCACATTGTGGCATAATCTGCCAGAAGAATAAGAAGATAATTGAAATTTGACAAAATTATACGTTTTAGCCTGTAACGAATGAAAAATCCTATATCATTAAATTTTTCATTTTTTATCCCCGAAGAATATCGAAATATGCAGGCAATTTTAATGATGATGCAGACCTTCGGAAATTCCTATCACGTAACGGATTGCACAATCTCCGTTCAATTTGGAATGATCTACAACCTTGGTCTTATGACTTTATGCCGTATCTGTATCCCTTTTACGTTTGATTTTTCTCTATTAATCGATGTTAAGTCAATTTGGAATTTTCACATGCATTATTCATACTTTCAATTACTTATATGAAATACAGAATCATCAAACTCTTCACGAAAATTGGCCCACTCAGTAGCCATATGTGAGCCAAATGCTACGTATGTAGCTGTCACATTATTATCCGAAAAGTAATGTAATGTGAGATGATCTTACAAAACCTTTACCCTGTTCCACGTTTCTAAATCTGACCCAAGAATAGATGACATATCATTGGACCAGCCATTTAGGCCACTAAATCCGGCGTGTCTTATGGTATAATCCTTTGTCGATATGACGTACGTTTAGTAGCAGTTAATCTGTAAATGAAGGTCTTCAATATTGTAAACACGCATATACTTTCGTATGTCGATCTATATATATTCACTGATGTCGATTTAGCGATCGAGAAAGGGTCGGTCTGCTATTGTAATCAGTACTCCCCACACCGACTTTGACTGGCAGTAGGAAAGGGTTCCTTCTCCAACTCCTGTGTAACTGTCATTAGTAAGGAAGGCCTACAATTGTAATGAATAGTTCCCTTCTCGATTTGACTTGCAGAAGGTAAGTGAGCATGCAGTTTTGTTTAAAACTCCCCTACCCGATTGTGTTTGGCAGTAGGCAAGGGTGCCCGCCATTATAAAGAAATGTACTCATCTAAAATGTGACTGGCATTAGGCATAGTGGCCTGCTATTTTGATGGAAACTCACCAACTTGGTGTGACTGGCAGTACGCTGGCTGGCAGTAGGAAAAGGGGCCTGTCATTATAATGATAACTGCACAACTCAATTTCGAGTGATAGTAGGGTAATTGCCTGCCATTATAATAAAAACTGTAATCTGTCTGGAGGTAGGAAAGGGGGGCTGCCATTTTAACGAAAACTCCCCAAATCGATTCTGTCCGCATAGTAGGCAATGGGGCCTGCAATTATAATGTAAACTTCCCAACCTGATTGTGAATGCCAGTAGGCAAGTGAGCCTGCCGTTATATCACAAATCCGTAACAAACACTTTACATTGGAAACGTACGGGGACCTCCCCATGCTCTTTCTCGGATAACGCTAAGAGACATGCAATTTTAAAACTATCTTATTTACTGCATGTACACTATTTACTTCGATATTCGAATACAATGTAGAATACCGTAGCGAAGCACGGGTACATTCGCTAGTTGGAGATAACGCTGATTGACGTGTTGAATGGGATGTAGATATTATTAACATGGGGTTTGAAACTTTTACTTCTTGGATCAGGTGGAATCGGCAGCATTGGATTTTGTGGGGTTGTGGGAAGGTTTCGTATTGAACAATAAGTGGAAGATTGGCTTACAGGTGATTGGTTGAGTAAGATTTTGCATTGGATAGATAACCTTGGGGTAACTGCATAACGTATAGCTGGAAATCAAATGAAGCAGAAGAATGTAATGGTTTCATTTTTGGCAGAAGTGATGACAAAAACAATTTGTTAGCGTCATTGTCTTGGAGCAGCATTGAAGTTAGATTGGATAAGGCTTGGTTCAGCTTTAACAAGTTGATGAGTTGCGTCTCAAAACCCTTCTTTATCTTAGCACATGGGACTCTTGGCATTGCTGCAACTATGGGATTTTCTTCAGAAACTTGTTCGTCATCGTAATTTCTTTCGGCATGACTACATTCATCCCCTGACCTTGTGATCCTAGAAGAATAAGGACACCACCTTAGTAAGTAACAAAAAATATAATAAAGTGTTTTTAATAGATTTTTGCATAAAGTTACCCCCGGTTTTCAACTGAGGGAAGAAGAAATAACATCTGGTGGTGGTAAACGTAAGGTTTTCGTTTAGAAGCATCACTTTCACTCTTCAAAACTTATGTTTTTAAGGATCTGAAATAAGTATCTTTCATGGGTTCTCTTCTTTCTTGAACTTATTTACAAAAAAAAAAAAAAAAAAAAAAAACATGCTTTAATAAATAGCCTATACCCCGAGTTATAGTAATGTTGACGAATGTATATGAACCCCGTTCCATTACTTTGAGATATCTGGCTACAGGATGTTCATTCCGATCACTGCCTTCCAATACCTCATGGGCCGTAAAACAATACGAAACATTGTGAGAGACACATGTGAAGCATTATGGAGCAGGTTAGTCGGTTACTACATGAAACAATCAAACGAACAGGACTGGATTAAAGTAGAACAAAAGTTGAAAATGAAGGCGAAATGTCTACATTGCGTGCGCGCAATCGATGTTAATCGGTTAGTCAAACCGCCATTAATTGGAAGCATTTAAACAAATTATAAACATGTTTTCGATGTAGTTAGTGGCTGTGGCAAATGCCGAGAACTGTTTTTCTTATATAAATGTTGGATCTTACGGAAGCTTAAATGATTCAGATGTGCTCAAATCCACAATTTTTGGGCAACAAGTGTTCTTAGATGATTTAAATATACCTAAGCCAAGATCACTATTGAGTAATTCAATACCTCCTTGTCCTTTTGTTTTTGTTGCTGATTAGGCTTTTGCCCTAAGCACAAATGTCTTGAGGCTATTCCGTAAATAAACACTTACTGCAGAAAATATTTTCTTTTAATTTACAGACTCTCGAGCCAGTCGTTAAGGCTCCGTGCGCTGCTGGGAAAAATGCACCGCTGCGCTGCGAGTGGCGAACATTGTAAGTTAATGCGATCACCGCGCACATATATCTGTCGTTCCACAGCGTGTTGCCATGGCCGATTAAATAATAACAGTGGGATTTCAGAGTGTCTTATGCAACAATCGGCCAAATTATTCCAAACTTCCAGAAATTGGTCTATATTAAATTTACAAGAAAAACTGTTCACAGGAAATAGCAACAGAGCGAATAACTGCAAATATGATGATTTTTTTTTTTTGCCACGGGCTTTACGTCGCACCGACACGGATAGGTCTTATGGCGACGATGGGATAGGAAAGGCCTAGGAGTTGGAAGGAAGCGGCCGTGGCCTTAATTAAGGTACAGCCCCAGCATTTGCCTGGTGTGAAAATGGGAAACCACGGAAAACCATCTTCAGGGCTGCCGATAGTGGGATTCGAACCTACTATCTCCCGGATGCAAGCTCACAGCCGCGCGCCTCTACGCGCACGGCCAACTCGCCCGGTAATATGATGAAAAACGTTGGTTCATTAGAGACACTACCATTTCACGATAGAGGTAACATAGTAATTTATGTATTATTTATGGTGATTAAAGAGTAATTTTCATGTTCACATTCAACAATGCTGTCTTCAGAAAAATATATTTGGCCTATCTCTAATACGATATCATACGAGGGAGGCCTTGGTTAAAGAATAAAAATATTTCCATGAAATGTAAGCATATTTCTGCTGTTATTTATACAGTTTACTCAGAACATGTCACCTCGTGTACCGATCAACCCTGTGAATTGTCTGGACCTCGCATCTCAAAAGCGAGGAAAGAGAAATACAACAAGGAGAAGAGCTTAGAGGAACTTTTCCGGATAAAAAGGCACAGGTTTGATGTTGGACCAATTGAAAATATCAGAATATCTTAATGTTGCCAATGAATGATTGTGTCTGAATTCATAATATGATCGCGACCACCTCTGTAATATAACGGTTAGTGCTACTAGTTTCCTTCGTCGGGGGCCCGGGCTTGATTCCCGATACAGTCAGAAATTTAAGATTGACATGAGGGCATGTAGCTCATGTTCATTAGGGGTTGCTTGAAAAGAGTTGCACCACCTCGTGGCGAGGACAGAACTTAACTTATGTAAAATGCGGTATTTCTGTGAGCTATTGATATTGTGTAATGGAGGCCTATTTCTATAATTAGCCTATATTTGTCTACTGCCTTTTAAAATCCATTTTGTGAGGTTTTGACAGAATACTATAAAATTTCACATTGTGGTCTGTAGTACAGTACGGTATATTATTATTATTATTATTATTATTATTATTATTATTATTATTATTATTATTATTATTATTATTATTATTATTATTATTTGCACACTTAAAACAGTAATCACCACCACCACCACCACCACCACCCCATTCCTGCGTTAGCCAGCATCCTAGGTATTTGTAATGTAACGCCATTTGAATGGTCTTTATGTGCAAGGTAGTGATTTTCTGCTGGCTGATTTCCATGAATTTTGTTTCCTGAACGCTTATGTTTAGGCAAAACTGTTCGATTACTTCGCTGATGCTGTTAAAAAAGAAATTAAAGGTAGACTATTATAAATTGTTAGCAAGTATAATGGTATCATAGCGGATGGTGTTCCTTTGCTTGCTTCTTGATCGTGATTCTTTTGCCAACATCATCAAGGACAATTCGTAAAATTGTTTTAGAGTATAACTTAAAGAGGATTATACAGAAAATACAACCTTGTCTCACTTCCTTTTTCTTTTACGTGAATTCTTCAGTAACATCGTTTTCATTTTTCTTTTCTTTTGTTGCTATTTTGCTTTACGTCGCACCGACACAGATATGTCTTATGGCGACGATGGGATAGGGAAGGCCTAGGAATCGGAAGGAAACGGCCGTGGCCTTAATTAAGGTACTGCCTGGTGTGAAAATGGGAAACCACGGAAAAACCATCTTCAGGGCTGCCGACAGTGGGGCTCGAACCCACTATCTCCCAATTACTGGATACTGGCCGCACTTAAGCGACTGCAGCTATCGAGCTCGGTAACATCGTTTTCAATATTGATGCGATCTCTTCTTGGTTTCAGTACAGCTTCCTGATGATGTTCACATCTTTACTGTCAGGCTTAATATCTTTCAGTTGATGTACAAAGATATCACGTTTAGCATTCATAAAATCGCAGAAGCAAGCACAGGCAGTTTATTATTGATCGACACACATTTTTAAAATATAATTTGGGCCGATACTACTTAGGTTGTCCACTGTCCCTAGTACGAAAACCGTTTCTAAACCCAAACGGATGTTTACTGGCGTTTTTCTCAGTTTTTTCACAATCAAGCGTACAGAGGTCTTAAGAAACGTCAGTCTGTAATCACTGATAAAGGTGGATTTGAGTCAGGTGCAGGGATGCATGGTAGAATAATCGGGAACCTTTCTGATCTTTTCTTGTTGTTTACAAATAAACTTTAATATTTACTGTATCAGTCTGCAGTACGCCCCTAGCTAGCCTAGGTCACTCCGTTGGGAATGCGGCCTTGGAATACATCCAGATAGAGCGGTACTTGAACCGTGATGTGATCATAAAGTCGTCTTGTTACTCCTTTCAGTGTCTCAACTGCCAGATGACCTGTGCAACAAGCTTACTACCTTACATCAACTCCTCCGCAACAAGGGGTCAGACTGGTTCTAGTGTGGGTCAAAGTGTGTATGTTTAGTATACTTGTAAACATATCAGTCTTGAGCAAACAAGCTAGGTTCTGGCCGCATGGTCTTCGAGGACGAACGCCATTAATGTATGATTTTTTTTAAAAGCAAGCTAGTTGTTTCGAGGAACTATGAAATTTGATGAAGTGTCGTCGATGAGTCTTAAACTATAGGCCTAATGACTGAAGTCGTCTGTAAGACATGGCAATCGTATTACAGGATAATAATAATAATAATAATAATAATAATAATAATAATAATAATAATAATAATAATAATAATAATAATAATAATAATAATTTTCATTTAACATCTTTTCAATTCCTATCGACTTTAAGAGACGGCCAAGTGAGAGAATTTCGTCACACGGAAGTTCTTTAACGTGCCGAAAGCCAACCAACGACGTGAAGTTGTCTCGTAGCTACCAAGTAAGTTTGTAGTTTTACGTGAATGTTGACATCGTGAAAATACTCTAGAGATCTTCAGTTTTACGTGGAATCCGAACCACAGGAACATGACTGTTCATTTTAACAATTCCATATCCTTAGGTTGGGATGGAACCACGGTCGCGTTGGTGAGAAATAGGTGTAAATGCTACTGATCTTTGTCCACTATATTGTGAATAAGACGACATTTAACCCTCTACGCAAGTGAAATCAACCACACTGAGACAAAATTATTGTAACTCTACCAGTCATTGTAATTTTGACATGAATATTTCATTTTCTTCTGTTCCTAAACTGCAGACTTTTAAAAATAAGCCTCTATGGGGAAGTGTAGTGAGTTAGTAACACATTTGCAGCAGCCCACACGGGTACAGGGTTTAGGAAACCTCATACTGGGGTCATTTTTGGACACTGAAAAAAATGGCTGATGTGGAGGATATTGTGAGAATCCAATCCACTCCCATTTCTCTCCCCACCATCCCTCCTGATGTAACTAGTTTACTCGCAAATTGTAGACAGTCGAATATTCTAGACGCACCTTTCTTCATAGAACTTTATATTTGCTTGTAGCCGAGTTGGTTGTGTTCATACTAGTTTTCATGGAGGTCATCGAAACCAGAAAGGATAAACAACTGTTAATTTTCAGTCAATATAAAGTTCCAACCGTAAGCAGCGGTAACAACAGACTACACAAACAAGGATAATGTTATTTAAGCAGAGAAAAGGTCGGAGTTCAATGTAAGATACGCCTCCGTGGCTCAGGCAGCAGCGCGCCGGCCTCTCACCGCTGAGCTCCGTGTTTCGAATACCGGTCACTCCATGTGAGATTTGTGCTGGACAAAGCGGAGGTGGGACAGGTTTTTCTCCGGGTACTCCGGTTTTCCCTCTCATCTTTCATTCCAGCAACACTCTCCAATATCATTTCATTTCATCTGCCAGTCATTAATCATTGCCCAGAGGAGTGTGACAGGCTTCGGCAGCCGGCACAATTCTTATCCTCGCCGCTAGATGGGGCTCCATTCATTCCATTCCTGACCCGGTCGATGACTGGAAACAGGCTGTTTATTTTTATTTTCTCTTCTATGATGTACTCGTAAGTCTTCGATTATGATATCTTCTATATTGATGGTGATCAGTTTTATTATCAGTTTTATTATTACTTGATCCTTCGTTAAGGTGATGTTAGATGAGAGACGTTATGATTCCCATATATTAATTGTTTATTCCATATTTTCAGTTGTCTATCGTCTTCTGGTTTATACTGTATTTTTCAGATTCTATTTTGTTGAATATTGCTATACGCGGCTTTCGATAATCTATTTTGAATTATTTCAATTATTTAGTGCTGGTCATGTGGTTTGGACAAGGGATGTTGATTGAGTGGACCATTCAGCTAGCAACTCAACGCCGAGTGTTGGGCCGCGGTAAATGACCTGACATTCTGGGGAGTGAACAGATCCAGTTGGATGCGTTCTATTAAGGTTGAAATATGGGTCCCAGATGGAGGAAATGTCATTTAAATCCATGTAAAAGCGTCTGTTAAGAATGGTTGCCCAGCTGTACTCCTCTTGAAACAATAACCATCAGCGCCACCACCACTTCCAGGTGAGAAGTGGCTTTCAACAGCGTCTGTCTCCAGGTGAGGAGCGGCTGGAAGTAATTGGCTACCTGAGAGGAGGCAGCAGTTCTTTCAGTATTAAGAATGGGACTAAAGGAACTTAATCTTGCAGAGGTCCATTTTCAGAGAAATGCAGGTGTAGCTGAGTCAGCGTATATGGCCCTAGTACTGCGAGGTGGAAAGCAACGATAAACTACCATTCTAATCTTCTCGAAAGAAAAAAACCACGGTGATACAAAGTAAAACAAAGGGTCCTAGTCTGTGGCATGCCTGAAATCAGGGCCTCTCAGGGTGCATGCGCGTGGTGCATGCACTGTGCACGGTGCATAAGCCGACTTCGCTTGGTTGACCAGAGTGCAGACCCCCCACTTCTCGATTTGGAGCAATAGCGCTTACTCTCTCTTTCCTCACGCCTGTCTCGCTCGCTCCCACTGCCTCCCTCTTCCCCACTTGCCCCGTAGCGCTCAAATCCGAGCCGAGTAGAGCCGAGCTTAGCCGAGTAGCCATGAGACGAAGCGCTGGTCGGAGCCAGCCGAGCGGGACCGATGCACAGTGCACGGAGCTCTTGCGCCTCAATTTGCACGCGTGAGATTTTGGGCGTTTGAGAGGCCCTGCCTTAAATGGTCAAGAGGTGCTAAGAATCGGTGAGTGGTCAGAATCAAACAAAATTGTGTAAGAAAGACACTTTGAAAATCGGCACACGGAATATCGGTAGCATGTACATGTGTGGAGCATTCCATTACACAATTCAAGAAATGGAAAGAATGGGAGCGAATGTCCTTGGAATCAGATGAGGTTAAATGACATGAATCAAGAAAAGATAATGTACGAGACTCGACTATGAGGCAACGAATTACCCCAACATCCGAATGGTGTGGGTATAATAGTGGAGAAGAATATAACAAAATATGTTATAAACTTCGTCCCATATTCTGACCGAGCAATGCTACTGCAACTGAATACAGTGCCAAAACACATTAATATTATTCAAATATTTGCCCCGACAGCTGGAAAATCTGAAACTGAGATCAACAGGTTGTATGCGGAAGTAAAAGTTATACGGTTGTATACAAGTACGCATGAAATAACGATCATTACGGGTGCTTTTAATGCAAAGATGGTAAAGAGAGATTTGAAGATTTTTTTTTTTAGGAGAATATGTCCTGGGAGGTTGGAATGAAAAAGGGGATTTGTTAGTAGAATTTTGCGAAAAGAGAATATGATGATCTCAAATACATGTTTCAGCTAACTCCCAGGTGACGCCCCAAATCACCCAGTCAGAAACCAAATTGACTGTATTCTCGTCGATAACAGATACAGGAATGTTATACATGGGACGACCTTTTATGGGTCAGAATCACAGAATCAAACCACAATCCCTTAGTGACACAGGTTTCCTTCCGATTGGAAAATGATACACAAGAAAGTAAATGGGGGCCAAATTGAATAGCACTGAAAGATCCAGAGAAACGAGAGAAGATAACACAAATTCTTAATAATAAACTTTAACAGATCAAGGTAACCAAGAAAGCAGAGCATTTCGAGCCATTCAGTACACAAGAAGAAATCTGTGGAAACAGCTCGAAGTATCACACAATGCCACACACGGGAACTGAGAAACGATTCGGCTAAGAATAATTGGATGGCGGAGGAAATCTTGACCCTGGTGAACTTACGATGGAGGTTCAAACACGTTGACCAGAAGAAATACATTTAAATCAGGAAAATCATAAGAGTAAGATAAAGGAAGCAAAGGAAACGTGGATTGAAGAAAGATGTCAAGAAAGTGCAGATCTACAGAACAGACATGATCTATTCAACTTACATTTAAAAATAAGTGAAAGACGTAATAGGTAATTTTAAAACTCGCTCGCAATCTCTGCTCTTAAATGAAGCATATAACCTGGTTTCCAGCTGAAAGAAAATGGAAGAAGAATAGGATCAATTACGTAGAGAATCTATTTGGAAGTGCAACTGGCACTGTCATAACTAAATGGAGATCGCGGACAGTAAATCCTGGTCTGTGAGATTCAGAGGGGTCATAACATTATTAAAAGCTGGTAGAGAAGCCGGCCCTGATGATATTCATCCTAAAATCCTAAAGCTCATTAATGAAAACAATATCGACTTCCTGGTAAACTTATCTTCAGTACATGGCGCGGCCTACATTCGAGATGAGCGTCTAAAGTAAGTTTTCATATCAATCCCCAAGAAAGCAAATGTCAACAGCCGTAACCAGTTCAGTCTGATTAGCCTCATGAGCCAAGTTCTTAAACTGTTCTTGAAGGGGATGCATAATAGAATATACAAGAAGTGTGAAATCAACCTACGTGACGAACAATTTGGATTCCGTAAGGGTTTCGGTACACGAGAGGCCGTATTCAGTTAACTAACACTTTTACAAAATTGCAGAGAACGTCTACATCTGCTTTGTAAATTATGGTCGTGCTTTCAATTTGTTAATAGACCGTTGAAGAAAAAATCGTCAAATATTTTAATATTATAACAAGTTTGCATTAGAAATGCTCCAAATTATCGCTCAAATGTTTACTCATTTCAGAGAGTCAGTTGTATAGGTATCTTGTCTACTCTTCGGCCCACACAATCGCGTCGCCTTGGTCTAGAACTGCTAGCGTCAACTCAGAACGAAATAACTTCGGAGTCAGTTTGCTCCCCGAGGTTGGGGTACGAGAGCAGCTGAGCGAGCATGGAGGGGAAGTGCATGACGTAATACGTACTGAAGGCCATTGGGGACGCACGTTATTCTCACTCAACATGACGAATGACGAATTTGAGTCCCCCATATGACAAATTTGAGAATAGGTTCCGCGATATTCAGTCATTATAAAAGGACTTGCTGGCGTTCGCCAGAGCCTTCTCAGTGGATATGCAAACTATTAGACCAGAACTGCAGCTAAAGCCGATTGACTTACAGTGCGATACTGAAATGAAAGATACGTTTGCAAATACAAACAGTTTGACACTGAATTATATGTTCGTTTACCACGGGAGACATTTCCTACATTGCACAAACGTAATGCATATATTTTAAGTATATTCTGATAAACTTATTTATGCGAACAGCTGTTTACGTTTGTAAATCTAAACACAGAAGTGGGCTCACCGATCAAAACTTGAAATGAGCTCTTCATTGCCAGTACGCAAATGATTGTAGGCCTACCAAACATTCAAACAATACTATCTAAACGAGTCCAAAGGTCCCGTGGAGATGGAGGAACAATACACCAGTGATATGTTTCAGTTCGTGTGTTTAGTTTCTTGTCATAGTCATAAATGCCATACATATATTGAATTGTTGTTTTTTTTTTTTTTTTTGCTAGTTGCTTTACGTCGCACCGACACAGCTAGGTCTTATGGCGACGATGGGACAGGAAAGGGCTAGGAGTGGGAAGGAAGCGGCCATGGCCTTAATTAAGGTACAACCCCAGCATTTGCCTGGTGTGAAAATGGGAAACGACGGAAAAACATTTTCAGGGCTGCCGACAGTGGGGTTCGAACCTACTACTCCCGAATACTGGATACTGGCCGCACTTAAGCAACTGCAGCTATCGAGCTCGGTGAATTGTTGTTTAAAGCGAGTGAAAAGAATGTGCACAAATCCCATAAATTGTAACTTATTTTCTTTCAATGAATGCAAGTGTCCCAAAACTCTGGTTACTTAATCGTGAAATTTATTCAGAACATATTGCACACTTTCGTGTTTTATTTTCGTGTTTGACAGCATTTTAATACAACACTGTACACAATCAACACAACATTGTGAGCAGCACGAAGTCTGCTGCCTATAGTTACGCCCCTTTCCAGCTTTCTACTCAACTGCTCACTCTGTTTCGTTTCTCCCAAGCGCTCTGGCTCACGAATTTAAGATTGCAGGAGGGTCTCGAATGAAGTACTTCAGCTTCTTGAATACAATACTTCAGAGGAAATAATTTTGTAAAATACCATGCTCGGCCATTGTAGAAATCCTCTCTTAAATTTCGGGCAAATGTCGGGATGTCAGGACGTATAGGCCACTGCCGGTTACTTCCCATTATATAATAATGCTATTAGCTTTACGTCCCCCTAACTTGCCGAAGAATCTTCCGGCACAAGGCTGACGTATATGAACACCTTCAAAGCCTTCTGGTCTGGAGCGGGATTGATCCCGCGAACATGAGATCTGAAAGCTAGCGCTCTAACATCTGAGCCACTCAGTCTGGCCAATTCCTATTAATTACATATACCTCCAGCAATCGGATACCAGAGCAAAAAAGGTTATCAGGCAGAATTCACAGGGGCGTGGTAGCAAAGTGACATCAACATTAGATTCTCACCAAGGCGACCGTGGTTCGAATCTTGGACAATCCATGCAAGAATCTTGAAATAGAAACTCACGTCTCTGTGGCTGGGGTTTTGCGTACAACTGGAGGTTCTGTGGCTATGGTCACGATACCAACAATCGCGTACAACTTCACGCTTGCCTTTTGTCTTACATAATTCACACTCTCTCTCTCTCTCTCTCTCTCTCTCTCTCTCTCTAAGTACATAAAGATGCTGACCTTCGCATTCCTTATTTCAAATAACAGTAATATAGGCTGTTACTTTATGTAAAATCTAAGTAGATTTTGGGATGGTTATATACACTTCAACATGGCGAAGACTAAACACAGACCGCGAGTTACTTTTAGTTTAGTAATGCAATTTCCTTGTATACTGCCATTCCTTTCTGCTCGTTGGCTATAATGACATGCTGGATGTGCTTCCCAAGTTGCTCTTGAACTCCTTGAGTGCAGTGCGGAACGAAACAGGTAACTTAGCTGTTTTTAGTAGCTTTTGTAAGGTAAACTTTCACTGTCGAGCAGAAAACACCCGACGTTTAGTAGCTATCCAACCTGTCTATGTACTGTTATTATTACCTCATCAGCTGTGTCTCACAACTTCAATATTTACATAAGCGCATTGTGTATATTGCTATCATTCTATCAGAGAATGTAAAGATACGTATCTAGATTTAAATTTAAATTCAATTTACTCCTATGGAGCGAGTTGGCTACTCGATACAGGTAGTGCAGCTGTAAACTTGCGTTCGGGAGAAGGTAGGTTCGAACCTCAACGACGGCAGCCTTAAATATTCTTTTAGGTGATATTTTAATTTAACATCAGGTAAATGGCGGGCTGTTCATCATTTAAGACTATAGCCGCTCTCTTCCCAGTGCTATCCCCTTCCCATCCAACCTTCGATGAATACCTGTATGTGTCAGTGGCGCGTTTAGATGTTAGGACGAAAAAGCAATTTGCTACATCTCTCACAGGAATTAGAATTAACCGTAGTAATTCCTGTCCTGGTGCACACAGCCTTTGGCGTAGGAACTGTGGGGGAAGTGGTTTACATCTCAACTTTCGGTCATCCTAGAAGTGTTTTTTCATAATATACCATTTTAAATCCAAGTGCTTATTCGCAATCTTACACAGGCCCCTGAAGAAGTGGAAGGTGATATTTCCTCTAACCGTAACCTACGCACTAACAAGGAGAAACTCAGATGTCTGAATCATCGATGTTATTAATACTTCGTGTATTAGATAGCGTTCTTGCATAAGGACCTTGAGTTTTTCTTACAATTCAAGAAAAATGTTCTTCGACGGGGACGTGTTTCCAGTGCAGCTAGACTAGACTACCGCTGACGAATTGGATGCGGGAGTACAGTAACAATACAATAGCGTCATAAAATTGACTTTGCCAATTTAATGGTTATTTTCTTGCGAATGGCAGAGAGGTACACTTTATTACTTCATTTCCTTCTACCTGATGTATACTATTCATACATGATTATCAGTATAATTGGTGACCCAAACGTGTTAGGGTCTCCTGGTAAGTGAAATAGAAGGGTTAGTTTTTTGTACGGTCCCTTTGCCCCGAGGAATTAATCTGGTAAGCTACTCATTTCAGCTGTAGGTTGAGTGAATACCGGTGCATGTGCCTCTCCTATCTTACTTTTTCGACTTTTTTTGCGGAGAATCCAATTCAGTTTCTTTTAAGAGAACCGGCCACACTGTTATCACTTCAGCTACAACCCCCATTCCAATTTCTGAAAAGGAAAAACAAACAAGCACCATGGCGTTACAGCCCTGATAGGCCTTGGTCTACCAGATCACCGCTGCTCATCTAGAAGACTTGCAGATTACAAGGCAAAGCGGGGTCAGCTCAACGTACCCTCTCAGCCGTTATTCTTGGCTTTACAAACTGGTAGTGATGGGTCGCGTGATGCAAAGCTCTGAGCAAGCGATGCAGTACATGCCTCATAATGATATCTCGATGTCGTATAGTGACGTCAGGCGCATGAGCTCTTTGTCTCGAGGCAGTGCTGGGAAACGTATCGAGAGCTCTCGATGCATTTCGAGCAACTGATGCAGTCCATGACTCGTTCGTAATCCTATCTCGAAGTTTAAATCGGGACATCATGCGCATGCGGTATGTTATCCCTCGACTATAGCCTACTTCGCCTGGTGGTCAACTAATGACGTCTCCGAAAACCTTAATAAGTAGTTAGTAGGACGTAAAGCAAATAACATCATTATAACACCTAATGACGATACGCCAACTACTTAATAATCTACTCGTAGTCAACTTACCTACCTGTACTTCCTGCATTTTACTTAACCACTGTCCGCTTCCGTGGCGAAATGCTTAGCGTACTGGCGTTTCGTCCAAGGATCTCTGGGTTCGATTCTCGGCTAGGTAAGATATTTTATCCTTCATTGATTAGTTCCTATGGTTCAGGGACTGGGTATGTGAAATAAATAGTAATGAAGAGTGTGATATATGTTTAACATTTAATTGAAACGATTTCTTTTACGACGCATCGAGTTGTGTAATAATTTGAACAGAAAGTAAAATATACCGGTAATTGCATATACTGGTATATGTGTGCGTGTATCGGAAGGGGGACTCGTTCTCGGGTTAAGTCTCCTTCTGGACTATTGACTATCGACTATGGACCCCGTTCCATCCCTCGTTCCACTTTTCAAATTTCGTATATAAGTATGGTAACAAATAGATCGTTTCCTTGAAAAGGATCATTCAAGACCAGCCACATTATTATCGGATCTGAAGGCACATATACAGGATGAAGCCGAACTCCATCGACAAATTTTCGGAAATTGTTCAGGGAAACCTTCTGTGTATATTGGTAGAAGGTACCCGTGGTCTCCGGTGGCTCGTTATAGAGTAGAACCGGTAATTAAATGATGATTTATTCGGTTTTATTACCGCAAACAAATTTATATGAAAATACCTTCACAACAGGGAAATGGCCTGCATTATTCAATAACCAAAACGTACAACACAACACCCAGATAAGGAAAGCCTGTAATATGTAATAACCAAAACGTACAATACAAAACACAGAGCAGTGCGATAACCCTCTGTCGAAACACGTACATTTTTATCCCAGTGTGTTCAATATGTTCTGTCAGTGTACCTACTGTTTTAAAGGTAACAATTCCATGTCGTTGGCTTCCAGCACGTTAAAGATCTCCTTCGGGACATAATTCCCATACCCAGGCGTCTGTCAAGAACTAGCATTTAGGACGGACGTAAAACAAATAACATTATTATGAGTACTATTTTCAGTGCAATACAGATACAAAGCTAACTGATCTGATGACATGGCCACGAGATAACCAGGTTTGTTTACATTATGATTGGTTTATATTGCATGTGTTCAAGTGGAAGAGATTTTATTATCTATTGGTTATTTTGTATATTGAGTAACGTTACAATTACTTCTATTAGCGATCTGGTTGTTTCTGCACGAACAGGTGTGTGTTTGGTAGCCGAAACTCCGATTGCAAAACAAGAACAAACAAAAATATTTGAAGATAAGATTCGAACCACTACAAAACGTAGCGGAGGTAATACCTAACGATCATATTTAGCCAACTGAGCCACACTAACAGCTCGAGTTCAATGTTTACTAATCATTTCTGTTTCTGCTATATTCGTCCTGGCTGAGGTTCAATTGGAGCGTGCCTCGAGAAGCATCGAGAAAGTGACGTCAGGCTCGAGTATCTCAAACGAGAGTTATGCCCATCTCTACGTAGATCTCGAAGATGCATCGAGAGTGGTGACGTCAGTCTCGAGTATCTCGAACGAGAGTTTTGCCCACCACTACAAACTGGGGCCGTTGACTAGAGCTGGGAACGGAGCAGTTGCTCCTATGATTGCAATCGGTAGTGCGAGTGCAGTGCTCCACCCGGTATTCTCCGGTAGTAAACTATTGCTTAGAAACCAATCGGTGCTTCGATCGGCCAGCGGTGGGCGAGCGGAGGACGGAGGAACAGTACTGAATGTGTGCTGGCTTGCAATTCCAGTAGTGGTGAGCAACGGATGTGCTAGCGAAGTAGTAAATGCTGCTTTATAAGTATGAAGAAGGCGAAAATATGAAATATATGCATTCTCATTTATCGCTAGTGTATTATTATTATTATTATTATTATTATTATTATTATTATTATTATTATTATTATTATTATTATTATTGTCCACCTCTGTGGTGTAGTGGTTAGTGTGATTAGCTGCCACCCGCGTAGGCCCGGGTTCGATTCCCGAATCTGCCACGAAATTTGAAAAGTAGTATGAGGGCTGGAACGGGGTCCACTCAGCCTCGGGAGGTCAACTGAGTAGAGGGTTCAATTCCCTCCTCAGCCATCCTCGAAGTAGTTTTCCGCGGTTTCCCACTTCTCCTTCAGGTAAATGCCGGGATGGTACCGAACGCAAGGCCACGGCCGCTTTCTTCTCTCTTCCTTGTCCGTCCCTTCCCATCGTCCCATCTCCCCACAAGGTCCCTGTTCAGCATAGCAAGTGAGGCTGCCAGGGCAAGGTACTGGTCTTCCTCCCCGACCACCGGGCGAGTTGGCCTTGCGGTTAGGGGCGCACAGCTATAAGCTTGCATCCGGGAGATAGTGGGTTCGAGCCCCACTGTCGGCAGCCCTGAAGGTGGTTTTCACATTTTCACACCAGACAAATGCTGGGTCTGTACCTTAATTAAGGCCAGGGTCGCTCCCTTCCCACTCCCAGGCCTTTCCTATCCAATCGTCGCCATAAGACCTTTCTGTGTCGGTGCGACGTAAAACAAATTGTAAAAAATAAAAATAAAAACTAAGTATACCCGACACAGTCTCACGTTCCAGGACACTGCCCTTGAGGCGGTTGAGGTGGGATCCCTCACATTGTCCGAGGGTAAAACCAACCTTGGAGGGTTATACGGAAGGAATTATTATTATTATTATTATTATTATTATTATTATTATTATTATTATTATTATTATAGTTGTTATTGTTGTACGTCCCACTAATCACTTCTGTGGTTTTTCTGCGACTTCGAGGTGCCGGCATTTTGTCCCACAGGAGTTCTTTAATGTGCCGGTAAACCTGCCGCCATGAGACTGCAGAACAATAATATTCAACTTGAAGGCAACACTTAAATACAAAGCATTGAGGAACAAACCGGTCATCTGCATTTCTGTTGACTTCAGGAAAGCGTACGACTCGGTTGATTGACAGTCTCTCTTCGTTATTCTTGAGGAATTGGGGCTTGATTCCAAGACCCTCAACCTCATCAAGGCAACACTCACTGACACTATCTCCAGAGTTAAATTCATGGGGGAGATCTCTGAACCATTTCCTACTAAAACTGGCGTCCGACAAGGTGACGGCCTATCTCCGCTTCTTTTCAACCTCGTCCTAGACAAGTCATCCGCGTGTGGGAGATGGCATGGGATACTGGCGTCCCATACGACTAGGACGACCCAAAGACGGTATTGAGATATCCTGCCTCGCTTTTGCAGATGACCTGGCCATACTGATAGATGATGTCGTCACAGCCGTTAAACAAGTTGAAACCCTTAGCGAATGTGCTGGAAAGGTTGGCCTATAAATTTCCTTTGAAAAGACCGAGTTCTTCTGCTCGAAACGACGTCCAAAATTTGAACACGAATTATGGGCAAATCAACCGAGTACCAGACTTCACGTACTTGGGAGAAATACTTAAACCAACGGGAGGCGAGAAGGCTGCCCAGAAAATTCGCCTACAAAAATTTCGGAAAGCTTACGGTAGAGTTTACAACATATAAAATAAAAAGTGCTTGTACCGCCATGCAAAGATCAGACACTATAATACAGCCCGAAGTCTTATATGCCAGCGAGACCCTTACACTAAACGGGAAAGGTGACCTAGAAAACATTTCAAAAGAAGAAAGAAGAATCCTGAGGAAAATTCTCGGCCCTCGAAAAACAGAAGATGGTTATAGACTGAGGTCACGCAAAGAGACAGACAAACATTGCAGCAGACATCCGCAAAAGACGTCTGAAATGTTATGGGTACGTCCGCAGACTGCCGGCAAGCAGACTGACACACAAGATTCACACCTACATAGAATAGCTAAAAAAATATTCCATGGGTACTGGAAGTGAAGAAAGATCTGGAAAAAGCCCAGATGAACTCAACTGACACCGCGAACAGAAACCTCTATAGGAAAAACCAGAGAACGAAGAGAACGAAGTGAAAAAGAAGACTGGAGCAAAGTGGACAGAAGAACAAAAAAGGATCCACGGAGAAAGGATGAGAGCTGTTTGGCAACTCAGAAAACAGAATCGTTAGAGCTTTGCGTGATCCGTTGAGTCCATACGCACATAATAATAATAATAATAATAATAATAATAATAATAATAATAATAATAATAATAATAATAATAATAATAAAAATATATTTTTCAATTTCACATAGAATTTCAGTATAAATCCCACTGACTTATAATTGAGTTCTACAAAATATAACACTATCTCCCGGATGCAAGCTCACAGCCGCGCGCTCCTAACCGCACGGCCAACTCTCCCGGGAAATTGATGTAACAAAACTAGCGGCTGAGAATATTGTGGACTATGAGGTGGTCGGCAGTGTTCTTAAGACCGAACATCCATCAAGAGGAACTGTGCATTAAGTATAATTATTTTGACATACAGCAAAAGTCTGTCCGGATTTAACTGTTTCTAGTCTTATCCTTCAACACGGCAGCCCCAGCTGATGTTGAAACGATACTTTTTGTGCAATCCAGTGTTGCAGGTAGACACGAGAGGGCATTGCTTTTAAAAGAAGCACTACTCTCACGTTTCAAAAGCCGTAGCAGATCGAATCATGGAGAAACCGAAGCGACGACATGCTCTGATGAAGCCTCTCACTAACTCTCCTATGCCGACGAGTTTATTGCATTATTCACAAACTGGGTTAGTGATGTTCAGGGGTGTCCATAGAACTACTTCAGACTAGAAGATACTTAACAAAACTGGTTTACGGTAGATGTTCTTCTATATACGTATATTACACGGATTGGAGCCGACGCCAGGGACACAGTTGGTCAGTTGTTGCCTTCTTGTCCAAAGGTAGTAAGTTTGAACCTGGCTGAAGACAAAGCCATCTTGAAGATGTTTAAAATGCTACAAAACTCCATGTCATTGGTATCGGCACATAAAATAACACCTAGGGAGAGAGAACCTGGTGTCTGTTAAGACTTTTAGAAATAAAATGCACGAGGATTATTATTATTATTATTATTATTATTATTATTATTATTATTATTATTATTATTATTATAAACGAATGCAGATGAAATTAAAATATGAAATTGCACTTTCGATGTAAGGAAGAAATTCTCAAAAATAAATATATTCGGATCAGAATTGACAGTATATCTTTGAAGAAAAATCTCTCATGCGAAATATCTGGTTAATGTTTATTTACGTACTTAAGCCTACAACATTTTCTTACTCCTTGGTTGAATGGTGAGCGTATAATCTATATATATAAAATAGCTTGTCCTGACTGACTGACTGACAGATTCATCATCGCCGAGCCAAAACTACTGGACATAATGAAATGAAATTTTGGGGATACATTCATATTAAGATGTAGGTGCTCGCTAAGACAGGATTTTTGGATATTCCGTCCCTAAAGGGGTGAAAAGGGGGGTGAAATTTTAAAAAGAGTGTATCTATATCTCAAAACTTTAAAAGTTTACAAATGTGAAAATTGGTATTTAGAATCTTCTTTTAAAATAAGGAAACACGTTTTTTTTTTTTTGTTTTTTTTTTTTACCGAGCTCGATAGCTGCAGTCGCTTAAATGCGGCCAGTATCCAGTATTCGGGAGATAGTAGGTTCGAACCCCACTGTCGGCAGCCCTGAAAATGGTTTTCCGTGGTTTCCCATTTTCACACCAGGCAAATGCTGGGGCTGTACCTTAATTAAGGCCACGGCCGCTTCCTTCCCACTCCTAGCCCTTTCCTGTCCCGTCGTCGCCATAAGACCTATCTGTGTCGGTGCGACGTAAAGCAACTAGCGTTTATTGGTTATTTTTTTGTTTTCAGAAAATCCCAATAGGACGGGTGAAAAGGGGCGAAAAATTGGTTGAATGCCTTTAATCAGGATACCGGTACTTATATCTCAGAAACTGAAGATATTACAGACCTGAAAATTTGTACTTTTGATTTCTTTTAAAAATAAAGAAATACGCATTTTTTGTTTTTGGTAAATTCAATTAGTGGGAGGGTGAAAAGAGGGGGTAATTTTTAAAATGGGTGTATCTATATCTCAAAACTTTGAAAGTTTACAGATGTAAAAATAGGTATTTAGAATCTTCATTAAAAATAAAGAAACACGTATTTTTTTCGGAAAATCCCAACAGGAGGTGTGGAAAGAGGTGAAAAAGGGGTTGAATGCATTTAATGAGGATACTTATATCTCAGAAACTGAAGATATTACAGACCTCCTTTAAAAATAAAGAAACACATATTTTTTGTTTTGTTTTTGGAAACTCCAAGTAATGTGGGGTGAAAAGGCGGTGAATTTTTAAAATGAGTGTATATCACAAAACTTTTAAAGTTTAGAGATGTAAAAAATTGATATTTAGAATCTTCTTTAAAAACAAAGAAACATGTATTTTTCATTTTCGGAAAATCCCATTAGGAGGGGTGAAAAAGGAGTTGAATGCCTTTAATGAGGATACTTAAATCTCAGAAACTGAAGATATTACAGACGTGAAAATTCGTATTTGGGATTTCCTTTAAAAACAAAGAAACATTTTGTTTTTGTTTTTGGAAAGTCCAAATAGTGGGGGGGTGAAAAGGGGGGGGGGGATTTTTAAAATGAGTGTATCTATATCTCAAAACTTTAAAGGTTTGCACATGTAAAAATTGATATTTAGGATCTCCTTTAAAAATAAAGGAACACGTACTTTTTTTCTGTAGATCTGAATAGGAGGGGTGTAAAAGGGTGAATAATGGCTTGAATACCTTTAATGAGGATACATATATCTCAGAAACTGAAGATATTACACAACTGAAAATTTGTATACGGTATCTCCTTTAAAAATAAAGAAACACGTAATTTTTTTGTTTTTGGAAAATCCAATTAATGGCGGTTAAACAGGAGTGACATTTTGGGGTGTATATTTTGAAAGACTATATCTACAGAATATCTGAGAAACGTAGAATGTTACAGACGTAAAAAGTGGTATTTGGAATCTCCTGTAAACGTTAAGAAACATAGGTGATTTGTTTTTGGAAACTCCTCTTAAGGGGATCTAAAAAGGGGTGAAATTTTAAAATGAAAATTCCTACAGTATATCTCACAAAACTTAAGTCCGACTCGTTGGCTGAATGGTCAGCGTACTGGCCTTCGGTTCAGAGGGTCCCGGGTTCGATTCCCGGCCGGGTCGGGGATTTTAATCGCTTCTGATTAATTCTTCTGGCTCGGGGACTGGGTGTATATGTCCGTCCCAACACTCTCCTCATCATATTCAGACAACACACTACACTACCAACCACCACAGAAACACGTAATAGTGCTTACATCCCTCCATAGAGGGTTGGCGTCAGGAAGGGCATCCGGCCGTAAAAACAGGGCCAAATCCACATGTGCGACGCAGTTCGCACCCGCGACCCCACAGGTGTGGGAAAAAGCGGCAGGAAAAGAAGAAAGAAAGATATCTCACAAAACTTAACATGTTACAGAAGTGAAAAATGGTATTTTTAAAACGTGTATTTTTAGTTTTCGGAAATACCACTTGGGTGGACGGGGGGGGTTAAAAGTGACTGAAAGTGGTGTTGCATTCTTTTAATTAGGCTACTGTTATCTCAAAAATGAAGATGTTACAGAAGTGAAATTTGATATTTGGAATCTGCTTTAAAAGTAAAGAAACAGGTATTCTCGGAAAATCCAACGAATGGGTAGGGGGGGGGGGGAGGTGAAAGATTTGAAAAATTAAGTGACTTAATTGTATGAGAATACTTACATCTAATAAAAACTAAAGTTGTTAAGGCCTACAGACCTGAAAATTGGTATTTGGATCTCCTTTAGAAACAAAGAAAAGCCCGTTTGGGGGGGGGGGGAATCATCTTGGGGGGCGGGAGTGAATTCCTTTCATCAGGACATATAAATCAAAAACTGAAGAAGTTACAGTCGTGTTATTGGTATTTAGATGATCCTTTACTATTAAAGAAACAAGTATTTTTTGCCGGAAAATTCACTTGGGGCGAGGGGGGAGGAGTATGAAAGTGAAAAAAAGTGAATTATTTTAATCTCAAAACTGAAGGTAATAGACGTGAACATCGGTGTTTGGAATCTCCTTTAAACATAAAGAAACACGCCTTCTTTTAGTATTTCTTTGGGGGGGGGGGGGGGGGTAAATAAACTTAACGGCGGTGGGGTGTAATACGTGGTGAGACCAATTGATTTTACTGTTCATTGTGTATTTATAAGGAGCCTCCGTTGCTCAGGCGGCAGCGCGTCGGCCTCTCACAGCTGGGTTCCGTGGTTCAAATCCCGGTCTCTCCATGTGACATTCGTGCTGGATAAAACGGAGGCGGGACAGGTTTTTCTCCGGATACTCCGGTTTTCCTGTCATTATTCATTCCAGCAACACTGTCCAAAATCATTTCATTTGTCATCCATTAATCATTGCCCCAGAGGAGTGCGACAGGTTTTGGTTGCCGGCACAATTCCTACTGTCGCCGCTAGATGGGGGCGTTATTCATTCCATTCCTGGCCCTGTCGAATGACTGGAAACAGGCTGTAGATTTTCGATGTACTTATTCTGATCATAAACCGATCATTTTTAATATTTCCTGGGTTCGTTTTCAAGAGCCATCTTTTTCTTCGGAGAACGTTCTTATATTACAGTAGATTCCCCTGGCATATAAATAACAATTTAAACACATTTGAAATAAACGATAGGAATGAGATTGAACGTTCCATTTTTCACCTCTATAATAAGGTCAATAATGCACGGAAGTATGTCATTCGTATGGCCAGAAATCCCGCACACTTGCCTACGCGCGACAATGGTGCTGGTCACATTCTCAACAATGACCATGGCAGCAGATGTAATTTACCGCCAAGTAGCGGTTTTGCATCTTTCTGTTGGGTCTAGGAACATTGATAATAATAATAATAATAATAATAATAATAATAATAATAATAATAATAATAATAATAATAATAATAATAATGTTCTGGACCGTCGTCAAAATGTGCGATCCAAGCTGGAAACTGGTCCTGGCCGGGTAATGACTGCGATTTCTGTCCGGCCGCGGGTTCATTACTGCCAAGTTACCCAAGACGGCACCACGCCGGATTTCCTCAAGGATTTGATCCATATTAAAAATGCTTATAGGAAATGATGGCAAAAATTTAGGGAGCCAACTGACCGGTTGGAATACCTGGACCTAGCCCGGGAAGTACGAAATCGATTGCTGGAAAGAAAGATTGAGAAGTGGGAGGAAAATTGCCGTAATCTATTAGGAAACGAATCAGATCACGAATTTTGGCGGATTCTCTCAGAAAACGAGTCAGATCGCGAATTTCGGCGGATTATATATAAAACAATAAGCATTCAATTATATATTTCAGTATAATCTCGTAGCGAAGCACGGGTATCTTGCTAGTAAATAATAAATGTGAATGCACTGCATGTGACAGAGTCTTTCCCTCAAAGAGAGACGACTGAAGCATGTGTAATTTTAGTTCACTTTGTCACTGATTTGTAATTTGTTTGTGCAAGTTATTTTCTTGATTTTATATTATGTACATTCACTCCAAATTGTATTTCGTCTGGTGTGATAGAGTATGTTCATTCTGTATGTTTCTCCCTTAGCCCCTTATTTTTATATATGCCCATTAGCCACCACACCACACCTCTTAGTTCTTTATTTAGGTGTCTTTCTTTCCTTATTGACACATTTGAATAATTTCATAAAATTCTGACAGTGTTCTTTTGGTTTCACATTCTGCCCTAATCATCTGTTTCTCCTTGTCCCTCACTCTAATCGTTACTTTTTTTATGAATCTCTTCTCTTTACTGTTCGTCTCTTTATCCCAGTGTTCTCCCATTCCTATTCTTTCTAGCATACTTTTCGCTTTCGACACCCAATACTCAACACCTAGGTGTTTCATCTGGTGTTGGTATGCTAGGCTCAATATTTCGCTCCCATCTCCCCTTCTTAATCTTAACCAATATTTTACTACTTTCCTGCTCATGTCTGTTTGGATGCTGATATCTTCACATAGTCTTCTAGCTCCACTATTTGCTGTGCATTCTGGTAGACCCATTATTATTTTACATAATTTGTTACTTATTACATCTAATTCTTTTTTGTCTACTTCGATACCCCATATTTCTGCACCATACAGTGTCCTTCATTTCACAAGAGCATTTAAAATATTTTTGTGCAACTTGTATTCCATATTTGGCATCTTCCTCTCTAAAGACTTTGTACTTGATACGGCGGCCAATCCTTTCAATCTGGCACGACTTACTTGCTCCTTCCACATCCCATTCGATGTTATTGATTCCTATAAATTCTAATTTATTTAAAACTTCTAATTCTACACCTTCTAACCAGCAGCGCCTTTCGTTTCTCTTTAATTTATTTAATCTTTCACAAACCATTACTTTTGTTTTCTTGATATTTATTTTTAAATTCCATGTACTGCAATATTTGGCCGTTTCCTTAAGACTGTTTTGCATACCGACTGTTGTTAGTGAGAGCAGAAGGATGTCGTCTGCGAAAACTAGGCCAGGAATTTCTTTGTTATTTAAGCAGGGGCTTGTCCTATCCTCCTTCCCCTGACAGTCCATTACATCATTAATAAAAAGTAAAAACAATATTGGTGATAATTTACATCCCTGCTTAAGACCGATATTCGAGTGCATCCTGCCTACCATTAGATTTTCCTTAACTTTAATCGAGCATATCACTTCTACATATAATTCTTCTATGGCTTTAATAATTTTATTTGACATCCCTATTCCAGCCAGCTTCGCAACGACAGCCCGTCTGCTCACCGAATCAAAAGCTTTTTGCAGGTCTATTGCTGCAATATATAACCTTATTTTTTCGCTAGTGGCTTTACGTCGCACCGAGACAGATAGGCCATATGGCGACGAAGGGATAGGAAATGCCTAGGAGTTGGAAGGAAGCGGCCATGGCCTTAATTACGGTACAGTCCCAGCATTTTCCTGGTGTGAAAATGGGAAACCACGGAAAGCCATTTTCAAGGCTGCCGACATCTCCCGGATGCAAGCTCACAGCCGCGCGCCCCTAACCGCACAGCCAACTCGCTCGGTAGTGTGACATTAAACCACTAGCAAATAAATAAATAAATAAATAAATAAATAAATAAATAAATAAATAAATAAATAAATAAATAAATAAATAAATAAATAAATAAATATTCGTGTCGGTAAATCTACCGATAAGAGGCTAACGTATCTGAGCACCTTCAAATACAATCTGACTAAGCTGGAATCAAACACACCAACTTGAGCTCAGAAGGTCAGCGCTCTATCGTCTGAACTACTCATCTCGGCCACAAAATAAAAACTGAACATATATTTCTTACGAAAGATATCGAAACCTTTATATTCTTCGGAGGTATTCACCATATCTTACTTTTAAAAAAGACATTTATTGCTTATTGTTTAACTACTGTACAGTTTGTACCAGTTAAACTTCTAGACCTGAGGCTCCCAAAATGCAAATCCCGTGCCGCCACCTCAACCACCCAAGCGTAATTGTAACAAAAATTCTGAGCAGCACGTAGGGCTATATTTCAGAATGTAAAACAAATTAAAGGATTTAAACATTCACAACATAGTAACTTATTTCAACAAAAACTAGGATTAGTGGCCGAAATAAGAATGTGAATTATAATATATAAAAGTAATCATACGTCAACAAAGTGTCAATACAAAACTGGTGTTTCAAATCCGAAGATAATGTTAAATGAACGTGTAAGAAAATTAACTAACTCTGAGAGAAAACTGGAAGATAGGATAGGAGAGTGGACAGGAGGAGAATATCGAAATATACTCTGCAATACGATATATGGCCACTAGAAGCCCAATGCTAGATGGCTCTTAGTATATCCATTTAACAGGCACCACTGCTCTAAACTCTCTCATTTAACAAAGAATTATGCTCCATTTAAATTACTACGAACGTACAGTTGCTCGATTTTGTGAAGAAGACAAGCCAGTTATTAATATATTTACATAATACAGCAGACTGGACATTGACCGAGAGAAGGAAGAAGCAGCTCAAATGACATTCCTGAGAAGCATTACGAGAGAAACCAGACGAGACAGGGTACGAAATGGAGTAAGAAGGCAGAGAGTTGATGCTGGGAGACTGCAGGACAGGAGTGGTTTGGGTGCATCATGAAAATAACAGAATATTGCCAAAAGAGGCGTACATTGCCAAAAGAGGCGTACAAGGAAATGACGACGGAATAGGTCAAGAACTCGGCCCAGAACTAGATGGAAGGCGTGGAAGTTCCTTTTGGGGATCATTGTAAGTACCTAGGTGTTAATATAAGAAAAGACCTTCATTGGGGTAATCACAAAAATATGATTGTTAATAAAGGGTACAGGTCTCTGCACATGGTTATGAGGGTATTTAAGGGTTGTAGTAAGGATGTAAAGGAGAGGGCATATAAGTCTGTGGTAAGACCCCAACTAGAGTATGGTTCCAGTGTATGGGACTCTCACCAGGATTACTTGATTCAAGAACTGGAAAAAATCCACACAAAAAAGCAGCTCGATTTGTTCTGGGTGGTTTCCGACTAAAGAGTAGCGTTACAAAAATGTTGCAAAGTTTGGGCTGGGAAGATTTGGGAGAAAGGAGACGAGCTGCTCGATTAAGTGGTATGTTCCGAGATGTCAGTGGAGAGATGGCGTGGGAGGACATCAGTAGACGAATAAGTTCGAGTAGTGTCTTTAAAAGTAGGAAAGATCACAAAATGAAGATGAAGTTAGAATTCAAGAGGACAAATTGGGGCAAATATTCGTTCATAGGAAGGGGAGTTAGGGATTGGAATAACTTACCAAGGGGAATGTTCAATAATTTTCCAATTTCTTTGCGATCATTTAGGAAAAGGCTAGGAAAATAACAGGTATGGACTCTGCCACCTGGGCGACTGCCCTAAATGCAGATCAGTATTGATTGATTGATTGATTGATTGATTGATTGATTGATTGATTGATTGAAAGCAGTGGATCGTGTGTAAGGGAACTAAGTGAGAGAGAAATCAAACTTGACCGAATGTTCGAAGAGGAATGGTGGATGGACAGAGTGAAGTGGAGGGTATTAGTAAACTACCCTACAAGGAGAGAATTTGGAACTTGGTACGGATGGCGGTGGTGGTGATTATTTTAAGTAACACTGAGCAACCATCCTCTCTTAACACTAATTAGAAGGGGAAAAGGAAGAGGACTGATACTTTGAAGAATGAAGGTATTGGCAAAAGCAAGACAACGGCCGCGAAGAGTGTGAAAATGAAAGACTTCCTAGGTTTCGCAAACCTAATACCAACGGGGTCGAAAGAGAACAAGAGTTGACCAAAGGAGGTTGGATAGGAAATGTGAGGAGCCTGGCACAAGTCGATTAAAATAGAAGCAGTACCAGACTAAGCTAGAGAAACCATGGTCGCCAGTAGACGCTCCCAATTTGAGAGCGCCTTTACTCCTTCAAGTCGCCGCTTAAGACAGGCAGGCAGAGAATACTGTGGATGTATTCTAACGTGGGAACGAATAATGATGATGATGATAATGGCGATGATGATGACGAGGGATGAGACAAATTATCTTCCACATCTTGAGCATACATTAAATAGCCCAAGTTTGTACAACATTTCACAAAGGCTTCGAAGTGTCACGAAGAATTAGACGAGTTTTGCATGTACTGTAACAGCAGTACTACTAAACCAGTAACAGGTACGTCTAAAGTTAAGCATATTTTAAAATACCGAGACTATTCGCGAACAACTGGACAGCGAAAATCGTAATTCGTTCGAAGCTCAATTTAAAAAAAAGAAGGTGAGTTTTGTAGGCTCATATCCGACACATTACACTACAGAGGAGAAGGCGGTACTGAGCAGTTACATCACCCGCCGGTTGTTCCGGTGGACAACCTATTGCTATTCCAGCCATGGCGAGCAGCGCCGGATATTGTGCTGCATCCATTGTTTACACAAGTTTATTATCATACAAAAGTCTCACTACTGATACGAGGACCGCTTACCAAAAATTTATCAATCTCTTAAGGGAAAATACAGACTGTATTACATTTATATGAGAAGTTACGTTGCGCAAATCCTCAGAAAGGAAGTAGGTCTACAAGCGTTTTAGTCGCTCTACTGTACTATCAACATTATTTGCATGTTTTCTCCTGTATATCCATGCTATTAACGAAGCCTATATGGAACAGATATATAATGGTGGCGTAATAGCCGAGTACAAGTGGCATAATCACTGACTTCTCACAAGAAAAAAAAAAAGACCGTGGTTCGAATCCCGGTTAATGCATGCGTGAGTTTTGAAATGAACAATTTATGGCCCGTGGTTCAGATTTCATGTAGGCCTAAAACTTGAGGTCCACTGACAATGATTACGATATCAAGTCACATAAAACTACAGGTACCGAGCGAGTTGGCCGTGCGGTTAGGGTCGCACAGCTGTGAGCTTGAATTCAGGAAGTGGTGGGTTCGAATCTCACCATCGGCAGCCTTGAAGTCGTTTCCCGTGGTTTTAAATTTTCACACCAAGCAAATTCTGGGGCTGCACCTTAATTAAGGCCTTCACCATCCTTGCATCGCCGAATGCCTACGATATGTTAGTGCGACGTTAAATCACAATAAAAAAACTTACAAGCTTGCTTGCTTTAAAAGATGTATGAAAATAAAAATATATATAAGTTAAGACTAGCTGTTTTTTCCTTCGTTGATAGGTAAGATTTTGTACAGTTCCACAAAATGTATCTTTCATCCCTATAGCAGCAATGCCATCTAGCGGAAGCGAGTTGCAGCAGAAGAAACAGAGAACAACTCAACTAACAATAGTCAGTCAGTGATTCTATTGTTGATTACCGACGCTAGTTAACTCGGAAGTTCGCAAATAATGTAATAATCGCGAATATCTCCGTAATTATTCCTCGTGCTGAAAAACAGCATGAAACATAAAGGATCAGAAATTATGTTTTTGTATATATATATAGTATACATTACAAGTTGCTTTACATCGCACCGACACAGATAGGTCTTAAGGCAACTATGGGATAGGAAAGGGCTAGGAGGTGGAAGGAAGTGGCCTTGGCCTTTATGCCTGGTGTGAAAATGGGAAACCATGCAAAACCATCTTCACGGCTGCCGACAGTAGGGTTCGAGCCCACTGTCTCCCGAATGCAAGCTCACAGGTACGTGCACCCTATTAACCTTGCGTGCACCTAACCGCACGGTCAACTCGCTCGGTTCAGAAATTATATTTTCGAATTTTATTATATATAGTATTTCGATGCAGCTAATAGTTAACGGAGATATTTGACAATCCCTGTTTTGACCCCCCTAATACTACCACGTTAATAACAATAATAATAATAATAATAATAATAATAATAATAATAATAATAATAATAATAATAATAATAATAATACAAATAATCGTATGACCTCAGCTACCGTGTGCAAGAATTTTAATTTGACATCACCTGGCTGCTTGCTCGTCAATTTCGGCTACGCTACTGTATGCTAATGAATAATACACTGACTGACAGAGCAAATGCAACACCAAGAAGGAGTGGTCAGAACTTTATCCCAATTGCAGGGTAGACTGACGTCACTGAGGTATGCTCATGATGTGAAATGTGCCGCTGTGCTGCGCACGTAGCGAACGATAAATGGGACACGGCGTTGGCGAATGGCCCACTTCGTACCGTGATTTCTCAGCCGACAGTCATTGTAGAACGTGTTGTCGTGTGCCACAGGACACGTGTATAGCTAAGAATGCCAGGCCGCCGTCAACGGAGGCATTTCCAGCAGACAGACGACTTTACGAGGGGTATGGTGATCGGGCTGAGAAGGGCAGGTTGGTCGCTTCGTCAAATCGCAGCCGATACTCATAGGGATGTGTCCACGGTGCAGCGCCTGTGGCGAAGATGGTTGGCGCAGGGACATGTGGCACGTGCGAGGGGTCCAGGCGCAGCCCGAGTGACGTCAGCACGCGAGGATCGGCGCATCCGCCGCCAAGCGGTGGCAGCCCCGCACGCCACGTCAACCGCCATTCTTCAGCATGTGCAAGACACCCTGGCTGTTCCAATATCGACCAGAACAATTTCCCGTCGATTGGTTGAATGAGGCCTGCACTCCCGGCGTCCGCTCAGAAGACTACCATTGACTCCACAGCATAGACGTGCACGCCTGGCATGGTGCCGGGCTAGAGCGACTTGGATGAGGGAATGGCGGAACGTCGTGTTCTCCGATGAGTCACGTTTCTGTTCTGTCAGTGATAGTCACCGCAGACGAGTGTGGCGTCGGCGTGGAGAAAGGTCAAATCCGGCAGTAACTGTGGAGCGCCCTACCGCTAGACAACGCGGCATCATGGTTTGGGGCGCTATTGCGTATGATTCCACGTCACCTCTAGTGCGTATTCAAGGCACGTTAAATGCCCACCGCTACGTGCAGCATGTGCTGCGGCCGGTGGCACTCCCGTGCCTTCAGGGGCTGCCCAATGCTCTGTTTCAGCAGGATAATGCCCGCCCACACACTGCTCGCATCTCCCAACAGGCTCTACGAGGTGTACAGATGCTTCCGTGGCCAGCGTACTCTCCGGATCTCTCACCAATCGAACACGTGTGGGATCTCATTGGACGCCGTTTGCAAACTCTGCCCCAGCCTCGTGCGGACGACCAACTGTGGCAAATGGTTGACAGAGAATGGAGAATCATCCCTCAGGACACCATCCGCACTCTTATTGACTCTGTACCTCGACGTGTTTCTGCGTGCATCGCCGCTCGCGGTGGTCCTACATCCTACTGAGTCGATGCCGTGCGCATTGTGTAACCTGCATATCGGTTTGAAATAAACATCAATCATTCGTCCGTGCCGTCTCTGTTTTTTCCCCAACTTTCATCCCTTTCGAACCACTCCTTCTTGGTGTTGCATTTGCTCTGTCAGTCAGTGTACATAGCCTAGCACACAAGCTATCTCTAAACTTAAATGCCAAGTTTCGACAAATTCCGTTAAGCCATTTTCCCATTATATCGTGACAAGACCAAACAACAAGAGACAAAACAGAAAACGACAAAAGGGCAAACAAACAAAAACTGAACTGAACCTAGAGTACTTTTGACGTTTTTTAAGAAAAAAAAAAAAAACGGAGTGTGAGACTAAAATTTGAAGTGTACAGACTTTTGTTTTTGCTAATACATCGAACGTTCTGAACAACGCAAGGGTGGACAAGGGCTAGGATTGGGAAGTTGGCGGCCATGACCTTAATTAGGTACAGCCTCAGTATTTGTCTAGTAAAAGTAAGAAGGCCGGGCTGAGTGGCTCAGACGGTTGAGGCGCTGGCCTTCCGACCCAAACTTGGCAGGTTCGATCCTGGCTCAGTCCGGTGATATTTGAAGGTGCTCAAATGTCAGCCTCGTGACAGTAGATTTACTAGCAAGTAAAATAACTCCTGCGGGACAAAACCGTTAAAGTAGTTAGTGGGACGTAAAGCAATTATTATTATTATTATTATTATTATTATTATTATTATTATTATTATTATTATTATTATTATTATTATTATTATTAAAACTAAGAAGTAAACTCGTGTCCGCTTTTCCCTCGAGGTAGTGCTGTTCTTATCAGGTATGCCTTCATCGGAGATGAACTGCATGTAACCTGTTAACCACATACCAGCCCCCTCCCAATCTTAAAATTTTTGGCAGAATTGAAAATCGAATCTAAGCCTCTGAGAACGGCACTTAATGGCGATAATCGTTACACTATGGAGGCGATGAGAGAACTGAAAACCATGGAAAACCATTTCCAGTGTGGGATTCGAACCTACCATCTCCGGAATGCAAGCTAACAGCTACGCGACCAGAACCGCATAGCTCAATCGCTCGGTAGTTATAATTGTATTTATAAGTCACTTGGTGGAGTAGAGTAGTTAGCTTAACGCCCGGTCGCCTTTGCCACCAGAAATTAATCTCGTACACATTTTTAGTGTAGGCCAAGTGCATCTCCGG
Source organism: Anabrus simplex (assembly GCF_040414725.1). Lineage (NCBI taxonomy): Eukaryota > Metazoa > Arthropoda > Insecta > Orthoptera > Tettigoniidae > Anabrus > Anabrus simplex. The sequence continues at coordinate 1,514,812,679 of NC_090265.1, read as the reverse complement.
ATGTGGAAATCTCGTTTCTTAATTTTACGACTTCCTGACGGGGAATCGAAAACATGTCCTTCCGGATAAAAGGAGAACACCTTTACCACATCGGCCAGGCAACCCCTAGTTTCGTTCAGTAGTCACGTTAAATATGACCGATTGTTCCTGGTACAGTACGATATATTTTGATGAGTCAATTAATCTAATCTTGTTCACGCTGTGGGACACGATCACCACTCTTGAATGAACGGGAACATTTCTTTCTATAATTCCAACTATTCGCTCTCTCCTCAGCTTGATGGAGTCTCATCGTTAATGCACCAGTGTTTTTGTTGTGTCTTGCAGAACTAAGTGGAACAAGCGATTAGGGTTCAGCCGTCTGCGAGCAAACCTCTACTCTCGGTCGGTAGGTCACGAGTCTCAGATGGCATGAGCCATGACACAGCAGTTAGAAATGAACTTAGAGATTTCTATGAAATATACACTCCAAGAAAGCATCGCGAAAGTCTGTGGAGGTGTGGAAGATAACGGCTTCCAGTATCTATAACCCTTTTCCTAGAGTTTGTTGTGGAGATTAGTAGGCTTATAGGAGTATGGTACAACCTTCAAGAATTCGTCGTTTTAAATATGTTTTTATCTGAATCTCTACTTCATGTACAGCAATACAACTTTGTAAATAAAAACAGTACATGTTTATAATAGAACCGCCTGTTTTTAGAACTGACATAGGCGTTATCATACTCACTAATTATTCAAAATGACGGTTGTTTATGTGTCAGTATCTCCGTTTCCTTCATAGCTTATTAATATACAGTATTTGCATTCAGCTTTCTCTAAGTGACCTGTTTCTCAGCTACAAAACTGATCACTTCTAGGAATATGTTTTCAAAGTCATTTTAATTTTGTGTTACTGTAATATAATACATTTTGATTTTTTCATACAGATATTTTTTGTCCAAACAACCCTAGGCAAATGATTCTGGTCAATATTTTAGAAATTATACCGAGAATATAAGGAAAGGAAAGAACATCAAGACAGAACACATATTTTAGAAGTCATGAGAGAATCAGAGTTGAAGAAAAGTAGTTTTTCTCAGTCATGCACTAACACACTAATCTTTCATTGACTGCTAAAACTCAGCAACTTACTTTGTAGTGCATAATATGAAAACCAACACAGATATTTACAAAATAGTTTCACCAGAATGTACACAAATAAAAAATAGCTTTAAAAATATTTTGAATAGATTGTAACATATACCAATACCCTTAACTTAGGAGAGTGGAGTGATGAGGACAGGATTGTAAGTGATTTACCAGGCTCCTCACTTTCAATACTGTCGGGGTCGGAAGAGAACTAGAGTTATCCAGGGGAGGTTGGATAGGAAGGCTGAAAGCAAGGAGGCTGGTACAAGTAAGTGCAAATAATGTCAGACTCAGCTAGAATACCCGTGGTCGCCAATCCAATCTCCCCCGCCAGGGTTAGCCTCTTTAAGTCACGATGAAAGGCAGGAGGTACTATCGATTTATTCTATCACTCCCACTTTCTGCGGGGAGGGGGGGCGACGTCATTAAAATATTAATAAACGCAATGACAAGTCAGTAATCCCAGCATAGTGATATAAGAAAAATAAGATAAAATTAACTAAATATACTTCAAACAGTCCAGCAAGATGAAATCTTTGTCTTACGATTTACAAACACGATGACTTGACGATAGTTCATAACGAAACTTTGGGACTATTAGGTCTTGTAGAAATGAACAAATATTTCGATATGTTTCAAATCTATTACCAGAGCCGTCATCTAGGCTAGTGACTAGGGCTCGGAAGTTGAAGACCTATAAACTGCCTAGAAAAGACCTGAAAAAATCAAAAAAAAAAAGGACCTCAAAACTGGCAAAAAGTACGTTAAAATGCGATCCAAATTCATTCATAATTTGAGTTTTAATTACGTACTTAATGGAGCATAATGTTTAAAAATGCAAAGTTCTGGTGGTATGCAACATAGGGTGTGGGATTAAAATTCTTTTTTTCAGACATTATATATTATATTAACATAATTTTAAAAAAGAGATTCCGAGTTAGTTAATAAAAGTAGGACCTACTTGCCGAATTTAGAAGGAAATATTTTTCCACCTAGAATGAATTTAGCGAACCCGCAATGGACATCCTGGAGGAAGAAATTGATGTATGTTTTTTTTTTTTTTTTTTTTTTGCTAGTTGCTTTACGTCGCACCGACACAGATAGGTCTTATGGCGACGATGGGGCAGGGAAGGGCTAGGAGTGGGAGGGAAGCGACCGTGGACTTAATTAAGGTACAGCCCCAGCATTTGCCTGGTGTGAAACCATCTTCAGGGCTGCCAACAGTGGGGTTCGAACCCACTATCTCCCGAATACTGGATACCGGCCGCACTTAAGCGACTGCAGCTATCGAGCTCGGTGAAATTGAAATGAGTACGACTGGAATTATATTCGGCTTAACCACAGCAGGGTTACAGAAACTGGAATTCGGAAACCTTATGTCAGTTGGCTTTGCAGTATATCACAGTTGTCATCTCCTGGTTATTAGGTGTAAATGATGGTCGGTTTTCAGACAGCACGTTGCGAAACATCGAGAACTTTCTCTTCATATCAGCGGATGTTAAGGGTTCATACTCGAAGCAAGTGAGATTTTCCCCTTTAAAAACACATAAAATTGACCTCCTTTCAGTGTCTCACTTATCTTGCACATAATTTGATACCTCTGGTTTTTCAAGTATTAGTTCCATTTTCATTTCAATTTCTCTCTCTTCAGTTATAGTTCGAATATATGTATTTACTAGAGAAAAGGTGTTTAAGAGGTGATGGATGACTTAATGATGATTCGAATTGAGAGTGGGCAGTAAAACTGTAGTCGAAGGAAGGCGAAGTTGCAAACAAGCCGTTAAGTCCTAAACAAAGGCAAAAAACAATAATCTAAAAACGCAAAAATGCAAAAAAAACAATCAACCAAAAACGCTAAAAGGCGGAAAACAACAAACCCGAAACGCAAAAAAGGCAAAAAAACAATCAGCCAAAAACGCAAAAAAGGCAAGAAACGACAAATAAAACCCGACATTTTATGGCCTATTAATGACCCTGAATGAACATAAACAGTATCCATGTTGGGCCTCGTCTTCGGACACTCCAGGGAAAAAAAAAAAAGGTTTTTTCCTCAACCTCCGAGCCCTACTAATAAAAATAAAGCGATCATGGCATTCGACCTCCGTAGATAGTATGACAGAAAGGCTGCAGTAATGAAATTTAATCTTCTTCTTATTCTTCTTCTTATTTTCGTACCGCTTTTCCCACACCTGCGGGGTCGCGGTGCGAAGTGCGTGGGACATGTGGATTTGGCCCTTTTTTACGGCCGGTTGTCCTTCCTGACGCCAACCCTATATGGACAGATGTAATCACTATTGCGTGTTTCTGTGGTGGTTGGTAGTGTGCTGTGTTGTGTGACTATGAAGAGGAGAATGTTGGGACGGACACAAACACCCAGTCCCCGAGCCAGAAGAATTAATCAGAAGCGATTAAAATCCATGACCCGGCCGGAAATCGAACCCGGGATGTTCTCAACCGAAGTGCATTACACTGAACATTCAGCCAATGAGTCGGACAGTAATAAAATTTAGTATTCCATGGTATTTGGAGTTGAAGAAGAAGGAGAAAATGATCGAACTCTTGATGGTGGCTATAATCAGCTCAGTATATAGCAGTTTTGTTTAAATTATTCAAGTAGGGCCTATGTATCAATCTCTATTGCCTCTCGAGAATGTATATCGCATCATCGAAAATCATTTTATGGTGATTATGTACGACATGTTAGGCTACCGCAGACATCTCTGGCTGATAGTTTAAATGCCCCGATGTTCATGAGACTTCCTGCTATGTGATAGTTGTTCAAGGGACTTTGGGACACGGTTGCCTATTTCCATAGTTTTCCACAAATCATCCTGGAAATTTATTGTCGTGTTGAGAATAATAACAATAGAATTGTAAGTTAATTTCAGACGGATCGCAAGAGTAATTTTTGACTTATGACATATTTCATGGTTGATATCCTTGAAAATTGGGTAAAATTCAAAATATCTCACTCAGTATAAAAATGTGTATGGAGATGAAAACTAGGGAAATAATACCATTCTGTAATATATATTTTTTAATTCTCTAAAATTTACTCATTTAACACTACACTAGAGTCCCGTTTAACTGAATTTGATGGGACCAATAGTGCTTCGGTTGAACGAACATTCGATTAAACGGGGATAATTGGATTTCAAAATAACTACAGACATTAATTTACTGTATTAACTCGCTAACAGTGCAGTAACATAATATAGTAATTTCAAACGAAAAACACACACGATACGATACGATAGGCCTAATGCCTATGCCATTTTAACTCAAGAAAATAAAACATTAAGGCTTCTAAATTAAGTTTAAGTCAGCTTGTGAAAAAAACCTTTTTTTTTTTTTTTTTTTTTTTTGTTTAAGATTAGATGAACGCTTCTTAGAAGCTCGATCTATAAGTGCTGAGAAGTGCTTTTCCGGTGCTTCCGCGTAAAACAAGATCGCGCACAATTTTTAACGACTGTTACCCGGGAATTCGGCTAACCGGCATTAGGTTAAACGGGATTCCAATATAATTTCAATTTTTGTTGATATTTGAATGTTTTCTAATTTATTTAATATTGTACTCAATGAACCAAAGATAATGTTGAGGAAAATATAAAACTTACTAATTTTGTTTGTCTGGTCACGAAGTAATTTTATACTAGCTGTCACGATAAATGGGCAATATTTGCACCCCATGCAACATTACACATAATTAAAAAAAATCGTTTTCATCTTCTTTTACTGTTTTTCCCACACCTGTGGGGTCACGGGTGCGAACTGTGTCGCACATGTGGATTTGGCCCTGTTTTACGGCCGGATGCCTTTCCTGACGCCAACCTTTTATGGAAGGATTAATCAAACACGATAAAAATCCTCGAACCAGCCGGAAATTTTACCCGGGACGTTCTGAACCGAAGGTCTCAACGCTGACCGTTTAGCCAATGAGTCGTACTACACATAACAAAACATGCTCTGAAAAAAGTGAGTTTGAAGTCAAAACATACCACAAACTTTTTTTTTGCTATTGGCTTTACGTCGCACTGACATAGATAGGTCTTTTGGCGGCGATAGTATAGGAAAGGCCTAGGATTTGGAAGGAAGCGGCCGTGGGCTTAATTAAGGTAAAGCCTCCAGCATTTGACTGGTGTGAAAATGGGAAACCATCGAAAACCATCCGACAGTGGGATTCGAACCCACTATCTTCCGGATGCAAGCTCACAGCCGCGCGCCCCTAACCGCACGGCCAACTCGCCCGGTCCACAAACTTTTAAATTTGTCAACATTTCCTCTTAAAATTCACCACTACCACTGCTTCTTGGGCATTCTTCCCTTTACACCTTTAAGATATGCAGTTTTCTCCTGGCTGTTTTCTTCTGAGCAGAGCCAGACCGTCACTTTTAGGCTCTTCGTGTAGCTAATTTAATACATTTTGGTGAAAGGTATTAATTTATTAGAGCTACTTTCAGTTCCTGTGTTGCACTACATCCAAAGGTAAATTATCCGGTGGTCTGGGATACAGCTTTGCTCAATCTTCAATCGTTTGGATGGCACGAAGACTTCTTTTGGATATTTTCTCCATGTTGATGCACACATTGGCATTTTGTAAAGATCCTCGGCAACATCTTGAAGGAAGTTCCGTTGAAGCCAATCTCCTAGATACAGGTACAATTTTGAGTAGCCTTGATGTTCAGGAGTCAGTGCAGCAAGAGAAGCGAGACGCAGATATTAAATGGCCATACAGGGTCATTTAAATACGGCTGGAACTCATTCAAACATGGTCGCAACGGTACAAGACCACCTTTTTTCGAATCAGCTTGTTCCTCTCTGCAAAATTTGAAAATTCAAAACTGTCATGTATTTTTCACCAAAAACTGTAATACAAGGTCCCTAAAGGGGTTAATGTCCATATTGATTTTTTGGACATAACTTCCCTGCGATATCCTCAGCCTTTGAAATGTAGATCTAATCTCTGTAAGGAACGGAACAGCTTTACTTAAATTAACTCTGTAAGGGGTAGTCAGTGTTCAATAACTTCTTATCCCTTGCCTTTTTTTCCACTCATCAGGGGTCAGTACTAATGTGGATTAAAACCAGTTTTCCGATCGGTTGCCCTTTCTGACGCCAACCCTATATGGAGGGATGAGTTGACTAATGCGTGTTTCTGTAGTGTGTTTTAGTGCAGTGTGTCATACGTAAATGAAGATGTATACTGATGAACACAATCCCTTAGTCCCCGAGCTAGAGAATTAACCAGAGGAGGATAAAATTCCACCCCGACCAGGAATGGAACCCAGATCCCTATAAACTGCGCTGATTATTCAGCCAAGGAGTCAGAAGGCGAGTGTTCAGTAACACTGACACAAACATTATTGTATAATTCGTTTGCTACTATTGTATAACTGGGGTTTCTTTCGATTCTATTTTGCAGTAGTAACAGTTCTCATCTTCTCAATCAAAATGTACGAGTTTAATAGTGACAAATGTAATCTTTCCATTTCATACCGTGTTTCCTAAGACTAAAGAGACATTGAACAAATAACGTCATTATTTATCAACTTTAACTAGAACTGCATTTCTTCATAGGCTCGACATGCATCAGAAGAAACTTATCAACATACCAGCAGGCAATGGTATGCTGATAAACGGGGTTAAAAGTCAGGTTGTGAGTTTCACAAATAGGAAAAGTCCTCTCAGTTTTAATTACTGCGTTGATGGGGTGAAAGTTCCTTTTGGGGATCATTGTAAGTATCTAGGTGTTAATATAAGGAAAGATCTTCATTGGCGTAATCACATAAATGGGATTGTAAATAAAGGGTACCGATCTCTGCACATGGTTATGAGGGTGTTTAGGGGTTGTAGTAAGGATGTAAAGGAGAGTGCATATAAGTCTGTGGTAAGACCCCAACTAGAGTATGGTTCAAGTGTATGGGACCCTCACCAGGATTACCTGATTCAAGAACTGGAAAAAATCCAAAGAAAAGCAGCTCGATTTGTTCTGGGTGATTTCCGACAAAAGAGTAGCGTTACAAAAATGTTGCAAAGTTTGGGTTGGGAAGAATTGAGAGAAAGTCGACTAAGTCGACTAAGTCGTATGTTCCGAGCTGTCAGCGGAGAGATGGCGTGGAATGACATTAGTAGACGAATAAGTTTGAATGGCGTTTATAAAAGTAGGAAAGATCACAATGTGAAGATAAAGTTGGAATTCAAGAGGACAAACTGGGGCAAATAATTTATAGGAAGGGGAGTTAGGGATTGGAATAACTTACCAAGGGAGACGTTCAATAAATTTCCAATTTCTTTGAAATCATTTAGGAAAAGGCTAGGAAAGCAACAGGTAGGGAATCTGCCACCTGGGCGACTGCCCTAAATGCAGATCAGTATTGACTGATTGATTGATTGATTGATTGATTGATTGATTGATCATCAAAACTTAGTGCCTTAAATACCGTATACATATTTTATTGGGTTGCAACAAGCTTCTAATCGTTCACCTTTGCTGTTCAAATTTTACAAGGATCATTTATCAGATGGCAGTCAGGTATTCAGTTAGCTAGAAATGTAGTAAGCAGTTTAGCTTATGCCACATGCTATTTGTAAATGAAGATGTGTATTGAGATAAGATGTGCTCAAATAAAAGCACACAGTAACTTGAAACAGAGGTGCTGCGAATATGATATGAAAATCAGCATTTCCGAGGCCAAAATGCTCATTAGGGAGGAAACCTAAGAGAACTGAATGTCAGGTCAAGAATACAAAACTGGAACAGGTAGATCATTTCGAGTATTTAGTCAGCACTGATATAGAGTAAACAATACAATTTGTTTTACATATACGCAGGTCGAGTCAGAAGTCATGGCAACTATTTTTTTATTCTCGCGAACAGGAGACAACACGGAAAATCTAAGATATGCATTTGGAAACGCACGGTATGTACTTGCGTATGATGCCACTAGATGGTGTATGTAAACAACAGTGTGGGGTCTAAGAGTGCCCCCAAGTTCAGTGTGTGAGCGTCACAACATGGAAGTCAACAAGCAGGAGCCGCCTTATTCGCCTAATCTGAGCCCATGTGATTATGATCTAATCCCCAAAGTCAAGAAGCCATTACGTGGACAACAGTTTACTAACAAAGAGGACATCGTAACAGCATTTCGGAGAGAAGTGTCACACGTTAGCGATACACATGCAGCGAATGGTATTCAGCGCCTGCCCCACCGCTGGCAACGCACAGTCGAAACCTTGGGTGATTATTTCGAAGGTCTGTAACCAGTGCAGACCTGTCGTTTGTACGTAGTCTTGTGTATTTGCTGTCTACACCATAATAAAACAATGTTTACCAATGGCCTGTGTTCTGTCCCTTTCCTACGAGAATCTCCTAAAGTCAGAATTTGTCTTCAGGCACTATGCATAAGTACATGCCCTACATTTCCAAATGCATATCTTAGATTTACCGTGTTGTCTCCTGTTCGCGAGAAAAAAAAGTTGCCATGAATTATGACTCGACCCTCGGATATAGCATACAATTATTTTGCTGTGCGTGTTATTTATTTTGTTTAGGATGTAGGCCCATATCTACCGGAATGGTACGATAGCAAGTGAAACTGAATCAAGCTGCAACAAAGCCTACCCAATTAGCTCGCAGATGCGATCGAAAATATTCTAGAAGAAATCAGCTCCGGGACGAAACTACCTTTACAATGGTCAGACCGACTTTACTGTATGAGAGGGAAATCTCGGTGGACTCATGATATCATAAGTTGGAAATAACAGACATGAAAGTAGCAAGAATTATTGCTGGTACAAGCAGGTGAGAACAATTGCAGAAAGGTATTCGGAATGAGAAGATAAAGGCTAAGTTAAGATTGAAATGGATGAGGTGGGGAGGACATGTGAGACGGATGGAGGAGGAGGAGGAGGAGGATGGATTACCTAGGAGACTAATTGGACTCGGTCATCGAGGGTGAGAAAAGTAGAGGGAGAACGAGGCAACGATGGTTAAACTCAGTTTTTAATGATTTAAAGGTATGGAAGTAACGAGGTCACAGAGAAGTTACAATATAGGATTTTGAAGGGGTTAGGTAATGGACAAAGGCTTGCAGATTAAAACTGAAAAGCAGAAAGATCTAAAATGAAGACGCATGTATGTTAATTATTTCTCTTACCTTAGGACGATTTTTTTAATCTCTTGAATCGCAAATGAATTGAGAAGCAGGAATGATTACCTGGAAAGAAAAGTATGGAATTAATATCATCCTAACTCCGAAGTCACAGAGACTATTACATACAACACAATAACGCAAGACAACAGGAAAATTACGCTCTCATACCTACATTGGACTGTCTTTGGTAGCTTAATAAATAATACATGTTAATATAAACTAGACTGAACACTTCTTGTGGACGAAAGTTGATTACTTTTCTTATAAAAAGGCGAGAGATGGTGTACCGTACCTTGTCATTAAATCATATTCCCTGGCACTCGCACAGCACATGGCTGTTGGCCTACAGGCAACTTGAAGTCCTGACTAGTTAAATGTCATGTGAAGCGCTTCCTTAAAGGTCAGTAAGTCAAGCCACACACTGTGGTGGAGAATATCAAAATACCTACTATGGGAAATTACAACATCATTAAAGTTTGTATGAATGTAATCGATACATGTTTGAGACCAGTTGAAGTGCTTGCGAAAACAGTCTCACTCGACGTGTTTGGCAGTATAAGATGTACGAATAATAAGACTAGCTTGATATTGAGGAGGTGAATTGATGACATCTAATTAATCCATATTATTTCTAATGAAAATGTTTAATGCCTTATCCGTCAGCCACCCTCGCCCTGTGCTATCATTCAAACTTTACTGGAATCACGTGTTTCTTACATAGAGTGTTCCCAAATATGTGGGAAGTAACCGGGGTAGTGGGGGTGCGGGGTGGATAGTACACACCCTAAAACAACACAGTCAATCAGTCCCTATGAACATATGCCCAACGATCGATCGTTTACGACCTAAGCCTAAGTTATTAGAATGGGGGAGAGCCGTATTGAAGATTACGTTTGTAGTCAGGAGTCCCGTTAGGAACATTGCAGTACTTCCCGTGTGAAACAAGGTTGCCATCGTATACGTTCAATGCCTAGAGAGTTCCAACATGTCCGACAATCAGTAAGGTGTTCAGACGTGCATTCAGGCGCATAGTCGATATTGCGAGCACTTCTTGTGTTAGAATGCAGTATCCATGCTGGTACACCAACATGGCGACTGGTACTCGACATGAGATGTGCGAGGTGAGGCTATTGAACTTGTTAACCTCAGCTGCAAACCGCGTGATATTAGTGCTTTCCCGTTTCCTACGTTTTAAATTATGTAAGCGTATTCTGGAATCACTTTCAGCGACATCAACGTTCCTAGTGTTCATTTCCGTAAATTGGTTTAGACAGTGTAATCTCAAATTATCGTCGAATCGGCAGTGGTATTATCGTGAAGCTCCCCTCTGCTGTATAGATACGTGCATCTAAAGGCAGCGCATCTCAAAGTAACGCTATTGTTCGATGCTTGGAGAAAGGATTAGGAACACGGCGGCGAGCAAACATAATATATTAGAATAAGGAAAACTGAATAAAACACAACGGTTCCACTGAATTTCCTTGAACTCAAACAGATATACGCGTAGTCTAATGCAAGCAACAATAATGTAATATAGTAAGATAATTATTACTTATCTGTACGTGAGATGTAAGTGTATATGTATAATTTTAGTTAATATTTGTTGAAGTTATAGATTATTACAAATGTCAACATCTGCTGAACTTAGAAAAATTCTACAGATTTTTGACTTTATTGAATTTTTCAAAGGTATAGGCCTACTATTATTCTTTCTTCTTGAAAATAGCATATTCACAATCAGTTTTAATGTAGATTATAGATTTTTCAAAAATCGAAATTTTCATCGGACATTTTTGACTTTATTGAATTTTTCAAAGGCATAGGCCTACTATTATTCTTTTCTGTTGAAAATAGCATATCCACAATCATTTTAAGTGTAGATTATAGATTTTTCAAAAAAAAAAAATTCACCGGAGGTGTCTTGCAGCGTCCGAACTCCATAATAATACTAGGGAGCTCGTACGGACGCTGTTGTGGCATCATAGGTAGAGGGGCCGTTCGAGATGCCTCGCGTATTCACGCATTTTCTTCCGAGTAATGAAGTTTACTGACTTTTCTCGATTGAAACTTTGCTTTGAAGATTGTTCTCTTAACTACTTTTCCCGGCTTCCGTGAAAGGGAGAGCACAACAGAAACACTGTGTTCTTCTTACGTGGTATTTTTTTGTTAGTGGTTTTACGTTGCACCGACACAAATAGGTCTTATGGCGACGATGAGACAGGAAGAAGTTAGGAGTGGTAAGAAAGCGGCCGTGGCCTTAATTAAGGCACAGCCCCCAGCATTTGCCTGGTGTGAAAATCGGAAACCACGGAAAACCATCTTCAGGGCTGCCGACAGTGGGGTTCGAACCAACTATCTCTCGAATACTGGACACTGGCCGTAATTAAGCGACTGGAGCTATCGATCTCGATATCTCTTACGTGATTACTTTATTATTTAATTTCAAATAATATATAAACAAGAACACTTATCAATATACTTTTCAAGGGGTGTTTATATCACAGGTTCCACCACACCAATACTTCCCGTACGAAGTTGGAAAGTCTGTAACTCGTAAACGACCGACCGTATGTTGATATATACATTTGTGTTGTCTCTGGGTGTACTCTTCATTCCCACCCCCCGATTACTTCCCACATGTTTAAAACACCCTATATAAGTATATTTTAGCCCATAATTCAACTTACAACGTATAAAATTCACTTGCCAAGATGACTACTAACCAGCTACATGGACTTCAGGTATTGGAGAACCATACAATCAACGAGACGACATCCTCAATCGTATTGGTTGACTTTTTTTTTTTACGAGTCTACTGTCCTTCATATCAGAAAGGTCCTCAGATGGTCTCATGAGCCTGAGGGAGCTCCACTCTTCGACGAGTCGGGAATCGAACTTGTGGCCTCCGGGTAAGATATCTACCCCTACATCAAAGTGCTGGTCTCAACTTCAAATAGAACACTTTTTTTCAGGTAATGATGAGAATTACAAATATATTTGTGAGGAAAATTACATTTTATATGTTTTATTGTGGAAATAGGTCGTTCACAGGTGCTGTCTGATGACTAAGCGGTTCCACTAAGATACGACTCACGAATGTAGAAGTTAAATGTCACACGAAGTCAGATAGGTTCTCGATGGGATATGAAAGGGAAGGAAGTGGACTTGGTCTGAATCAAGATACAACCCCAGCATTTGCCTGGTGTAAAACAGGAAACCGCGGAAAACCATGTTCTGGGCTCCTAGCATCACCCGAATGCAAGCCTACAACTACAAGGGCCACAGCGCGCAACCTGTTCGTGCTCGGTCCCACGGATAAATTACTATTCTTCAGACTAATGCCAAGGATGAAAAGATGATGTAATTCATATAATTTAGCTGTAGTTCGAATTCGATCAGACAGAAAAAATAAAATAACTTATAAGAAATAGGCATTAGCTGAAGATATAACGCTTCATAACGTGCTAAGTTTCTGATTCCGAATGAACTATCATGAAGATACATATTAATGAAGAGGAGAACGCTCCATCACAGCATACCTAGTCGCACGAGATCCACTTACGATGCTACTTCCTGAAGCTCGGTCTGTCTTCTGTAGGTGCACAAGACGACCTTGGTAAAGCTATCTGAGCGTTACATAAGTAGTGACTCAACTTGCTGTATACAGTCTGGATACATAATCATTTCACTAGCACACGCTGCGCTATAAGTCGACCATCGGTTCAAGTTACACCGAGAGCAGAGGCGAGGGAATGGATATTATTCTTCAACAAGTTCTGCTACATTTCATTCCTTAAAACCTATTCAATAATAAAACTATTGACAATAAAAACCTACTTATAATCTTGACCTGCTACGATGACTTCAGCCCATATTTGAGCGTCACGAGATCAATGTTCTTAGCAGTACAACTTGGCTTTCTTGATCATATAACCTACCCCTCCTATTATGCAGCTCCCCAGATGGTTTCACGAGGCTGGTTGAAACCTGTTTCAGCTTCAGTCCAAGATTAAAGTCCTTGGATGAACCAGGAATCGAACGCGGACTTCCAGGTGAGAGGTACACATGTTACCCTTATAGTACGAGGCTGGGTTTTCGTCTGACGAGTGTCTAAAATTTCCTTACATCAGGCAAAGAACTGTGCCCTAATTCAGGCCACGGCCACCACCTTCCTAATCCTAACCCTTTCCCATCTTTGCGTCGCCGTTAGTGCGACATTAAACCACTAGCAACAAAAAAGCCCATTCATATACACTTTGTTCTGGGGAATCGAATTTCAGGTACACTTAGTGCGCTCCATTATTCAATAGAAGTACGTGGTAACAATTTATATAGCGCATTCAATTTTAAGGGTCCCAATCGTACGTTTTCCTCTAACTTGCTTCACATTTTCTTTCATTACGTAGAAGAACTTAGAAGAACTTTTAGATTACCCCTTCTTGATGGTCTGCCTCTCGCCTGTTCTACATGCAATGATTTTCAGAAAAGTCTAGATTTTCACCCGGTTCTTTTGAATTTTGTAGATTTTTGTATATCCGACACAGTATTGGTTTGCTAAACCATGCTGTTTCTCACCTAGACAGTTTCTTAAGGATATCACACTTTTCACTTAACGATAATGTTTTGTCCTTGTGTTTCTGCGAGTTCGGCATTGTTCAAACCACACTCGATACTTAAAGAAACGAACACATACACGAAATGTACAGGTGCACAAGTAACACAGAACGGTAACATGCATACTAGTTGCGGACGGACTCACTAATAATAATGTCATTTGCTTTATGTCCCACTAACTACTTTTACGGTTTTCGGAGACGCCGAAGTACCGGAATGTTGCCGCACAGGAGTTCTTTTACGTGCCAGTAAATCTACCGGCACGAGGCTGACGTATTTGAGCATCTTCAAATACCACCGGACTGAGCCTGGATCGAACCTGCCAAGCTGGGGTCGGAAGGCTTGCGCCTCAACCGTCTGAGCCACTCAGCCCGGCGGACGGACTCACTGAACGAGCTATAATAACCACCAGAGTTGCGGATAAAAGGCCATACGAAAGCATACCTACTAGTTGCGTACACGACCTAAGACTTCTTTGGACTTTCTTTTCTCCTACCCGACGAGGCAGATGATTGGTTCTTAAAGAATAAGAATATTTCAACCGGACGACGAAGGTGCACGGTAGTTCTCAGATTACGTGTTGAAAAATTACATGGAGCCTGTTTGTAAATTTCCACCGTCTCTGGGAGCAGAATTTTCCTGTTCTCGGACATGAACGACGAATGCTTGGAAAGTGTCCATTCCAACAACTGAAAATATTGTGTGTGAATTTGTATGTGATTGCGTCTTAACTGTTATTTTGGTACACCACTTGTAATGGTATATTTTGTAAACTCTGGGTGAATTTTTTAAGTGTCTACATTGTAATTATGCTACGCTATACGTGAGGGAATACTTGCTACGTTATTTTCCGCAATTTCATATTAATTTATTTGCGACTAATTATACGAGTAATTATGATGTTACACTAATCTTACGTCATATATAATTGTCAAATCTTTTATGCTTTTTGTTTTAATTTGCTTTCTTTTTATTCTTTTGTCACGCAATTTCTTGTTTCTATATAAATACTTGTAATACTTCGTTTTCGTGGAATTGTTTGGTGTATTTTTGTTTCTGTTATGTTTTAAATTTCCTTCGTTGTCATACTACTTGTAAATAAGCATTGCCCCGAAATATTTCCCTGGCCTTTCCTATCCCATTGTCGCCATAAGACCTCTAGCAAAAAACAAGGAATATTTCCCAATTCCAAAGTATTTCTTCTTATTATTAATAATAATTGTACCGGGGGTACGCCATCCCCGGCCAGTTAAACTGCGCGCCTTGCCTAAGGCCATCTATGTAAACAAACTTGAACTGGTGTACTACAAGATACTTTGGTCTTCAACTGTTAGATGTCTGTACCATCGGTTTAACTGTTCCCTCTAGCGGGCTGAATTCTAATCATCTCATAAATAGGTAAGGGTTATTCTGCCCGAAGGCAGGTCCGAACCTCCGCAGAGGTGTTCCTGAGCCGGCGTTTACGTGCGGTAGAGTGGCCAGTTCCTTTCCGCTCCTCCATTCCCTTACCCCCACCAACAGCGCGTGGCAACCCATCCAACTTCCGACCACGCCCAATGTTGCTTAACTTCCGAGATCTCACGGGATCCGGTGTTTCAACACGGCTACGGCTAAGGTTTATTTTTGCAGTACAGACCTGAAAGTTACAGACCAATAGCCCTCCTTAGCTTTTGCTACAAGCACTCTGAAAGGCTTATCTACAACAGAATTGGATCAACCATTTTAGAACTCATTTCTGTGGATCAGGCAGGCTTCAGACCTAACCGAAACTGCTGCGATCAAGTACTTTCATTAACATCTTACACTGAGGCCGGATACCAGTAAAAGCTTAAAACATCTGCTGTCTTTGTGGATCTCACTGCTGCCTTTGATACCGTATGGAAGGAAGGATTGATTTATAAATTACTCAAAGCTATACCCTGCAGAACGATTGCATAGATTATCAACAATATGATCACCGGCAGGAAATTCCAGGTCTGTTTAGGTGAAAAGAAAAGCTCAGTGAGAAAACTGCACAATGGTTTGCCCCAAGGATCAGTTTTATCGCCACTACTGTTTAATCTATACATCTCCGATCTTCCAGAAACAATATCCAGAAAGTTCTGCTATGCTGATGACTTGACTCTGGCACACAACACAAGATCTTTGAGAAAACTGAAGACATTTTGACTCAGGACTTATCCCACATTGGCAGAATATTTCAGGAAATGGAGACACAGACGCAGTACAGCCAAGACGGAGGTTTCTTGCTTCCATTTGAGCAACCGGCTTGCTAACTTAAAACTAAATATTACCTTCTCCAATCGAGTACGTAATCACAATAGGTATCCAAAATATCTCGGTGTTACCTTGGACAGGACTTTATAATTCAACAATATCTTTTGAACTTGTCGAAGATACTGAAAACCCGAAACAGTATTATTCAGAAGCTAACTGGTACTACTTGGGGATCTACTGGAAACATCCTGCGCTCTTCAGCCTTAGGACTGGTTTTCTCTGCTGCTGACTATTGTGCTGCAATGTGGATTAATAGCCCGTATACGAAGTATATTAACCCACAATTGAATACCACCATGCGTCTTATATCTGGCACGATCAGATCAACTGCAGTTCACTGGATCGCACTGTTGTCTGGAATAATGCCACCTGACTTACGAAGATCCAGTGCTCTTGTTCGAGAGTACAACAAGATCTGCAAGAATCCTCTGCTACCTGTTCTAAATCACATGCCAGCTCTTAGTCTCTAAAGACTGAAATCACGACATCCACCCCTTTGTGATGCTGCTCTGAAGACGTCCACTAACTTCAATGCTTTGTAGGAGTGGAAAGGCCGCTGGAATAACTCTCCTGACTTGCCCCTGCATAACGTCTTCAGACGGAAAAAAATTGCAAACGGATCCCAACAGCCACGTGCAACTTGGTCCAGATTGAACAGGATCAGGACAGGTCATGGAAAGTGCAGGGATTCTCTCTACAAGTGGAACTTTGTACCATCTCCAGAATGTGACTGTGGAGCCCCTCGCCAGACTATACCCCACACTGTAAGCGAGTGTCAACTACGGGCTTATCCAGGTAGATTGGAAGACTTCTTATCTCCAACAGCGGAAGCACTACAGTGGATTGAAAAATTCGACTTTCAGATATAACAGATAATACTAATGCCTGAAGTGAATCAATATTTTTTTGTTATTGCGTATATATTGTATTTTATGTATATAATTTCATACTAATAATATTTTGCAGTTGGCAAACCTTAGGTTTTGAGGATTGTTTTGTTTATGTATTGAAGTTGTTAACACTTCAGCTGGTCTCTTCTTCAATTGTAATCAACCTATCAGAAACTTGTAAATATTTTCTCTAGCCAATTAAAACTGGGTGTGTGTACAGGAATCCAGCCTATCAGTAAAGAGTTCTGGAAGCTTCCCCTTAAAATACTATAAAAGCAGGGCACTTTAGGGCCGTATTGTTTTAATTGCTCCAGTGGCTTGAGTGCGGCGTGTCCCAAGGGAGGTAGGTGCGAGGCCTGCATGAGGAAGGCCCAGCAACTCAAGGTAATGGCAGAATTTTCATAGATATGTGATAGCTCCTGCGGATAGCATGAGGGGAAGGTTTCAACCTCTTTTATTTAAATTTCTAAATTTGGTGGTTTAAATGTAGAATTTTTGGCATGTCTGAGGACTCTGTTCTATTACCTACTGGGAAGTTTGTAATGCAAGGGAACAAAGAGTGATTACCCTCTGTCGGTCCCCATTCAACTTGGCACGAGGTGATTAAAGTTTTCGAACTTGTAAATTTCTTAAAACTTATTCGGCAGTAATGTTTCTCATTTAGTCACCCCGGTGTAGTATAGGATTAGCCTCTGTATCGTTGGGCCGTAAGCCCACTTAAGGTTTTAACCTTTTCTATAAGGAGGGCAAGTGTTTCGCCTCCTACCTTTTGTTTATGCTCTTTTAACACTAAGGCCACTTAGTATGAGCAATGATGCCCCTATACATGTACTTCTGTGTGTAAAAATTTTCTGGTGTTAGTTTCCTTTGGGAACAGTGAAACCTGTTGAGCAGTAGATAAGCTCACATCGGGGCAACTTGGTGTAAATATTTTAGTGTACCATAAGAAACTGATGCCTCTGCGAGGATGGACTATGGTATAGTTGTAGCGCAGACTCCTACGAAGTGTACCTTCCTGAAGCATTTCTTGTTCTTATAAAATATTGTACCAGTCAAGAGCAATTCGGCTCTTTTCTGTGTAATTTAACAATTTGTAATTCTCGCAAGTTTTTGTAGCTGATATTCTTACTTCTAAGTCCACTATATTGTTGGAGCTGACGAGCTCATTAATATAGCTGTTATTCATTCACATTTTCTTTTTCTCAAATTTTAAACTAGAAAAAAAGGAAAGAAAGAAAAATTTTCAAAATTTGTTGTGTTACATTCTGCTCTAGTTAATTTCTTGTCCAGCCCTTCAACTCTCACGCTTCCTATCCCTCGGCGAGCCACAACATTACGGTAATAATAATAATAATAATAATAATAATAATAATAATAATAATAATAATAATAATAATAAGTTGTATGCATAGCCTACTACACTTGGTGGCTAGTCTGAAGTCTGATTAAGTGGAAAGCGAAATGCGCGATTTAAACGGGCAGGACGAACTCGGTCCCCCTCTGTGGTGTAGTGGTTAGTGTGATTAGCTGCCACCCACGGAGGCCCGGGTTCGATTCTTGACTTTTTTTACAATTTGCTTTACGTCGCACTGCCACCGATAGGTTTTATGGTGACGATGGGAGAGGAAAGGCCTAGGAGTGGGAATGAAGCGGCCGTGGCCTTAACTAAGGAACAGACCCTGGTGTGAAAATGGGAAACTATAGAATATCATTTTCAGGGCTGCCGATAGTGGGGTTCGAACCCACTATCTCCCGGATGCAAGCTCACAGCTGCGCGGCCCTAACCGCACCGCCAAATAGCCCGGTGATTCCCGGCGCTGCCACGAAATTTTGCAAAGTGGAATGAGGGCTGGAACGGGGTCCACTCAGCCTCGGGAGGTCAAATAAGTAGAAAGGACTTCGATTCCCACCTCAGCCATCCTCAAAGTGGTTTTCCGCGATTTCCCTTTCTCATACGCGAAAATGCCGGGGTGGTATTTAACTTAAGGCCACGGCTGCTTCCTTCCCTCTCCTTTGCCTGTCCCTTCCAATCTTCCCACCCCCCACAAGGCCCCTGTTTATCATAGCAGGTGAAGCCACCTGGACAAGGTACTGATCCTCCTTCCCTGTTATATACCACCCACCCCCCGACCCAAAGTTTCATGCTCCTGGACACTGCACTTAAGGCGGTAGAGGTGGGATCCGTTGCTGAGTCCGAAGGAAAACCAACCCTGGAGGGTAAACGGGTTAAGAAAAGAAAGAAAGAAATGACGCAACTCGGATATTTCAATATGCAGGCGAGTACGTAACTTGAATGTCCTACAACGTATAATCAGTGTAGGTGCGCAACTAGTATCACAGATTCAAACGAATGGTAACAAAGAAATTCGTGGATGGCTTTAAATGTCGCATTACTAACAGTCTCAAATTAAACACAGCTGTTTCAGCATAGTATGCCGGACAGGAAATAGGGCCGGATTACAGGGTGCCGGACTACTGACAGGCCGAATTATGGAGACTGTACTGTAATTATTACAACTGAGAGGGGAGGGGCGTGAAAGCTCAGTGGCTTAACTGCTGCCTTCCCATCCGGAAGACTGAGGCTTGAATCCCGGTCGATTCTGAGTTGAGATTTTCATATAAAACATCATGTGGCATCAGGAAGGACATCCTACCGTAAACTCCCAACAGAAACCTAAATGAGCGTGGGTGACTCCAGCGACGCCAGAAACAACTAGGATGAGCTGAAGACAATTTTACTGGAGTTACAACTCAGTTTTTTAAAAGGAATTTAATACGGCTCAAACCTTGCACTAACTTCACACTTAACATTTCAGTCAAATCTACTGGTAAAAGTAAATCCTACTCGTACTCATGTCTCTTTTCAACGTCTCATCACAAGCACAATAAAGAGTACCAACGAAATTTATTCGGAAAAAGATGGCTGCGGAAGCTGCCGTAAATGGACCTCATACGAATAGTAGGTACAATCTGTGTTTAGACCGCGTGCAGTTGGCCAGGCAGACCCTGGTTTTGAGTGCTCAGTATCCAATATTAAGCTGACGACACTGACTAGGTCACAAATGTCCAGGTTTGGACTATACACAGCGATTTAAAAAAAATGCAAAAGCAAAGGATAACCTTCTCCATATAGGTCGTTGTCTATAAAGAATTCCACTATAATAATAATAATAATAATAATAATAATAATAATAATAATAATATTGGTTATTTTTCAATTTGCTTTTAGCCGAACCGACACAGATAGGTTTTGTGGCGACGATGGGACAGGGGTGGGGCTAGGAGTGGGAAAGAAGCGACCGTGACCTTAATTTCCAGCCCCAGCATTTTCCTGGTGTAAACATGGGAAACCATGGAAAAACCATCTTCAGGGCTGCCGACAGTGGGGTTCGAACCCACTATCTTCCGAATACTGGGATACTGGCCGCACTTAAGCGACTGCAGTTACTGAGCACGGTTGTATCATTCTTACTTTAATATTAATGAAATCGTGCCGCAAGTCACATCCTGATCACCAGTCTCAGACCTAGGATTTAATAATCAAATTCTGTAGTACACAATAAGATACACATCTCAATGTTATTGGTTAGTAGACACAAACAAGTGAAGATGTCAGCAGTTCGTAAGTAGTGCAATGACGCACACACGCCACAATACAGACGAAGTGCTGATTACATTTTCTCCTACATGGATGCTCATTACTCATCGCTTTTAATTTCCTCGACCGAGCGACAACTGCCATATGGTCTGGCTTACATGTGCAATGTAAACACCGAAGATAATCTCATTGACTTCCACCTTGTTGCATATGAGATTCTTGAAAACTGTTTTACCCTGCAGAGATTTATGACGAATTAGTTGGTACTTGATCATTGTAAGTTACGCCCTCTGCGATTCCACCCAACTGTTCCAACATTCTCTCTGCTGGACTACTCTCGTTAACTTCTGCTTTTTCCGACTCAGATGGTTTTCCTGTTATTCATTTTCTCTATTCATCGTCCAGGGGTGTTCCTATACTAAACCTATTCTTCTGCGGGGAGGCGGTAGTCCTTCCTATAATCTATCTTCTTCTTTTTCTGCCGCTTTTCCCACACCTGTGGGGTCGCGGGTGCGAACTGCGTCGCACATGTGGACGCCAACCCTGTATGGAGGGATGTAATCGCTATTGCGTGTTTCTGTGGTGGTTGGCAGTGTAGTATGTTGTCTGAATATGATGAGGAGAGTGTTGGGACGGACACATACACCCAGTCCCCGAGCCAGAAGAATTAATCACAAGCGATTAAAATCCCCGACCCGGCCGGGAATCGAACCCGGGACCCTCAGAACCGAAGGCCAGTACGCTGACCATTCAGCCAACGAGTCGGACCCTTTTGAACCTCAGCTTCTACAATTGAAGAAAAAAAATACATAAATAAATACTCTCTGGTCATCTGAGCCCAAGTTGGATGGTTCGATCTCGGCTCAGTCTGGTGGTATTTGAAGGTGCTCTAATCCGCATGGCTGGCTCGTGTTAGTAGATTTACCAGCATGTGAAATAGCTCCTGCGGGACAAAATTCCAGCACCCCGGGGTCTTCGAAAATCGTAAAAGTATCTGTGGGAGTTACAAACTGGAGACATTATTGTATTCATCCGTTTTATGATTCTTCCTGGATTCGAGTTTTATTTAACAAAAATAATGATTTTACTAAGTTAACTGAAGTAGTTAACATGTAACTACAGAATATTGCTAAGAACGTGAACAAGATTGCATGATTATCCGTCCAATCATTTTAAGGAGACAAAAACCGGGGTAAACTGCCTGCCTCCTAGGCTGAATTGTTAGCACAATCGGGGTCCCAGTTAGATTCCCGATTTGAGCCGTGTAAGGTTAATTTATTTGACTCGAGGACTAGGTGTCTGTGTGTGTCTTATAGCGTATCTCGCCATATACACACAACACACCATACTGAAAAACACCATAGTTAAATATATCCATCCACATAGCATTGGCGTCAGGAAGGGCATCCGTTTCAACGAGATGATTCGTCCCCACTATGGCAAACTAGCGAAAGTGACGAACCAGGAAACCTGTAGTTCTAAAGTTTTGATCTAGATTTTATTATTTATATAATGTGTACCCTCTGACGAAGTCTCACATCTGCAGCTCGTTCTGTATGGATAACAAATGAAACCAGTCATTAAATATAAAAATTGATATGGCATGAGTAATCACAAATTCTTTCAGTTCTCGTAATTTTTTGATAATTTGCACATTCGTTAGTTTGCCAAAGGGCTGCTGTTGCAGGAGTAATATAATTTTCTTTTTATAGATGGATCTGCGAAAATGAAATGCAATCTTTCAGATTTAGTGTTCTCTTTTGTTGTTTGGAATCGAACCCGTGATCATGGGTCGGACACCACCACCGATCTACCGAGGAACCTAATAAACCAGTGAACGATCGGTACGACCGCTGATAATATTGTAAAATTCTACATTTTAATTTGATAATAATAATAATAATAATAATAATAATAATAATAATAATAATGATGATGCATAGCCTAGCCTCTGGAAAGGATTAATGGTGACCTAATGAGGACGAAATTAATGAAGACGTAATAAACACCCAGCCCTCAAGCCAGGAGAATTAAAAGTACGAGGAGGTTGATGGAACCGGGGCCATCGGACTAAAGGCAAGCATTCTATCCATTCAGCCACAACGTTGGGCTTTAATTTGCTAAGGACTTTACTTTGCTTTCTACTGATTAGGTGTTGAGAACTGGCAGTGGCAGAGGCCAGGGCAGTAGTTTGTGGAACAGCCTTGACAACAGAGCAGGCTACTCCGGTAGCTCAAAACGCCTACGGCTTGAAGTTCACTAAATCAGGTATCGAAACGGGGCAACCTAAGTCTCGTGGTAGACCACGTCTTGATCCCAGCTTACGCCACTGGTAGATACGACCTTAATTTACATAATGGATAATGAACTACGTGGGATACGAAGCTATGACCGCTGTTCCTGACATCATTGAAGCGTGGTGGAACAGACAGGCTGCTCCGGAAATGGCGGGAGCAGGAGAGGAAGTTAGGGAGCACTGGTCCGGAAGTTCGCTATCAATGCAATGAACTCAGCGAACGATGTTTCCAGCTGTTTTCGTAGCAAACACGTCATCACGAGACCTTGAACCAAACAGCGGCATTGCGCATTGCCATCACGTTTGTTTAAGTACCGAACAACCCACTGACTCTCTTCGCATATGCATTACAACAGACAGCTCTTACGTTACTCTTCTGAATCATTCCGCAGCTACTTCTATTACGTGTCGTTATCCAATCAAAGAGGGAGCAAGGGATCTTTCGGATCCGCGACTTTTGCTGAAGGAAAAAAGCTGCGAAGAGGTCAAAATACTGCATTATTTCCCAGGATCAGTTCGGTAGCTAAGCAAGTACTTATAGTCGTGGGATCAATCACAGCTCTGGGAAGTCATACAAAGAGAGAAAGGAACTGCTCATTGTAACTGATGACTCATATTGAATAATATTCAGGTCGAGCTCAACACAACTCAGCAGTATATAACTAAGCGATGGACACAGCGTTTTCTAGTTAAATTATCGGTTCTCCTTCCCGTTTCTTTTCCTTTCAGATAATAAAATTTGTTGTTCATTAATCATCTCACTAAAAAGCCTCCTCTCGCCTCATCTCGAACATTTCGAGGCGCAACGACGATATACATTTTGCTTAAACATCATTTTTAAAACCAAAGCCATATCCATTTATAAGCCACGAAGGCGAAGGTAGTGTAAACAGGACGGTTGAATCAGGAATGCTGGTGTCGAAATTGACGGATTTTTTTTCTATTGGCTGAACGCCGCACCGACACAGATATGTCTTATGGCGACGATGGGATAGGAAAGGACTAGGAGTGGGAAGGAAGTGGCTGTGGCCTTAATTAAGTTACAGCCCCAGCATTTGCCGGGTGTGAAAATGGGAAAACACGGAAAATCATCTTCAGGGCTGCCGACAGTGGGACTCGAACCCACTATCTCCCGGATGCAAGCTCACAGCTGTGCACGGAATTTTTAAATCTCATGTTCATCGTTTAAAAACTTTTAAGAACAGACTAGGTAAACAACTGATAGGGAATCTGTCACCTGGGTGACAGCGCTAAATGCAGATCATTGATTGATTGATTGATTTACAAGATTAAGGAGGTACCGTTTCTTCTACTGTAATTCTTCTACATTAGAGAGAGGTTTAAAATAAGGAAGGTTCCCGGGAATTTCCATTTCAGTTTCCAATGCCAGAATAATCTCCTGACAAGTCCGGATCCATGGCTAAATCGTCAGAATGCTGGCCTTTGGTCCAAGAGGTCCCGGCATCGGTATCTGGCCGGGTCGGAATTTTTAACATTCATTAGTTACATCCTCGGGCTTGGAGGGCTGGGTGTTTGTGCTATCCTCATCATTAGAATTCATCCTCATAGACGCACAGGTCACCTGTACGGCGTCAACTCGAAAGACCTGCACCAGACCTCTCCGGAGGCCGCACGCCATTAATTACCTCCTCAGATTCGGGTTAGACTCTGGTTTTTGGAAAGTACTACTTACATTATGCATTTGTTAATCTCTAGCTATATTCTACGTGTTTCGACATGTTACGCATTATTATTATTATTATTATTATTATTATTATTATTATTATTATTATTATTATTACTATTATTATTATTCGTGAGGTCATTGCTAGCCTGGTGCAGCTCTTGCAAGGCACATCGTCCGACAAGGGTGGACGACATCTGCATTGTCTAGGAAACTGCGTTTTATTGTGGTGGAGGACAGTGTTGTGCATGGTGTGAGTTGCAAAAATGTTGGGAACAGCACGAACACTCAGTCTCCGAGCAAAATGAATTAACCACTTAATATTAAAATTCCCCAACCCGGCCTAGAATCGAACCCAGGGCCACAAGGACCGAAAGCTAAGACGCTGACCACTCAAGTTATGGGTTCACTTTGTAGCATTTCAGGAGGTGAATGATTACCAGCACAATTCTTTTGTATGAGAAGATTATCTGACAACCTGTGTTTCCGAGCTCTCTGCTCCGGAGTGGGAGTTTATATTCTGTAAATTTGGCATGGTACTAGGAACAATGGATAATTTAGTCGAACAATTATTTTCCCTACCTTGCCGGGCTGAGTAGCTCAGGCAGTAGAGCGCTGGTCTTCTGAGCTCAAGTCGGCAAGTTCGATCCTGGCTCAATCCGGTGGTATTTGAAGGTGCTCAAGTACGCCACTGGTCTCCCGCGTACAGTCACAGCTACCTTAAGAAACATACTAGCCATTTCTTTCATTTTTAACAATACTTTCACTGGTGATGAGAAAGTGAAGATGGGAAGTAAATCAGACGCATTGCCACCTAACATAACTGAAAGAGTACAGCGACCCGGGAGAGTGTATAACTTGATGATGACTCTCTCTCAAACTCGAGGAAAGATGACACGAAAAACAGGACGGAGAAAGTTTAGTCGCACGGCCGCTCAAGTATCACAAGTGTCCTGTATACGACATCTGCGAGATTCCTCCCTTCCTCAACGAAAAAATAAAACAATTATTTGCCACAACTAAAATGAGAAAGTGAGGCCAGGTTATGTGTTCACTTTGTAGGATTTCAGGAGGTGAACGATCACCAGCACAATCCTTTTGTATGAGAAGATTATCTGACAACCTGTCCGACTCGTTGGCTGAACGGTCAGCGTACTGGCCTTCGGTTCAAAGGGTCCGGGTTCGATTCCCGGCCGGGTCGGGGATTTTAACCTTAATTGGTTAATTCCTACGGCACGGGGGCTGGGTGTATGTGTTGTCTTCATCATCATTTCATCCTCATCACGACGCGCAGGTCGCCTAGGGGAGTCAAGTAGAAAGATCTGCATCTGGCGAGCCGAATCCGTCCTGGGGTATCCCGGCACTAAAAGCCATACGACATTTCATCTGACAACCTGTGTTTCCGAGCTCGCTGTTCCGGATTGTGAGTTTAGATTCTGTAAATTTGCTATGGTACTAGGATTGAAAAATATACTGTGATATATGAAAGGAAAATGAAGAAGCCATAGCAAGTTAGGAGTTCGCCTGACTGCTAATCGTAAGTTCACAAGCCTGTCCATATTTTTCTTGAAATCTGAGTCATAGGTGGTAAATCTTCTCTCGTATATTGGTGAAATTCGAACAGTGTCCAACTTCGTACGAGTTTAGTCAGGTGCTATCCCCAGGAAAATATAATACCCAAGCGTTCAATCCCAGGGTAACAAAGACTGAAGATACCTATAGAAAATGAAGTGCCGTTACATCAGCACTGACCTCAAAATCCCACATTATTGGAGTTAAAATGCAAATTATGTTGTATCAAATTGTCCTCATATACAAACAATTTTCCTGCAGAAAAATTGTTTACCGCATGTATAGGAATCCTTTGATTGAGGTCCTGTTTGATAATTCCACTGTTGGAAATAGATCTCATTCGAAATGAGAAATCAAAAGAATAAACAAACACACCCACCCATGAAAAGGTTGCCCGGAATGATAAAGAGTACTAGTACAGCCCTTTCGTAGTACTGGAAAAGAACCTTTCATTACTGACAACACCACAGTTTGTTAGTGAGGTTGGGTTGAATCTTGCACATTATTTCTCAAAAGTATTAACTATTTTCTCCCTTGCCCAGATTAGTAGGCCTGTTACTTCTATGTTATAATGTCCATATGGTCGGCGGTAGAATGGGATGATCATATCGTATGCTCTCTTCTTTTCATCACTGATCTTACGAGGTTGATAGGCGTGAGATTCAAACCGGACTATTCGATCGATGACATACCCATCAGTGCCGTCCCTGCGGGCGCTACCGACAAGCCGTGGACTTCTTCATGCCCGGCATAACGAGTATCTCTTAGCGGCTGAGCAATAGTGCTTCGTATCACTTGGTGTCTAGATAAGCGCAGGGTCTCATCATGTGAACAGTATCCAAGGACATAGCAAAGCAAAGTCATCTCCGTACAGGCCATGAAGGCCCTTGGAGGAGTGGAAGGTAAAGGCTTCCACTATCCTTAACCTCGGCACTTGATGGGGTAGTGTGGTTAGCTCTACGCCCGGCCGCCTTTGCCCCCAGGAATTAACCTGGTATTCATTTTTGGTGTAGGCTGAGTGAACCTCAGGGCCATATGCACCTCCGGAAGTGGAAATCTCGTTTCTTAAATTTTACGATTTCCTGACGGGAATTCGAACCCACGTCCTTCCGGGCGAACCGAGCACGCCATTGTCGCCTCGGCCAGGCAGATCCAAGGACATGGGAAAGGGTTTTTTAATTTTCTTTCCACAATTTGCTTTACGTCGCACCGACGCAGATAGGTCTTATGGCGACAATGGGGTAGGATTGGGAAGGAAACGGCCGTGACCTTAATTATGTTACAGTTCCAGCATTTGCCTGGTGTGAAAAGAGGAAACCACGGAAAACCATCTTCAGGACTGCCGACAGTGCGGTTCGAACCCACTATCTCCCGAATGCAAGCTGACAGCTACATGACCCAAACCACGCAGCCACACGCTCGGTGAAAGGGTTTCTATCGTTGTAGCAATGCAGACGATGGTTACTGTCCAGAAAACTGCCTGGCATGACTCGGACTGCCGCAACATCCACTCGCTATATGATAATGCGCAATCCAACGACTTGCTAGAGCGGGTTCAGCGAGCAGAACAACGCCTTTTCCTTTTTGGGGAAGCCAACACCATTTTTGGAATTCCAGATCTCTCAGTGTCTCTCTTATTATTTGCGAATCTAGGAGAGCATTTTTGGGATCCATTAAACTGTCGCTTGGTGTCAGGCGAAGTTTTTGAAGGTAATTATTACTCTCTTGATAGAGTTGTTTAGTCCCTGATATACCTAGATATAGAGTGGTCGGAAAAAAATTGAACCAAGCGCATGAGCGTTAGAGCGTTGGTCATACTGATAGGTAGTTTGAAACAATTACATCGATATCTCGCTCCGTTGTTATTTTATTAGCTGCTGAAGTTAGCCAATCAGATCACTTCGCGGGCGAATTCAAACGGACTTTACCAGGCGGTGTTGCTAAATCTGGGCGCATTCGATTGTCACAGTCTTCGAGAAATTTGAGTGGGATACTGTTCAAGGGCACTGTCTGAAAGGGTACACATTTAATACTCCTGGTACGCACTGCAGTTAACCAGGAGGAGACAAACAACTCAGCACGTCCTATTTGCCTCCCGAGTTAGCATGGAGATTTTAGAATTTTCTTATAACCACGAAATGTTGATGGTGGAGATCTAACGAGACCGAGGAATGATAACATATACATATAGCTTTCTTCAGGTTATCCAAGTTATTTCCAGGATCGCTGAAACCACCTGGCTCATTTTGGGTTTTAGCAGGGAGTATAAATACCAACCTCAGAGTTTTCCAGTAGCCCTGCCTTGCTACATCACTCTCAGAAACGAGTGCTTGCCCAGGAGATCATTCTAAAGGAATGTAACGAAAAAAATATTAGCATTCTTTTACACTGAGAGAAATTGTTGGGAAGACATTCGTTCAATGCAAAATAATTTTACGCATCAACCATGAAATCACGATTTGTTTACGCCCCCCGTCGCGTTTTAAGAAATAACCATATTCAAAAGTCCTACTTTCATCATAGCATGGGATGGGATGCACCCAAGGGGGATGGGATGCACCCAAGTGGGCCGAGACTCCAGAAGCAGCAGATCAGAATAACACCAAGACGCCGTATCGTATTGTTCGTGAATCAATCAATCAATCAATCAATCAATCAATCAATCAATCAATCAATCAATCAATCAATCAATCAATCAATCAATCAATCAATCAATCAATCAATCAATCAAGGAAACAGTTTACATGTTCCCATTAAGGACAAAAAGGAGAATTTTCTTTTTGGCCAAAGAACAAGAGGCGAAATGGGTGTAGCATTTCAAGGAGACTTTGAACCAACCAGTTCCAGGTGGGACCCACGATTTAAACACTACCGATACCCCTTCCCCATTGAACACTGAGTTGAAAATTCTCAGGCACGCGATCAAAGCTCTAAAGAAAAATAAAGTTGTCGGCATAGACCAGATTCCAATGGAATTCTTGAAGGCTGGTGGAAAAGATCTGGTAGTACAGCTATCTTAATCTTGTTAAACTAGTGCTGGTGGAGAAGATCTGGTAGTACAGCTATCTTAATCTTGTTAAACGAGTGCTGGTGGAGAAGATCTGGTAGTACAGCTATCTTAATCTTGTTAAACGAGTGTTGGTGCACACAGTGCGTATCTGATGATTTGCGGAAAGGTGTTACTGTAAAGATCCCCAAGAAAGGCAATCTCAGGGACTGCAATAACTGGCGAAGAATCACCCTTCTTTGGGTACCTACTAAAATGTTCTCGATCGTTATACACAGGCGTTTGGGAACAGCAGTTGATAAACTTTTGGGAAAGGAACACGCTGGGTTCCGTCATGGCCGCTCATGTCCCAAACAAATCTTCACGCTGCATGACATTATCGAGCAAAGTATTGAGTTCCCAAACCCCGTTACTCTCAATTGTATACTTTTCAAGAAACCTCTCGACAGCATACATCGGGACTCGTGGATCATCGTAAGAAGGTATGGTATCACAGATATATTTATCAGCGTCTTCAAAATTCCTGTACCATAACAGCAACTGTTGTGTGAGGGCCGATAGTGAGAAAACGAACTTTGAGAAAACGAACTTCATCATCATCTATACAGGTGTCAGACAGGGATGTATTTTATCACCCTTTCTGCTTCTCCTCGCCATACATAGACCAAGCGATGGAATCTCATGGAATGACCACATCCAGCCCACCGACCTCAATTTTATCGACCAAGTCGCATTGCTGACGGAAACCAGTACTTCTCTACAAGACGTAACCAACAGCTAAGACACCGAGGCTGGAAAAGTTGGACTACGTATGTGTTAATAAAACAAAAAACAGCTGATTAGTAATCACACTACTATCACACCCATCACCGTTGGGCAGCAGCCAGTCGAACAAGTGAAAGAATTCACTTCTCTCGGCATCGTGTTATTGCAAGATGGCACTGTAGATGTAGACGTAGATGTCCACTACTGAAATGGAAAAGCCTCAGCAGTCTTTCAGCACATGTGGCCTATCTGGTCCGCTTCAACGGTCCTAATTATAATAATAATAATGGCTTTACCTCCTACTAACTAGTTTTAAGGTTTTAGGAGACGCCGAGGTGCCGGAATTTAGTTCCACAGGAGTTCTTTACCTTTTCGGTAAATTTAGCCGCACAAGGCTGATATAATGTATTTGAGTACCTTCAAATTCCATCGGACTGGGCCACGATCGAGCCTGTCAAGCCAGGGTCAGAAGGCCAGCGCCTCAACCGTCTGAGCCACTCAGTCCAGCTTCAACGGTCGATAAAGAGATGAAACTCAAATTTTATAAAACACTCGTCATGCCAACACCGATCTACACCAGTAATACATCGTAAATTACGTAGCAGACAGTACAGAAACCTAACATAGGCCTACTCCACCTACGTTGTTTACACAAAATTCCAGGAGTAAATTGGCGCGACCGAGTCATCAATGGGAAAATTTTGTGACCGAGTGGATGCAGAAAATGTTAAGTTATTGTGGCGGAACGTCGAATGCGTCTAGCTTATCAGACAGCTGATATTCGAAGAACGCTATACGATGGGAGTCACCAGAAGGCAGGCGGAAACCGGGCAGACCAAGCTAGACATGGCACCAAACGTTCAACAAAAACTTACTATTAATAATAGTTAATATCCGGTGAGGACGATATCGAGAACGCTGCTTCGAACGGGATTCGTTGGCAGAAGCTTGCTGCCCTATGCTCTTCGTGCGGAAAGTCATGATCATCATCATGATGATAGGATGCACCCGGCTGATAGATGGATATCCATTTCCACCCTTTTCCTGTTGAAACTATTACACAGAAGCCACTGCCAGTGAAGTGAGAATCGCAGTTCAGTAGATAAGAAGAGAAATTTATTTAAGTACAATAAATTAGTATCGAAACAAAGCAATCTATCTATATACCATTATGAAAGTCCCTGGAGGAGTGGAAGGTGAAGACTTCCAGTATCCGTAACTTTGACACTAAATGGATAAAGTGGTTCTACCCCAGAAATACTAGTCTCGTTTGCAAATTTCATGTCCTCTTGACGGGAAGTCAAAATCATGCTCTTCCGGATGAACCAAGCATCTCTTCACCACTTCGGTTATGCAGCCTCATGAATGTATCTAATTCCCTCAATAATGAATAGCATGTGCCTATAACGTTGGGTGTCAACAGTAGTTCATGTTCTAATCGACTTGAAGTATTCGCCAACACAATAATGTAATTACGGCACGTCCAAACAAACCCCTCCCTTTGACAACCTGTGGTCCCGTTCCACAGAGGGTAGCTCGCCGGCCATGACGCGCAATGAGGGCTGCATTTAGAGAAAAGGAAGGGCGTACTTCCTTCCTGTGACCCCTGAATGCGCGTACAGGATGTGAAGGGCCATGAATAGCAGCCCACGTTCCAGTGGAGATAGCGAGGCTAAACTTACCTTTCTCCGATTCTTCTAGATCGCCACATCAGCTCTGGGGACATACACTTCACATTTCGCCGTAATTAACACGACCCGCGGCGACTTTCATTGGTTATCCTGAATATGATTTAAGCGACATCCTTTCGGACAAATACCGACATAATACTTCATTTAGAAAAGCAAGTTTATATTTACTAAGACCACTTATCCTTGTCACCAATAATAATAATAATAATAATAATAATAATAATAATAATAATAATAATAATAATAATAATAATAATAATAATAATAATAATAATAATATTTTTCTACCGCTTTTCCCACACCTGTGGGGTCGCGGGTGCAAACTGTGTCACACATATATAGACTTGGCCCTGTCTTACGGCTGGATGCCCTTCCTGACGCCAACCCTACATGGAGGGATGTAATCGCTATTGCGTATTTCTGTGGTGGTTGGTACTGTGGTGTGCTGTCTGTATATGCAGAGTAGAGTGTTGGGATAAACACAAACAGCCAATCCCCGAGCCGGAAGAATTAATCTCAAGAGATTAAAATGCTTGAGGCGGTTTCCAACAACTGCAGCGCATATAGAATAGACGCAGTGAGTCGGTTGTCAATATATCTTCTGAGTAAAAAGATATTAGGTTGCTTTTTTTCTTTTTGAGACGCTAACCGTTTTATCTGTGACTGTGCAGCATTCAACCAAGGACTCCTTCAGGAGGAGGACTGAAGCGGCTGTGGCCAGAAGTCAGGACGTGGAACTCAGGATTCCGGAGATGACCTGCTAAGACCATAATAATGAACTCCCAATAGTTTGTTCCGCCATGATGAAATAAGTACCCCCTTAAATAATATGTATTCTATGAATGAGGACTAAAATAAATTTGTAAATAAATGTTACAATCTAGGAAAAGCTAGGCGCAGCTTAAATGCTAGTATGTTCGTAAATTGATTAGATAATAAACTTCATGTAGATCTAAATGTCTGATTAAGTTATTTCGTTGGGGATTTTATTATATTTGTATTTTATGTAAAGGATAATGCAGTTTAAATAGACTTGCTAGTTTATGGAGTGTTGCGAAAGGGGAAAGAGATTATCAAACGGTAAAGTAGGCATCATCTCCGATTTAAGACTGGCGGTATTTATGAAGGTTTTTCATGAATAAAGTAATACAATCTTCTATTCCTTAACTGTGTGTTGGCTGTCCAGGACTAATGTTTAGACTGATTGATTACGGCAATACTCCTTATCTGTGTACGTAGATTTCTTTTATGCATGTATTCAACTTGTAGGAAGATCGGCCGACGTGATTCGAAGCTATTCAGGGGTTGTAGGAAGGATGTAAACATAATAGCTAGGTATTATTTGTGAGAGCAGATAGATCCGCAGATGATCAGGAATCCTCAGGACTTTAGCCTTGTTAATGATGGAGTAGTGTAGAGTTGCTAGGATGTGTGTATGTTTTTGGAATAAGAATAAACAGCTGTGGAGTGACGAAGAATTATGAAAGAGAATATTCAAATAAGACTGCTACGTGTAATGAGAATTGAGAGAAAATTTCTTGAAAGTGTAAGTCTTAAGAATACAAGTTATTGGCAGGGCCAGTCATAAAATGGGGCTGGAAAGATATATGTACACAAAGAGACAGCTGACGGGAAGTCTTGGTTCTGAAAACACACAATAATATATTTTTTTTGCTAGGGGCTTTACGTCGCACCGACACAGATTAGGTCTTATGGCGACGATGGAATAGGAAAGGCCTAGGAGTTGGAAGGAATCGGCCGTGGCCTTAATTAAGGTACAGCCCCAGCATTTGCCTGGTGTGAAAATGGGAAACCATGGAAAACCATCTTCAGGGCTGCCGATAGTGGGATTCGAACCTACTATCTCCCGGATGCAAGCTCACAGCCGCGTGCCTCTACGCGCACGGCCAACTCGCCCGGTACAATAATATTTGCTACTAGGCCAAGTGTAAGAAGTCATTTATAAATGTCCAATGAAAATTACACGAGATGATATTGTGCCCTACAGGACTCTATGGTTCCGGCTAGGCGAAAGCCGGTCTCGAACCCAGAGTACAGTAGTGAAAGAACTCTCACAAACGTGAGCTTGTGCACATTGTCTTACCTGAACACACATCCTTGCTCGGCCGGACGATAGCGCACTTCTCAGGGATAACATGGGTGAACAATGGGCAACATTAAGATAAAACACTAGGATATGTGACTAATCAGGTAAGAATTAGCTAAATTAAAAAATATCTAACAGAAAACATCGCTGCATTCAAAGTTTTACAATCAGGGATTTATTACATAAACAAAAACTATTTACAAATGTAAGAGCTTTCAAATGCTTGGGTAAAGATAATGTTGAGCCGATGACAACCAGTTCACTGCCTTCACGACACAGCTGTGCTGTAACAAGCATGTTACAATAGTGTAAGTAATGAAATCTAGAAAAACGGATATCTGCTGAAATACACATCTAACAGTAATTCCCATAAAATTTACTATGCCTCGTACCATCGAACCCCGGTGCAAACAAATATAAACACATAATGTACCGTGTCCTGACTCGGTCACGAACCCTGGTCCCATGAAGAGTAAGGCGTAGAATACTCATATACAAACAATATAAAAAGAACACAACCAACATGTCCAAGGGGTCAATATCAAACGGGCCAGTGTTAAAATTAAAGTAGAACAAACAGAACACAAAAAATCTCTCCCTGCGTTCAAAACATCAAGGTCGTCTTCTCCCCCTACACACTCGACAAGCTGCAGACAGCAATATAACCGAGTTTCAAGACTGTGACGTCAGACACAACAACCCTCATCATTCGAACACTTGACAAGCGGCAGTCCCCATAATTTACGAGCTCAGCTGGCTGCAGGCTAAGAAATCTCGCCTTTCAAAAGACCTCACGTAATCTGGCTGCTAAAAGCACTCTTTTAAATACACCTGGGCTATCCGCCCTCATCTCAATATCACCAGCAATATAACAAATCTTATTTCCGCCTCCCATGGGCTCAACCTTGATAATACAAAGACACAAATCATTAAGCTATAGTCACATGGCCATAATAAGGCATCTCACATACATCCAATACACTCTCAAACTGTGCTGGGCTTTCTCATATCAATTCATACAGTCAGCTACATGCATAATGCTCACATCTCTCAAACATTCGGACTCGCTCGCCCTGTCAGTAAAGCTAGGTGAATTACGGGTTGAATCCTGGTCTCAACTATACAGCCTACGTCTGCAGTGACAAATGCCTAAACGCGACACAATAAATAGTGCCTGCCTGTTAGACTAACCTACCATGACCAAGGGAGTTCGACCTGACCCATGAAGATAACACGTACGCTAATATAATACTATCGAGATGAAATATAAACACACCAACAAGGAATCTACAAACTATCATCTACCCTATTGTACGGGGTTCGAGCTTGAGGCCTAGCTCATTATTACCAAGAATTTTCCTACCATAACTAACCTGTTGGCTGACGGCCCCCCTATTCCTATCTAAATTTAAATGACATGCTTGAAACAGAATTGGAAAGCTCTGACCTTATGTGATTGATGACATGACCACTGAATTTACCACATCATGACAAACTGCGACGCTTGCAGCAGATACTGGTGAACACTTGGAGACATTCTTTCTTGTGTGACTCCTTCGTACAGCTCCGTAGATGGTTGGAAGATGTCCCCTTCGACGTCGCGCTGATCAGGTACACCCAACGTTCCTGGATCGATTCCCGTTGTCGTGTCGGCTTCAGCTCCGGTTGTGGCTTCCTCGCACTGATGATGTAAAAGCTCGTTCTGGCTTGGTGCAGGGGTAATTCCTCGCAGATTCAGTAGTACTAGCTGTAGGTGCAGCTCGAAGATAAAATGTTCTCAGTACCGACACGCAGCATGACGACTTCGTTCAAGCAGCCTTACGATCAAAGAATGAGGCTGATTGTGCCAGGCGGCCTTACTTTTATAATCAGGTTAGCGTAACCACGCCGCTTGATCGCGTGCAGGATACGCGCGCCCGCGACTCGAAGTTTTCCCGCACAAAGCACGTCAAGTACCCTATTTAATGAATGCATTTATGATTGCAGCCCTAATGCATATCAAAATTAAGCAGAAATTATGCAGGTTGCAATTCTTGTATCAAATCCAATGCAACTCTTCCGTAACCAAAGATATTAATTTAATTCTTTCTTCCCTCCGAAGGTAAGTTTTGCCGGGATCCGGGAAGCGTCCCCAATCTTCATTAAGAGGCTTGGCTTGGGACATAACTCCCTTTAATGAGGTTCTGGAGATTTTCATAATGACGCTCTAGCTCTCTTCACACGAGAACGCTTCTTCTGGAATCTTTTATGAAATAAACTATAAGACAATGACTTCGTGGGTGGTCTCATGTAATCCCAATATCAATACTAAAATCTATACTATTGGTCCATGAACAGAACGGTTCAATATGTCGGTAATACCATGTTGAATTATAGGCTAAAGAGAATGATATTTCGTTAGGGATTTTCAGCTGCCCCGAACCTGAGTGACCAGGAGGCCATAAGTTCGAATCCCGACCTTTGTGGAGGGGTCGGCTACGTATGTGTCGAATGGTGAAGCAAGATGGAGGAAAAAGTGCTCCAGAGAAAAATAACTTTCAGTAAGTTATTTGCCGACCGTAGATTTGTTTCGGTCAAGAATATTAACGACTTTGTTACGAAAGGTTACAGATTTCGTCACATGGTTATGAGACCCTTTAGGGATTGTAGTAAGGATGTAAAGACCGAGTGAGTTGGCCGTGTGGTTGGGATCGCGCGGCTGTGAGCTTGCGTTGGGGGGTTGTGGGTTCGAGGCCTACTGTCGGCAGCCCTGAAGATGATTGTCCGTGGTTTCCTATTTTCTGGGGCTGTACCTTAAGGCCGTGACCAATTCCTTCCCACTCCTAGCACTTTTCTTATCCCATCGTCGTCATAAGACCTATCTGTGTCGGTGCAACGTAAAGAAAATTGTAAATAAAAGGATGTAAGGGAGAGGGCTTATAAGTCTCTGGTAAGACAGCAGACACCGGACTACCTGATGCGAGAACTGAAAAACAAAATAATCAAATGATAACAGCACAGTTTGATCTGGGTGACTTCCGACAAAGGTAGTGTTACAAACTTTGGGCTGGGAAGACTTGGGAGTAAGGAGAGGAGGTACTCGACTGTGTGGTATGTTTCGAGCTGTCAGTGGAGGATTGGCGTGGAATGACATAAGTTTGAGTGGAGCTTTTAAAAGTAGATCATAATATGAAGATAAAGTTGGAATTTAAGAGGAAAAATTGGACAAATATTCATTTATACGACGAGGAGTAAGGGATTAGAATAAATTATCGAGGGAAATGTTCGATTAATTTCAATGTTCTTTGAAAATGTTTAAGAAAAAGCTAGGGAAACAATTGATAGGGAATCTGTCACCTGGGTGACAGCCCTAAATGCAGATCATTGATTGATTGATTGATATTCCATATATATCTGTGATATCTTCATCGAGTGTTGTATAGCGTATTTCAGAAATGTGTTGAAGTTGTGTTGCTGTTTTGTATTGATTTCTTGTATTTCTTTCGAGTACTGTGTTGGACTCCCTAGGCACAGTGATGTCGATAATATTGTCATTGTATTGTCATTATTTCATGCTGATGTATTTTCTTGGAGAAATTTTATTTAGGAAGGTTTTCTAATCAATTCGGGCGTATATTATTTCCCATTGTTTATAATCCCAGCAGTAGCGGCGATTGGGGGAGGGGGGGCGAGTGGTGCGAGGGGGCATATCTCCCCCACACACACACTTTGTGGAGAAAACATCACAATTCTATTTCATTTTAGTCGCCTGAAACTAGGAATTGTGGAAATTAAAGAAAACAATTTTTACAAACCCTGTTGTCTATCAGTTCATTATCTCCTTTATTTTCTTTAATTATTAACATAATTATTAGAGAAAATACGCACAAAATCTCGGTCGCGCGGCTTACCGATTTGGATAGCGCCACAGGAAGTAGTGGGGATTTTGCTGTGCGGAACGGTAGCAGGGGTATATTTCTTTTGCCAAGGTCATGGGCACCGGTATAATTCACCCGCTTCCCGTGCGCATTCGTCAGTCTGGCAGTCGCTTTAGTCTTAGTGTCTTGTTAGTTTCTTAGTGTGTAGTCAAATACTAAAAAAAATCCACAGCCTATTTCCAGTCATACGACCGGATCAGGAAATGAAATGAACGAAGCCCCCATCTAGCGGCGAGGATAGGAATTTGCCGGCTGCCGAAGCCTGTCGCACTCCTCTGGGGCAATGATTAGTGACTGACGGATGGAATGAAATGATATTGGAGAGTGTTTCTGGAATGAATGCTGACAGGGAAAACCGGAGTACCCGGAGAAAAACCTGTCCCGTCTCCGCTTTGTCCAGCACAAATCTCACATATAGTGACCGGGATTTGAATCACGGAACTCAGTGGTGAGAGGCCGGCGTGCTGCCGCCTGAGTCACGGAGGCACAGTCAAATACTAAATGGTTTTTAATTGTATAATCACGTCATACTTCTATTTAATTGTAACACATGTAATGATTGTTCCTTTGGTGAAAGTTTTGTTGTATTTTATTGAACTAAAAAAACTATTATTACCGCACTTAAGATGGTAAACTGTCAACCTTTACACCTCTGTCGAAAACCGCTCAGAGAGCATCAAAAACTAACCACTTTGGAGCTTTTTATTTTTTATTTTTGATATATTGTACTGAACCGTATCCTGCCGGCCCATAATAATAGTTGGAATATTATTTGACCAAATATGTGAAATTTATTCATAAAAGTTACAGTCTAACATGTTAAAGCATCGTATCCCAAGATAGTTGATACCGGATGTTGAGCAAGACAGTAAGTCGCTGGATATTGCTTCATATTTCCGTATGACCGTGAGAAAGGATAGCGTACCCAAGCGCTGGTAAGGATCGACACGTGTATTTAGATGCTGACCAAGCAAGATATTTCAGCCAATGGGAACTTAAGGATTTGGCAAACCTGGAGGCTACACCGCGCCAAATCTCCATTCCAGGATGACCAACGTGCTCTGTGGATAAAGTCAGTTTCTGTAGGTAATCGGTTTTCCACAGTTTCTGAAGTCAGATATATTTGGAAATGTATTATAAAAATTGGTGGAAGAGATTTGCTAGTGTTTGTGCTGTGTTTTGTAAATATATCACAATAGGTACTGTGTCATCATATATGATGAACTCTCCGATTGGTGGTTGGTTCAGACACCCGGAAACCCCAGCATTATTGGCGTCACCGAAGCCTCCTCAGTAACCCTTAGCTCAGGAGAGCGTCAGTCCGTAGAAAAGATTTGAACAGTGCGGATGCACCAACTCTGTATTTCTGTAGTAAAAGTTTGAACAGTGCGGATGCATTAACTCTGTGACTGGAGATTGTGATTAACGTGGTGTTATTCCAGTAATAGTAACTGGTTCTCATTGATACTTTAAATTGTGCAGTCGCAATATTCACTGTACTTGAGTAAATGAAATAGTATAATTTTGACAGAGTTTACTTTCAATTGATAAAGACGGTATTCAGTGACCGCTGAGTAACAAGTGTAGTGGAAACGTGCTATTGTTTCACTATTTCGCGACGGGCGCGTATTCGCGTGGAACTTCCGTACCGAACCGTGGGCTGCTTTTTAAACTATTTTTACCCTTTAAGTGAAGTGTGTAATGTGAATCAGTGTGTTTAGCTGATCTGGTAAAGAGAAGGGTATTTCGGCTCGCAGCATTAAGCAGCGAAGAGATTATCAACTATAGTCTTCTGTGTTCCAGTGGATTATTTTCCAGCAAGATGATGGATACACCTGCAGAGGAAGGAAGTGCATTCACACATGTTAATGATGTGATTAACATGGAGTAGATCCCAAAAGCAGTGGGGATGTAAACTGCTATCCTGGTTTCCCGAGAGTCATGTAAAGTAAGACGCATGTATTATTTATGGTATGATATGTAAGTTATGTTAAGGTACTAGGACAGTGTAGATAGAATTTATATTTTCATGAAAAGTAAGCCTGACGGCATGTGTTTGTTTATTTTTGTTACTATGATAGATTCGGATACGAGAATAATGCATGTTTATTTTATTTTCATTTTGCTTTATGAGTAGATGTTTGGGAAAATGAGGGATTGATAGGATTAGTTGTTGTTTATTTGTGTATATTACTTAGCGTAGGATATTCCGAGTTTTCCTTATATATATGCTAGAAGGGCTAGATCGACAGGTTCATTGTTATATTACGTCAAACACGTATCAATTCATTTTATTTCGGTTATTCAGAGAGACAGGTATAGCTATTTTGCATGATGCATGGTTTTACAGAAGCTGCCAGAAGGAGCTGCAGATCGTCGTTGTTAAAATAAGATCTTTGAAGTTAAGTTGGATTCTGTTTACCTGATGGTCTGCCAAGGACTTGAACTGTGTCTCATTATGTGGAAAGGCCAGTGGGATTCATGAGGAATATTGAGATAATAATTGCATGCGAATTATAATGTATTGGTGCAGGCTGATGGTATGCCTGACAAGATAAAGAGTATTGTGCAGATGTGTGTGCCTGCCTAGTGTCTTCTGAGTGTATATTGTGATCAGAATGGACAGTGTTAATTCCAGACTATTGAGTCTGATGTTAAATGGCCCAAGCATGCTAAGAAGGAATGAATATACGTGAGTTTCCGTGTAGTTGATGAAAGGCGTTATCTCATGGCAAGCTGATTCCTGGCCTGTGTTTATCTGTATGTGTGAAAGAGACAGTATTTCCTTGTGGCGGCCTCGGGAGACAAAATCCAATCTTTCGCATAGTGGAGTTCAATATTTCTTTACAACTCGTAATCTCCCGGAAGTACATGACGGATGACCGCGCTGTTGAGCGCTCAAACGCAGCAGAAGGAGGCAATGTTGCCCATTGCTTTCTTCATGATATCAAGGATTATTTATATGTTTTTCCCTTACAGGATGGTGTTTACATTATTATTTTGTGATTGTATACCTTGTCTCGTTGTTTTTAAAGGGAACAGCCCGAGTGCTGAAGTATTGTTGGTTTGTCTAGTTCTGTCTAGATCTTCTGTAGTGAACCGGGATTCACATTAGAATCAGTGTAGTATTTAAGACTTTACTCGATATCCGATGTATATATATGTTTAGTTTGATTATTTGAATTTGTTGTAAATATAGTGTAGGATTTGCCCCTAGTATTTTGCATAAATTACATAGCGTCCATTGCGTCTTAATTATTTTTCATTTCGTCGTAACTTTTTTGTATAATGTAGCTTTTATTTAATTGTAATTTCGACGACTCTCGGGAGTAACTTAACTTTGAAACCGTATCGTTGGGATGCGATAGTCTGAAACTCCATACGGAAATACCGCATGGCAGTGTTTGCGTACACTTGTTGCCATACAACATAAACATTGGACTATAAGAAGAAATTCAGTCTTGATTTATATAAATGTTCTTTGTTGAACTTGTTCTTTTAATGTCAAATTTGTATAATCATTCAATTAACGTTTCTAATTTCGACTTATTTCAATACTTTGAGTTCATTTTTTTTTTACAAATTTTTATTTTTCTTGGTTTCATTTATTTTCGTGTGATTTGATCGGGGATATTTATTAATAAATTCATCTTACCCCCTATGATTGTTTCTCATTCGTGTTATACCTCCATTTCCTGTTATTGATTGCTATTTAGAGTAGAACTTCGACTTTTTATCCTGACCCAATCGACAACCAACCCACACTCTGCCCAACCCTGAGTTAGTCGGATGTTCATACAGGAATGGAGGCATCGTCCTAGAGGGTATTTACCCCTGGGTACGGTACAGTACCCTCCACCCCCCTCACCACTTCTAATTCCCAATCGTCAAAAGCCTAGATTAAATCCCAAACCTTTTCGCAGTGTTCATATGGAGTGTGGGCATATGGCGCTCTTATGTCTCCTTTACAAGAAAAATTACAATGAACCTCTCACGAACACGACTTATGTCCCTTTTTAAAAAAGAAAAATATGTTTTTCCAGCGAAGTTATATGGGTTACAAAACCAATGCAATGATGACGATCATAGATGAACTATTTAGAGAAAAATACTGCCATTCCGTGAAATGAATTAATCATTTTTTCCACTCTGAGGTATGAAAACACACTATCTCCATGATTAGCACAGCCCGCATGGTGGTGATGATCATTTAGGCGTGCTGGCTAAATGATCGAACACCGGTGGTTAGTCGGTTCGAGCCCCGCTGATCGGAAACAAAATACGATTGGAATGCTGGCCGGCAGAGTAGGAGCGGTGGTGGTACTATATATGTTTTCATCACTAGATTGCGTGCCAAAAGCCTGGATTAAATTCCACGCCTTTCTGCAGTACTCATATGGAGTGAGGGCATATGACGATGTTGATGGTGATTCCTCCGTCGGATAGGGACGTAAAACCTTGAAAAGAACCTTTGGTGCTAATAGACAGGACTAGGCTATGTGTCGGCAGGGGTTTCACTCTCTCCCTTCCCACTATCATATATTACGTCATTCATTTCTTTAACTCCTCTGATGAGGTTGACGCCAGGAAGTGTATTCGGTCGTAAAACCTCGCTACGAAGATTCATCTCACTTCATATCCGATCCCGTATG
Organism: Anabrus simplex; assembly: GCF_040414725.1. Classification (NCBI taxonomy): domain Eukaryota; kingdom Metazoa; phylum Arthropoda; class Insecta; order Orthoptera; family Tettigoniidae; genus Anabrus; species Anabrus simplex. The sequence continues at coordinate 1,514,770,328 of NC_090265.1, read as the reverse complement.
GGTTGGACATACAAGTTTGAGGAATGACATCGTAACAAAAAATGTTGATCTTCGATACTTCGTTGTAGGTCTTTCTATGGTAGACATGTTTCGGCTGAGATGGAATTTCGTATGCTTGGTTCTTTCTCGATAAAATGCCTCTCATTCAACGGGGTGAGGTTGTCATTTTGTTGAACATCTATTGGCATAAGACAAAAGGCTAGGAAAACAACAGATAGGGAATCTGCCACCTGGGCGACTGCTTAAATGCAGATCAGTAGTGATTGAACCACAAAAGACTGAACCAATTTTACTCCCTGGTTTGGAGCATTGGTGCTTTGGACTTAATTCAACCGGCTATACATCCACAGAAATACGCCAGTAGAAATCCGTCGGGAGAACATGATGTCCATGAAAGAATGAGATCTCACCTGAAAAGAATTTGACTTTCGTGTGTTAAGTCAACAAATTTCAAGTGAGCCGACCATCCAACGTACCAAAACTCCACGAGGAACACAAAAACAGTGAACAAAGGCAAAAGTGGCAAATATATAATATGCAATTACAGAGACTAAAAGCTAAAACGATACGTTTGGAGAAAGATGAATTAAGTCAAGTTAAGTCACAGGAAAGAGAGAGTTAGTGGCTCTAAATTCGCAAACCGAATATACGATGTCACAAGAAGCTGAGTAAAAAAGACAGGCCAAGTTAATCATATGGGAAGAGGCAACCATGAATCCCGCATTACGCTCTTTCCGCAGTAGATCAGCTACTTATAATCACAAATCACCTTTCGATAGAAAAGTGATCTTGCTTGGTATAGACTTCCGACAGTGCCTGGCAGTAATTCTTCACTTTTACAGAGCTGCTGTTATCCAGTCAAGTTTTAAATATTCTACTTTACGGCTCAAAATGATTTAACTTCACTAAAGGGCTTGAAAACTCGGAAACGGAGAACTAGGCCAAATGCCACTGTCGGGATTCAAGAAAACCAAACAAATATTCTAGTAGATTCGCGTGGTTCTTCTTTTCACCCAAGTGAGAATACAATGTTTCAAAAGTAGCAATTTCGTAAACAAGAAACAAGCAAGTTAACATCATCAACCAACAGGTTCTGAATAACTTAAAAGATGACCAAATAACGTACATTCCAATGGACTCCATAGTGTGCGACGATGTTAATGAGGTTGATAAAGGTGGTTTGTGCAATGGAACGAGATTGAATCTTCAGAAGCCAGACAAAAATATCGTTCATGCAGAAGTTTAGACGGGCTCAGTTTCAAGAAAATAAATGTTTTATTCCAATAATAGATTTAGCACGTGCGAATGTGGGGATTCTTTCTTAAATGGAGGCAATTTCCTCTAAATTTAGACTTCTCTGTCACAATGAATAAGGTACCAGGACAAACTTTAAAGTTGGGGTGAATCTCTCCACTCTCGTGTTTTGGACAGTTGTACGTAGCCTTTTAAAGAGTAATTAGACCCATAGACCTCAAAGTACAACTCCAAGCTACAACTGCACTCAACATGGTTTGTAACGAAATACTACACAGTTCAAAAAATTAGGGGAACATGTTTTGTAACGTCTGGTATGTAAACGTTAATTTGGAAGATGGGGTTCCAATGGCCATACAGCATACCTTGAGACATTAGCTACTCAGGAGATGTCAAATCGAAGTTATACTTCATCTGTAGGCGTAGCCATGCATTGAACTGTCAGATGACCCCTCAAAACAAAGTGAATAGCGGTACGTCGTGTTGTTGTGAGGCATGCAGATTACTGCGTTCATTTGAGCACGTTGTACGCAAACCAGCACATTCCATGAGACATCTTAACGAGGTTCAAGTAACAAGGGCCATTGTGTTGCTGTGGATCTCAATATCTTTCCGTCAGTTATTCAACGCTTATAGAATCGCTACAGTGAGACAGGCCAGTTCACAAGGAGGGTTGGACAAGGTCGTGGACGTATGACAACCCCACAGGATGACCGATATCTGACCATCTGTGCGTTGCGACGTCGTTCAGCAACTGCCAGAGAAGTGCAACAAATCTCAGGACGGTCACTGGAGTCACGGTGTCTGACCAGACAGTAAGGAACAGGTTAAGAGAAGTGCCCTTACGACCCAGACGTCCTGTTCGAGTGCCCCGTATAACGCAGCAACATCACGCAGATGCCTTCTGTTTGCCCGTACCCACGTTAACTGACAACTTCGCCAATGGAGACCTGTGTTGTTCACAGACGAGACCAGATTTCGCCTGACACAGCGTGATGGACGTCAACCTGTATGGAGACGACGAGGTGAGCAGTACATACCAAATGTTGTCCAGGAAGGCGACCGATTCGGACAAGGTTCTGTGGTGCTGTGGGGTGGCATCAGTATCGATGGCCTACGGATCATGTCGCCGTCCGTGGTAATCTTACCGCTGCAGGGTACATCGAGCAGATACTGCTACAGAATGTGTTGGTTGTTGCATACGGTGTTGGCCCTGAATTCGTACTTATGCACGACAATGCCAGGGCTCATGTAGCGCGCATCACCAGAGCTGTCTTGCGAGAACTGGACATTCAAGAGATGGAATGGCCAGCAGTGAGTCCCGACCTTAATCCCATTAAGCATGTGTGGGATAGGCTTGACAGAAGTGTTCGTGGACGTCCTGTTTCACCACAGACGCTCCAAGACCTCGAACAGTCTCTCATTGAAGAATGGGGCCTAATACCGCAACGTGACCTCCATCGACTTACACGGAGCATGCCACATAGGTGCCAAGCTGTGATAAATGCTCGTGGAGGACATACACCATACTGAATTCTCCAGCTGTGATAAAAATCCACCCTGGAGGACTGTTATCACTTTGTTTTCGTCCCTATTTGGACATTTCCGTTTGTGTTCTGACAATGAACGCGAATCCATCGATGTTCTTTTGTATACTTTAACGGCAAAGAATAAAGGTTTAGTTGGTAATATACCTGGGTGTGAGGTATTGTTTTGTGGAGCATGGCATACGTTCAAAAACATGTTCCACTAATTTTTTTGAACTGTGTAATACCTGTTTTGATTCCATTCAAGTGCCGTGTAAAACCTGGAACGTGTACCACTTATACCTAAGATAGTCCAATAATTTCCAATGACTTTAGCGATAGTAAATTCGACTGTCGAAGACAGGGGTACATATCGCCTTTGCGACCGTTTAGGGGAGCGTCTTAACTCAATGGAGACAACTCACAAATAAGAACTTTGAATGATATGAGATATGAAATTATTGTTCAAGTGTTAGACCTGGGACATAACTTTGTAAAATATAATGTGTCAATATAATTTCGATTTTGCCAATTTAACATCCGAAAAGGGGGTGTAATAAAGCCGCTTTAACCAGCTTTAGTTGTTTGCTTCTCATTCGTAGTGTTTGATGTTCCCTGTTCCCCCTCCATTCACGTTAATTCATTTTATATTGCCCTATAGAGCCGCATACCCCTGATGAAATACCGGAGCACCAAAAAGGGGAGGTGGTAGGGCACAATACCTAAGAGTGGATTCCAGGTCCAAGGCTGTTCTTCCTAGAATAATTTCCCTCTGATTCCTTCCATGACCCACACCAAGGAAATTATCTACAGTCTAATACAAAACCCAATATCCTATAACTCTGCCGTATGAGTATGAAACTAATTTCAAAAGCAGAAAGGTCACATAACTCTGACTGGCGATATCTTGTTCTCTACCGACTGATTTTCCTAACGGTTTCGTTGCAGGGAGAGGGGGAGAGATATTGATAATTTCAGCCTGGATAATGCATTAGTAACCCAGCGAAAGGAGGGTCTTTGATCCCGAGGTACCAGCCCCAACATACGTATCAAACTAGCCCTTTGACTTCAGAGGGCAATCTGGTGTCCGTGGTGGATTCAGGTAGTTGGTTTATTCCGCTAAACGAAGAGGGTAAAACGTACTGTTTGCATTATTAGATTATCTTCTCTTTTGGCTTCTTATGCCTCTTTAACACTGCATTGGGTATTTGTGGTTTGTTAATCTAACTAGTCTCCGGGCTGGTGAATGAACGACAATCCTTGATTCCATTTTCTTGTCTTGGAAAGCTATGTATAACCTGCTTGAACTGTACTCACAGCTGCATTACTACCAGTCACCGACAGTTCTCCTCTGAGAATCTTAGAAGTTAAGAGTGAGGAAGAACTTCTAGACTGCGAGTGAAGAACACGAACTGCCCAAGTTCCTCTTCCCTTTATTGCACAATTCTGCTTTCTCTGCAGTCTTTTGAGCGATTCGCCAAATTTAACATAGGTTGCCGTTACTCACAGACGATCTGAGTAACGGAATCTTCGACCATGCATTTCAAACTCCGAAGCAGGGCACGCCTGCTGCATTCTCATCTCATCTCCATACTCTCTGAGGTTTTGGCTGTCTCAAGAGTACATTTAGTACGTTCGTATCTTGAATACGAACAGCTAGACTTACACGTACAAGGGAAATCCACAGCACCGATAAAGTTCAAACTTTGGGAGGTTGATCTATGTCAACAATAAACAGATAACTTATGTGTCTCAGGGTTTGTGCCATTGATCCTTATTAACGAGAAAATGGTCCTTTAAACTTAACAGCTAGCATACATGTTAGGAATCTGCATGTGAGTATCTGTAGCACCAGTGATTAGCGTCTCTGTCTTCCACAGGGAGGTCTCGGGTTCGAGGTGAACCAGCACCTGATTTTAATTTTCTTGTCCCATTTTCTCTTGGCTTTTTACATGTTTTCTTCTTTGTGAATACGGACTGGGATATGCACTGATTTAATATAACCTGCATCATGAACTCATTTACTATCGTCCAATTTAGTCATTCACGGCTTGACAAATCTTAGCCTTTCCTGTTATTTTATAACCAATGCTGTAAAGATATAAGAGAGAACGGAGCGTGAAACTGTTAACGTATCACAACAAAGAAGCAGTAATAGCAGAAAAACGCATTCATGTTATGTTTTGAAAAAGTTGTATTTACAACTGCACAATTTGTAATATATTTTATCAATAATTTAAACTTATTTTAAAAAATTTAATTTATTTTCCACCTAATCAAGAATAAATTAAAATCTGTAAAAAAAAAGTAAGTCATATCCATCAATGCGGACCTAGCAATGAAATTTATTGCATAATAATTTAAAGACGCCGCCTCTGTGGTGTAGTGGTTAGCGTGATTAGCTGCCACCCCCGGAGGTCCGGGTTCGATTCCCGGCTCTGCCACGAAATTTGAAAAGTGGTACGAGGGCTGGAACGGGGTCCACTCAGCCTCGGGAGGTCAACTGAGTAGAGGCGGGTTCGATTCCCACCTCAGCCATCCTCGAAGTGGTTTTCCGTAGTTTCCCACTTCACCTCCAGGCAAATGCCGGGATGGTACCTATTTTAAGGCCACGGCCGCTTCCTTCCCTCATCCTTGCCTATCCCTTCCAATCTTCCCATCCCCCTACTAGGCCCCTGTTCACTATAGCAGGTGAGGCCGCCTGGGCGAGGTACTGGTCATACTCCCCAGTTGTATCCCCCGACCAAGAGTCTGAAGCTCCAGGACACTGCCATTGAGGCGGTAGAGGTGGGATCCCTCGCTCAGTCCGAGGGAAAAGCCGAACCTGGAGGGTAAACAGATGATGATGATGATGATGATGATGATGATGATGATAATTTAAAGACTAAGTTTTTTTCATTATTGGCCGAAAAGCGTACGGATATTAGGGTAAAAATGACAAGTTAACACACAACCTAGAATGATAGGAAACGTATGTGCTATGATAAGTTTGTATTTGATCTGAACATTTGCTAATAGGAAGTCTGGGACAAAGACAACAACAGGTAAAAAAGAAAAGGGAGGAGGAAAGAGTAAAATAAACAAATTAGGCGCTGCCACGCCTCGAATTAGAGACTCCTACAAGAAAGTCAAGTACACTGGCCAAGAGACCATCGCTGCTAATGACAATGGCCAACAGCTATGCACGCTGTTAAATTTAAAAGGCCATTTTCTCGTTAAATAAGGGTCAATGACACAAACTCTTGGGGCATGTATCTGTTTATTTTTGACGTAGAACAACCTCTCAAAGTTTGAACGAAATCAGCTACCCCATAGCTGTAGCCTCTCCTCGTTATAGTAGGTGCACGCGATAATGACATAGGGAAAATAACCAATGCCAATGTTTCCACGGTGGTGTGCAGGCGTGTACAGGCGTGAGTCCAGCACATAAGAAGGCTACCAAAATCATGCAGAAAATATTCTTACCTAGTGGGTGTTGTTTACACCACCCCGATATGCCATTAACGTTTGCACTTATTGGAGAGTGAAGTTGATACAACTAACATGTAGCTTACCTCAGCTCGCACACAAGAAGGACGGAATTATGTACAGCAACGAGGTTGTCTTCGAAGTTGTATATTCAGGAAAATTCTTTTTGCTAACAATTCGCAAAAGAAGACTCTGTAAATTACACTGTAAATATCTTCTCTGATACCCTAATCATGCAGTTCAACTAAAATATTTTCTGGTAATAATAAACAATAATGTTACTTGTTTTAAGTCCCACTACCTACGGTATTTTTATGGCTTTCGGAGACGCCGAGGTTCCGGAATGTTGTCCCGCAGGAGTTATTTTATGTACCGATATATCTACCGATACGAGGCTGACGTGATTGAACACGTTCAAATACCATCGGACTGAGCCGGAATCGAACCCGCCATCTTGAGCTCAGAAGGCCAACGCTCTATCGCCTGAGCTACTCAGCCTGGTATATTTTCTTATTAAAGATTCAAAATTAAAACTGTCAATGAAGGATGAGTATTACCTGTGTAATTTGCGGTTTAAATACCCGTGTAACGTCGCATTAACTTCTCAAAATTACGACGAAGTTAGGGAAGGAGAGGTTCAAGTCTAGGAGGTTAACGGCCCTTACTTACACGGAAAACTACAAGTGGTGGAGCTCGAATCTACCATCTCTCGAACACAAGCTTATTGTCATACACGCTTACTACATAGGAAATTCCCTTAGTCTATTCTTGAAATATCTAAAGGTTCTACAACCATACGCCACTTGTAAAACGAAGCTGTATAGAAAATACTATCTTTTCAGGAGCTGTAATCACTTGCTACTTGTTTTTTTAACGTCGCACTAACACATCGAAGTTTTTCGGCGACGGAAGGGTGAGAAGGGGCTAGGATTGGGAAAGTAGCGACCGCGGCCTTAATTAAGGAATAGCCACAGCATTTGCCTGGTGTGAAAATGGGAAACCACGTAAAACCATCTACAGGTCTGCCGACGGTGGGATTCGAACCCACTATCTCCCAACCTCTAATCAGTCGTTCATTCTTGAAAGGCGAACCCGAAAGAAAGCTGAATTCATTAGATTGTTGTTTTAATTGTTTCGATCCGACAGTCACTTAATATGCGTGAAGTCTTCTCTGATAACTTGCGTTAATGTGGTGTCTGTTTTATGTGCATGTAGGCCTATCTGTAAATAACTGTGCAAGAACGGGAAGTTCATCAGTCTCAATACGTCTTCATCTATAGAGACAGACAGATTGCTTCCTACCCCGTTAAGTAGGGTTCGATCACTGAATCTGCCAGTCCCAGGTAACACACTTGAGCAGATAAAAGGAGAAAATCCCACTCTCGGATATCTTTTCAGAGTATCATCGCGGTTCACTGCATGTAAGCTTGAGGATGGTGCCTATGTGAAAAATACATTAAGTTTCAATATAAATTAAGGTATCTAAACAGACTTTAATAGTAATAATATTAATAATAACAATCATAATAATTTATTTATCGTATGGCTTTTTCTTCCGAAAGTGTCCGAGGACATGTTCGGCTCGTCTGGGGGAGCCTTTGTAAGGCAGACCTTGCAACCAAGGTGGGCGGCATCCGCCGTGTATGGGAACTGCGTTATTTTGTAGTGGAGAATAGTGTTGTGAGTGGTATGTGAGTTGCAGGGATGTTGGGGACGCTACAGACACCCAGTTCCCGAGCCAGGTTAAAATCTCTGACTCAGCCGGGAATCGAATCCGAGGCCATCTGAACCGAACGCTGACCATTCAACTAAGGAGACGTACAGTAATAATAACAATACAATAAAAATATAATATAGTAAAGCCAATCCTGTACTCGCCACGAAGGCGTTCATGCTCCTTTTTCCCATCAAAAATTGTGTTATGGCAGCAGTAGCATGATTATTTATGCCATACGGACATTTAAGGCCCTTCACCAATTTTCTGAAATGAGCTTGAGAAGTCAAAGAAAGGCAGCACGTTATTATTTAAACAGTGCCTCTGTGAGACTTTATTTTTAAAAGAAAGGAATCCAAGAGAAATTCATCATATAGGTTATCTCATTCTGTTTTTACTTTTCATTTGACATTTCTTTAACATTGTATCGAATGTAAATTTATGTTTTGTTTTGTTTTGTTTTTGTGCTGAGAGAGGCGAATTGTTTTGATTGCGTGAAACTGCCTTTTGATTTTATGTCTACTGTGTGTTCTAATGAAATTACGTTTCTGTTTCTTCAAACTCCACTTTATGATGATGATGCTTGTTGTTTAAAGGGGCCTAACATCGAAGGTCATCGGCCCCGAACTCCACTCTAACAAATTTGTTTTCCTAGCATTTTCGGCATCAGAGCTACGTTCGACTGCTGAACATACGAGCTGGTCACTGACACTTATGTTCTGATTAAGGCTTTTAATGGAGACATCTGTTCGTGTGGATTGGCTCTTCACGTTGGATTACGTCTTTGTTAACTGTTGTAGAGAGATATTGGGTAGATCAGGAAATATGGGAGGAAAGCTTCTGGTTTTAATTTCCATCGCTGTCTTGGTATCTCTACTCTTCCATCATTCATCATTCACCGTAAATGAGTCTACATTTATTAATTTTTTACAATCTGCTTTACGTCGCACCGGCACAGATAAGTCTTTTGGCTACAATGGGACAGAAAAGGCCTAGGAGTGGGAAGGAAGGGGCCGTGGCCTTAATTAAGATACAGCATTTTTCTCGTGTGAAAATAGAAACCACGGGAAACCATCTTCAGGGCTGCCGACAGTGGGATTCGAACCCACTATCTCCCGGATGCAAGCTCACAGCTGCGCGCCCCTAACCGCACGGCCAATTCACCCGGTCTCTTTTATTAATAAGTTATCGCAAAAATGAATGTCATACACGAAACAATGAGTCAGTTTTCTGACTTTTCTTCTAAAGCTTTCTCCCATTTCTGGAAAATACTACTGTGTTGAGGAGGTCTAAGGAAATGCCTACCTGAAGACGATCGGTCACATACAGATCTACATCCGGGTACGAAACACGCAGGCATGTTGAGGCAGTACCTCCCGCATGTCTTCAAGCACGAATTGTGATGCAATATAAGACATAACACAAATCGCACTGTTCACTAATGAATACACCAGTAATATAAACTGGCTAAACCTCTTTTTAACAGTGACAATGGAGAGCAATATAAATTTCGATAACTGATACAAATGTAACGAGCAGTAATGACAAGTCTCATCTGTTGGCGACTCTAGGCGAGTGTGCTACCGCTGGAGGAAGAACCACCACCACTCTCTTCGGTCGGCTTGTGGATGAAACGAGAAGAGCGCACACCAAAACGCACATTTTCCCTTCTATACTGTTCTATACTCTTAACAATTCAACATATTCTTCAAAATTGTTGGAAATTGTATGTTCAGTCCGTCAGCGATGCCGCTGCACAGTGGGTAATTTCTAGCATCCAGCCGGCCAAAAAAATACGATTTTCAACCCTTGTCTTTGGTGTGCATTTTCTGTGAGTCTTGTTTATAAGACCTTTGGGTACAGTAATTAAATATTGAAAAGTCGCGCTGTCTGATTATCTAATCTCACCGAAGCCCTAAAGTGGCTCTCCTCCGTTAGGTCATCATATTCTGGCGAGGCGAGCGCGTAGTTTATATAATGTGAGGGCTCAGTAAGGACGTCAGAATTAAATATTCCTTTAGCTTGCAATGTGATTATATTAGATGAAGGTATGTGTTTTATATAGTATGTAGCATTTTCTGAAAATTACTATATTTTTGTCCGGAATATGCACTTAAAATTCAGGTACAGGGTGCCCAAGCGCTATCTAATTATACAAATTTGAGCTGACTTTCAAAATGGATTGCCTTTGATTTCCGTAATGAAAGTATTTGGAGGAGTTATCTATACTTTATTGAATAGAAAACTGTGACTTTTGGCTGCGACCAGGCGCGACCATGAGAGTAACTAATTTATTTCAGAAGCCATGCACTCTGTAACCCGGAGGTCGGTTTTCGAGCTGTTGAGGAACAGCAGGGAATATAAGCGGAACGATGATATTGCGAATGTTGTAATTGAACATGTAGGCTTTGAGGATTGTTCCGACGATATATCCAAGTCAATAAGGAAATCTGTCAGTATTTTGTGTGCTACATTTCGATCACACTGGACAAAATATAATAGAAAAAGGGACAAATTGCTGAAGTACAGTAAAAGTTGGTTCGACCAGAGAATCAGCCTTGCAGAAGGACGTGCATCACAACAATGTTAGGATGAGCCTGCCAGTACTATAGCTCATTCCATGTTAAGAAAACAGTATTGATCTTATGACAACAGAGTTGCCTTATCGAACGGCTTTTCTGAACGCCATCACGGGAAAACAGCAGCACATAAATTTGTGACTTTCAGTATTTAAGTTCAAGACGAAAAGCTGAAGAAACCAAGCAACACGTTATTTTTATGAACTAAAAGGGACGCGGGGTTTACAGGGGCCACTTTTGGTCTGTACAGAATCAGAGGAAAACCAAAAGAAACCTCAGCACTGAAATATAAGGCAAATTGAGGTAGAAAATAGACAAATAATTTTATGGGCTCGAGGGGCGGGGATGTATTTAATTGCATTTAATAAATGTATCCAGACAATAAAAGCTAGGAAAAAAGACGCAATAAATAAATACTGCAGATGACTATAAAAGATCACAGTATTAATTTTAAAGAAATAAATCACACACGTAGGCTTATAGCATAACTCTCACTCAACACAATACAATTACGCACTGATTTAAAGCCTAAATACACACGCAATAAATAAATAAATACTGTAGATGACTTCACTACAGAAGTGAGGTGCCAGCGGTACACAGAGCGGTTGAATATTAGTTACACTTCACTGTGGTGGATGGAAAAGTCTTCAGTGCATTGTCTTCCTATCAGTCTACCCAAAGGTGCTATATATGTGGCACTTCCCCTAAAGGGATGAATAATATTCCTGAAGTGACTGAAAGAGTAATTAACCCAACAACACTTAAGTTTGGGTTATGACCACTTCATCCATGGATTCGATGTTTGGAATGCCTTTTACATATAGCGTACAGACTTGACGTAAGAAAGTCGCAAATAAGAGATGCCGAAGAGAAGAAACTGGTTGAAGAAAGAAGAATATACTGGTCTATTGGTTGATATCCGAAGCAAAGTGCTGGCAATACCAATGATGGAAACCGCTAGAAGATTCTTCAGAGAGGCTTCCACTTCTGCGGATATTACTTGAGTAGATCTAAATTTAATAAACCACCTACGTGTCATATTAGAAACTCTTTCCTGTGGGTATGCTATTGATAAAGTGACACTTGGAATATACGCAAAGGAAACTATACAATTGTACTTACAAAAATACAAATCGTACTACATGCCTGTAACTTTGCACAAACTCTTGGTTCATGGAGAGGAGGTAATTAGGCACTGTGTTATACCTATTGGACAACTCTCCGTGGAAGTCCAGGAGACCAGGAATAAAGATAAAAGGAAACCTTCCAGAAAGGACACAAATACTGACCTTTTCCATACGCTGCTTATATCATCGGACCCTTACATTACCAGATTAAGGAACTCAGAGAGGAGGAAGTTGATTCCGCTTTCACGAGAAGTGCTCAACTTACTTTCTGAGTCTCCTGTATCTGGTTCTGCCAAAGGAGATAATGACAGTGAAGTTAGCGGTTCTGATGTAACTGCATCTAATGACTAAGTACATATATTCATGTATCTGTTTTTAAACATTCTAAACAGTATATTCCACTATTAACATGTATTTAATTTCTTAAAGCTATAACGAAAAATGATTAAAATTACAAAGATTACTAATTTTATTCCTGGCGTAGTAATTAGTTCATGTACTTGATTGACCACACACTTAATTATCTCCAATAATAACAGTTACATACTAAGTTTTATGTAAATAGGTCCATTAATTTACGAGATACGATTTTTGGCCGGCTAGATTCCTGAAATTACGCACTGTGCGCTGGTGGGATCCTCAACAGCTCCGCCATCAGCTGTCATAGATGGCCTAGTCATCACTGAAGAGGTGTTCTAGGGAAATGAGGAGTGATGTAGTTTCCCGTTGCTTTCCTCACCGAGCCAGAGTTGCTATTACGTATCAGTCTGCCAAGCCCACTGAAATGCATACACCAACCGACCCTATGAGCAACATTTTCACACCATTCATAGCAGGGACTGGCTGCATAAGGATTGGCATTACTAGCATCGCTCATACCTCAGTCACTTTCATATTGTCAAAGCCAAGGATGAGACTGAGACAGATCTATGAAAGTAACAAAATTGCTCTAGCCCATACCAGAAGACATAGTACACTGTAAACACTAGGTCCTGCCAGCAAAGGCAGGTTGGAAATTACTGGTTGCCATTTCTCTGCAACACTTTTTCCTACTAAAATTGTACAGTTCATTTTGGAGCAAGTTCTTAAAGCACTTATTTAATCAAAAAGTACAGATTCACAATAATAATATTAACACCCTTTAAAAATACCACATCGAGCTTGTGACAGCGTGGTTCGGGTCACATAGCTGCCAGCTTGCATAGCTTTCCGTAGTTTCCCGTTTCCACACCAGACAAATGCCGGGAGTACCTTAATTATGGCCACGGTCACTTCCTTCTCGATCCTAACCCTTTCCTATACCATCGTCGCATTAAGACGGTGCGACGTAAAGCAAATTGTAAAAAGAAGTCAAAAAACCTCACACATTTTTTTCCACTGCCGACCAGACTGACTCGTTTTTCAAGAGTTAACCAGTGAAACGCAAACAAGAACTGAGTAGTGCCTTCAGTGTTGTCAACTTTGAAGTGAGTTCAGAAAAGAGGGCATACATGATGACAAATATACTCAAATCTATAAAAATAAAATAGAATGAAATTCAAAGTGTGAAGAATTAGCTAGAAGGCTAGATGACCGTAGGTAGTTGTATTCCCCTACACTGACTGCTAGGGATCAAAATAAATTAAAATTATAAATGTATTAAATAGTTTGATGGTAGACGAAAAACACGGGGATCTAACAAAACTGAACGGGGGTTGGGGTTGCGCTAAAGCTATGTCCAGTAAGATCCTCATGTCCACATGAGGACATTATACATTAAATTTAAACATTTCCTAGTAAAATTTTATGAAACGTTGTTTTACCATCTGATGACGCTGCGGGAAGACTGGCACACAGCACGACGAGCGAGTGGATGTTATGAAGGCTCCAATACGCGGAAGCGTCTGTAGACCCTTATCAGCTCTAGGATACAGTAATAAAGGTGACGACATGTTACAGGTATGTTCATATCTCACTCCAGTTATTGTTACGCAGAGTGCAAACCATTTAGAAACTCGGATAAACTCGGAGAGCATCATGTTTAACAATAATCTAAGTTCCATCCTCGGCTCTAGAAATTTTCTATCGAAGAAGCTGGCGATCCTATTTTTCATCTTCATTTCGACCGAGTTTTATACCAGCACAGAAGCTGAAAATCAGTGACAACATACAAGAACAGCATAAGAAAAACTGCCTGCATTTAAAATGTCATCGAAACTAACCAGCGTCATGTGTGGGTACATTAATATTATCGCCAAGTGGGGATAAAGAAATCAGCCCAATCATTCGAATACTTTATACATGATCAGAGATGCAATAAAAATGTATACTAGATTGTCCCAATTAATCTCTTCTTATTCTGAAAATATCCTTTCGTTTGCCTGAAATTGCACGTAACCGAAAGGATCTGGTATACCAAATTATACGCTACATAAGGCTGATACAATGTAAGAGGAGAGGAGATCGATTTGGTTAAATTTAACCAGAAGAAGAGATTGAATGATGGGGCATATCTTAAGACACCAAGGACTTGTGCAGTTGGTTTTATGGGAAATGTAGGCGGTAAGAACGGTAGGGGTAAACCAAGGTATGAATATGACAAGCAGATTAGAGCAGATGCACGATGCAGAAGTTACATAGAAATGAAAAGGTTAGCACAGATAGGCGAGCGTGGAGAGCTGCATCAAACCAGTCTATGGACTGATGACCCAAACAACAACAACAACATTAAATGAATATTATATCAACTACGATAATCTTGAAGTTTTAATAGATATTTCTGAGCCCAAGCGTAGTTGATAGACTCATCGAGAGAGCTGTAGAAGAGATGGTGATGAAGACTTGTTAGAGTTCTTTATCGCATCTAAGATTATGCTGCAAATAATCAGCATATCCTATTATTTTCTTCTGCCGAGTCCCTTTCCTACTACTTATGAAAATCAGCAACAGGCAGCCGGAAATTCATAACATTTTAGAAGTGAGTTTTATGAAGGTTAAGAACCTCTGTAGGGTTACCTAAGCGACGCTAAGCTAAGAAGCTGTTGGTGGTAATGATTTTGTCTGTTTTTTCCTACTTGTTTACCGTCGCATAAACACATCGAAGGTTTTCGGCGACGGAAGGATGGGAAAGGGCTAAGATTTGGAAGGCAGCGGCCATGGCCTTAATTAAAGTACAGCCCCAGCATTTGCCTGGTGTGAAAAATGGGAAACCACGGAAATCCATCTTCAGGGCTGCCGACGGTGGAATGATTGTTTTAAAAGGAAGTACAGTTAGAGAAACTCAAGTAAAATAAGAAGATTGTGAAGCTCATCATTTATTCCATATCTGTAATTGTATCCTCTGTTACACATTATACTGTACGACTGCGGCGTTGACCTCCATGATTCACTCCTAGTAAACGCGCAATGAAACCGCACGTTCTTAGCGGGACTATCAACAGAGGAGTAATTTGAATCATTACAGCATTTACTCTTATAACAAAGTAAAATTATAAATTAATTTTCTCTCTCCCAAAGAATACATTTTATTATTGCGACAAACTGCAGTAAGCGAGCAAACGAACACTGGGTAGGTTTCTTTCTCTCGAATAGTATACTTGGAATGAGTGTATGGATCATTAGGACGAAATACCATTTTATATTGAATATTGCAGCCGCGTAGTACAAGTTAGTTCTGTAAAGACACTCTAAATATTTCTTCGCTCATTTTTTGTGCTGTAGTTTGAGTGATAAAGTTCCTTCCGTGTGACCATATTGGTGTGGGCTAGTGCTATCTCCAAGTTCTCGGTAACTGGAGCACTCTATGCACCAACTCGAGCTATTGATCGACATCCGTATACTTGAACAACCATCGCTTATGAACACAACAGTCAACAATCCCAAATTTGCACGTTGACCAAAAATATTTGTCCATAAATTATATATTAATATAACATGCAAATCCGAAAATTAGTAGACTCTGCACGATGTTTTTGATGCAAAATGTACCGATAATATACAAAACAATGATTTATTTAAACGTTTCTAATAGCTAGTCCTTCTTACTCGCTGTTGAGATACAGTGTGCAGAGTCACTGGGTCTCCTAATATGGGCTAGACCAAGTTTGTTGCTTTCATTTTCTTGTCTGCCCCAGTCTCATGCTTGGCTCTCACGATAACAAAATGGCTGAGGTACGAATATTACTATAGAAACACCATCATGTTATACAGCGATCTTCTGTGATGGATGGTTTGAAAGTGCTGCTCATAGGTTAAGTTCACTCTTCTTATCGCTACTTCCAAGTAACGCCATATATTTTCTCACATTTAAGTCTGGTGACTGTGGAGGTGTCTCGGGTACTTATCGGCAATTATGCAGCAGCCACATCCGTACTATATGAGCTTTGTGCTTCGGGTCGTTATCTTGGTAATACTTAAATCACCTATCTGTGTCGGTGCGACGTAAAGCCCATAGCAAGAAAATACTTAAATCGATCAAGTATTCCAAGATTTTGAGCACTAGGTCGTAAATGTTCCTTCAGTATATTTATTGTAGATACACATGTTTATTCATGGTCTCATCAATAAAATTCAATTCTCCTGGTCCACTAACTGATTTGCACCCCAGACAGTTACACTACCTCCACCATGTTTGATACTTGGGCGTAGATTGCTAGGTTTCAACTCCTCATTTGGTTTCTTCCAGGCATTAACCTTTCCATCTGATCCGAAGGGATTGTATTTGCTTCCATTTGCAGAAATAACGGTCTTCCAGAAGTCAAAATCATTTTCCACATACTCCTTAACGAAGCTCAACGTTTTCTTCCTATTCATCTTGCTAAGAAATGTTTTATTCCTAGCTATTCGTCCAGGCCTGTTACTTTTCCTTAGGATAAGTCGAATGGTTTCCGAATGTGCTCTCTTATTGGTATGTTCCTCAGCCATCACAGCCAGTTTTGGAGCACTAATTACTGGATTTTCTTCACTTGCCTTACTCTCCAACGTTTCTCCCTGAGGTTGAACACTTTTCTCCCACTCACTTTGTGTTTATTTTCAATACTACGCATACTTTTATATTTATTTACTAGCAAATACCCGCGGCTTCGCTCGCGTGGATTTCGTAATTTAATCAAAGTAATCGTTCCTTGGTATTGTACTAAGACATTATCTGAAAATTCTTCAAGTATAAAAACTCACCCAAAAATTGAGTTTCATTTACCGCAGAAATTCTTCGTAAACCATGTTTGTGGTATTACCTTTCGGGGCTAAGACGACCATGCGACATAGAACTGTACATATCAGAAACAGTCTTCTCTCAAGTCGAAAAAATAAACACATGTTTCTTTATTTTTAAAGGAGATTCCAAATACCTATTCCAACATCTGTAATATCTTCAGTTTTTGAGATATACACATAAGTATCCTCATAAAAAGAAGTCAACCCGTTGATCAGTCCTTCTCCCACCCTCACCCCCACCTAAGTGTATTTTCCGAAAACAAAAATACATGTTTCTTTATTTTTAAAGGAGATTCCAAATACCAATTTTCACGTCTGTAACATCTTTAGTTTTTAAGATATAAGTATCCTCATAAAAAGTCATTCAATTTTTTTCACTTCTTTTCACCCCAGTTAAGTGCCTTCTCCGAAAACAAAAAGGTACATGTTCCTGTATTTTTAAAGGACTTTCCAAATACCGCATTTCTTGTCTGTATGTCTGTAACACCTTCAGTTTTTGAGATAAATGTATACTCATAAAAATAATTCAACTTCTTCTTCACTTCACTTTCCAAATACCGCATTTCTTGTCTGTATGTCTGTAACACCTTCAGTTTTTGAGATAAATGTATACTCATAAAAATAATTCTTCTTCACTTCTTTCCACCCCTCTCCGCCTTAAGTGGACTTTCAGAAAGCAAAAAATACGTGTTTCTTTATTTTGAAAGGAAATTCAAAGTACCAACTTCCACGTCTGTAACAGCTTCAGTTTTTAAGATAAACTATCCTCATAAACATATTTCAACTCCTTATTTACTTATTTTCCACCCCACACCCCTTACGTCGATGTTTCGAAAAAAACACAACAAATACGTGTTTCGTTATCTTTAAAGGAGATTCCAAATACTAATTTTCACGTCTGTAACATCTTCAGTTTTTGAGATATAAGTATCCTCATAAAATAATTCAACTCCTTTATCATCCCCTCCCCCTTCCTACCCGTTAAGTTGATTCCCCCCTCCCCAAAAGTGTGTGTTTCTCTATTTTTAAAGGAGGTTCCAAATACCAACTTTCACATCTTTAACATCTGTAGTTTTTGAGATATATCATCATACAAAGAATTCAACTAATCTTTTCAATTCTTTCACCCCCCCCCCCCCTTAAGTGGATCTTCCGAAGACAAAAGAACGCGTGTTTCTATACTTTGAAAGAAGATTCAAAATACACATGTTCATGTCTCTAACATCTTCAGTTTTTGAGATATAAGTATCCTCATAAAAATAATTCAACTCCTTTTTCACTCAGCCCGTTAAGTTGATTCCCCCCACCCCTCCTAAAATGCGTGTTTCTTTATTTTTAAAGGGGGTTCCAAATAAAAATTTTCACGTGTGTAACCTTAAGTTTGTTAGATAGAAGTTTCTCCATAAAAGTAGTTAAATTTTTTCACTTCCTTTCACCCCCTTGAGTGAATTTTCCGAAAACCAAAATACTTGTTTCTTTATTTATAAAATAGCTTTCAAATGCCACTTATCATGCCTGTAAGATCTTCAGATTTGAGATATATGTATCCTCATAAACAGGATTTAAACTCATTTTTCACCGTCCCCGACCCCAAGTTGATTTCCCCCCCCCCAAAATGCGTGTTTCTTTATTTTTAAAGGAGATGCCAAATACTAATTTTTACGCCTGTAATATCTTTAGTTTTTGAGATATAAGTATCCTCATACAAAGAATTCAACTAATTTTCAATTAATTCATCCCCCCTAAGTGGATTTTCCAAAGACAAAAGATAACGTGTTTATTTTGGAAAAAACATTCCAAATACAAATTTTCATGTCTGTAACATCTTCAGTTTTTTGAGATATAAGTATCCTCATGAAATAATTCAACTCCTTTTTCACTCCACACCCGCTCGTTAAGTTGGTTTCCCCCACCCAAAAAATGCGTGCTTCTTTATTTTTAAGGGAGATCCCAAATACAAATTTCCACGGCTGGAACCTTCAGTTTTGAGATATAAGTTTCTCCAGAAAAAGAATTCAATTTTTTTTCACAACCTTTCACTCCCCACTCAAGTGAATTTTCCAAGAACAAACAGTACCCGTTTCTTTAAAAGAGTTTCAAAATACCAATTATCACGACTGTACATCTTCAGTTTTTAGATATATGTATCCTCGTAAAAGAATTCATTTCCGTTTTCATCCCCCCTACCAAGTTGATCTCCCCCTCCCCCACAAATGCGTATTTCTTTATTTTTAAATGAGATTCCCGATCCCGATACCAGTTTTCACGGTTGTAACATCTTTAGATTTTTTGTATATATAAATACATTATCATACAAATAATTCAACTAATTTTTCAATTCTTTCATCCTCCTCTCCCGTTAAGGTTTTTTTTTCGAAAACCAAAGAATACGCGTTTCCTTATTTTTAATGTAGATTCCACATACCAATTTTTACGTCTGCAACATGTTAAGATTTTGAGATATACTGTAGATATGCTAATTTTAAAAATTCACCCCCTTTTTCAGTTCCCCTTAAGTGGATTTTCCGAAAAAAATTATGTTTCTTTACTTTTACAGGAAATTCCAAATACCAGTTTTCAAAGCTGTAATATGTTACGTGTCTGAGTAATTTGCAGATATAGTCTTTTTAAAAATTCACCCTGTTTGTCACTCCTATTTACCCCCTATTCATCGGATTATCCAAAAACACAAAAATACGTGTTTCTTTATTTTAAAAGGAGATTACAAATACCAATTTTCATGTCTGTAACATCTTCAGTTTTTGAGATATGTCTCCTCGTAATAGGTGTTCAACAACTATTCCCCGTTTTTTCATCCCCGCAATGGGATTTTCCGAAAACAAAAAATACGTGTTTCTTTATTTTTAAAGGAGTTTCCAAATACCAATTTTACGTCTGTAAACTTTTAAGTTTTTGAGATATAGATATCCTCATTTTAAAAATTCACCCCCCTTTTCACCCTGTTAGCGACGGAATATCCAAAAATCTTCCCTCATTGATCACCTACATTGTAATATAAATGTATAACCAAAATTTTATTTCTTTATGTCCAGTAGTTTTGGCTCGGCGATGGTGAGTCAGTCAGTCAGTCAGTCAGGACATGTTATTTTATGTATATAGATAGGACATTGTACAGTTGCATGACTCCTGATTACAAGTTTACCAATTATGTTTCTCCTCTCTTATAGTTAAAAATTATCAGTTCTCTTTCTTCTTACGAAGATTGTTCACTTTGACGCTCCATGGTAGCACCGGAGATTGACCGTACTTCACAACTTTCCACAACAAACTGAATGTGGTGTCGAAACACAAACATGCAGCATTTATACTGCCCTCTTATCTGTCCATATAGGACTGTATGAGTTTCATTTTGACGTGCCCCAGCAACATGTAGACAAAGAATCTGTTATATCTTGCTAAGTTAAGGGATACGCTAATTATCCCGTGGTGACTTAGTAATTCAGGACATGCCTTTATTTTTCCACACATAAAATGCGAACATAAATGATTGTCTACATTTTTATTCAAAAACACATACTCGTTTGAGTGGTGTATGAGTTTCACTTTGCCTCACTGTACCTGTCAGTAATACACTCCTCCATACTCGCCGTCTTGTTTGGATAGTAGCAGACATGGAAAATTCATTCGTTAAAAGTGAGAAAATGTGCGGTCATTTGATCGAGTATTTCATATCATAGCATTGCTTTTAATCGCGACATTCCTACTGACGTAATTGTAATGACCTATGTTGACTTCAGTGGGAAAACCACAAAGACAGTTTGAGAATTCCGTAGCGAAGCACGGGTACATCAGCTAGTTATTACTAAGCGGAAGGACGCAGTTTCCAAAACCGTAAGTGCTTGGCATTCTAATAATATACACTCCTAGGAACAACATCTTCCAGTTCGAATTTTCCATGTCTGCTACTATCCAAACAAGACGGCGAGTATGGAGGAGTGTATTACTGACAGGTAGGTTGTGAGGTGGGTTCGCGCCCTACCCTACAAGGACACACACAGGCTTGCTCCCTGTTCATGGCCAGCTAACTGGTCCTATGTCAATGTTCGACTTGAAGGAGACGAACCACCCAGCCCTTGTGGCGTGTTTCCTAAACAAAGCATTCACATTATCACATGACATCTTAATCCCTATCACATGGCTCTTTTAATGGAAAGGGAATTAACTTTACGACCCGTCCAAAGAGTTTCTTCTGATGTCATTTAACAAAGTCAGTTGTTGACCAATTAAAATAAACTATCAATTTTAATACGAGTGTAATTGAAGAACTTAGGAGGGCTCTAGAGGAGCGGGACAAAACAATCAGTGATTTAAAAACTGAACTGCAGGATAAAACTGACTGTTTAGAACAGTATAAGAGAAGGCAGTGCCTACGTGTGTTCGGTATACCGGAAACTGCGGTCGAGAACACTGACAATTTAGTTCTTGACATTGCGAAAGAAATCGGGGTCAGTCTTTCTGTGGATGACATTGATAGGTCTCACAGGGTTGGGAAAAACCAGAATAGGCGTCCGCGACCTATAATCGTCAAGTTTGTGTCATACCGTAAGAGGAACGCTATGTTCACGAACAAAAAGAAACTTAAGGGCACGAATAAAACCATCCGCGAGGACCTAACTCCAGCAAGACTCCGACTTCTTCAGGACGCTGTCGCAAAATTTACCGTCCAGAACGTATGGTCTAGAGATGGGATCATATATGTAAAACAAGGGAACCGTAAAATAGCCATAACTAATCGTTCAGATTTGAACAGTATTCGCTAGTCACGAGCAGACTCTGTGTAATATAAGGACCGCCATAGTTATTTTAGTTCACTTAAGTTAATTTTCCACATAGTTGTAGTTTTGATTAGGTGATAATCTTATAGTTGTAGTAGGTACTTCTTACTATCAGTTGTCATCATTTAACTTTCAAGTTGGCAACATTTAGCAACCAGGAAACAAATGTGCAGGTCATTACCCCGTCGTGCCAGCCCCCTCGCAGAATACCGCTAACCGTCTCAAAGACATTCTTGCGCCCTACCCTACTTCTCTACAAATAGCACATGTCAATACGCAGAGCATTGTCCCACATTTCTCAGAATTCTCCGAAATATTTTCAACCTGTAATCTGCATGCTATAATGATTTCAGAGTCATGGCTGCGTCAATCTATACCTTCAGCGCTGGTTAAAATGAATGGATACACTTTAATTAGGAACGACAGTGAGGGAAAGCCTGGAGGCGGAGTCGGAATATTTATACGCGATGATTTGAAATACAAGGTAATATTTAAATCGCCAAGTGAATACTCTTACAGAGCGGAGTTCTTGTTTGTAGAAATTGAAATTCGTGGTACGAAGTGTTTACTCGGTGTAGTGTACCGCCCACCGAAGACTGGAAACACCACAGATTTAGAAGAAGCGCTACAGGATTTAATATTCAGGTATGAACATATGATTTTAATGGGAGACTTCAACACTGACCTGAAAAATGAAACCACTGAGACTAGGCGACTAACATGCATGTTTGAATCAATTAATATGACAATTCTGCCCTTGCAACCCACACACCATGTTGCAACCTCGCACACACTCCTCGACCTAATCATTGCAAACAATAATGACCGTATATTGACACATGGACAGATGCCTGTGCCAGGCCTTTCCCGCCATGACATGATTTACGCTGCATACTCTTTAAAATGTCCAAAATACAGGCCTAAGATAATCAAATACAGGGATTTCAAAAATTTGAACGACGAAGCTCTCATTGAGGACGCTCTGAGCACACCATGGCACACAATTTAGTATATAAAGGACATTGACGACAAAGTATCTCATTTTAACGAACTTCTCTTAACTTTATACGACAGACATGCCCCATTACGTACTGGTCGAGTAAAGCGACCCTCTAACCCGTGGCTCAATCAAGAAATTCGTGATAAAATGAAAGATAGGGACTCAGCGTATAGCTACTATGTGAAACATCCAGCGCAGGAAAATTTTGAGAATTATAAAAAACTTAAATAAAACCACGCAGATGATAAGAAACACTAAAATACGCTACTCGTACGAAATTTTAAATACACATGACTCTGCTGTTGCATGGAAGACTCTCCGAGATATGGGTCTAAGTAAAACGAAGACAAAGGACAGTAACTGTAATGTACCTTTGGATGATCTGAATGAGTATTTTAGCTCAAGAAACGTCCAGACGAACGGAAATACCAAGAGAGCCACTATTGACAGAATATTTTCAAAGGGAAAGCATGGTGGTGAAACATTCTACTTCTCTCACGTGACTCCAGGTGATGTAAAGAGCGCCTTTAATGACATAAAATCAAAGTCTACTGGACACGACGGAATAAACCTGTCCCTTTTAAGAAGAATTCTAGACATAATTCTTCCTACAATAACGCATATTATTAACACCTCTCTTATGACGGGAATCTTTCTTGGGAACTGGAAAAATGCCATCATCCGACCCTTGCAGAAAAACAGTACCCCCACAACCCTTGACGATTACCGCCCTATTAGTATTCTCCCTGTACTAGGAAAAGTACTGGAGAAACTAGTACACAAACAAATGACAGCCTATCTCTTACATCATAACTTACTCGACAGATATCAATCAGGGTTTAGATCGAACTACAGTACCAGCACAGCATTAGTAAAAGTAACTAACGACATTCAGCTAGCAATGGATAACGGACAAATGACAATTCTTATTCTTCTCGACCTTACAAAGGCATTTGATTGCGTAGATAAAGACATTTACTAGCTAAATTAGAAATGATGAAATTTTCTAATAATGTATTATGCTGGGTACGTTCCTATCTCAGTGGACGTAAACAATGTGTGTCAGTGGAAGACAATGTGTCTAGGTGGCGAAATACTGAGATGGGGGTAGCACAGGGTGGGGTGTTATCACCGCTTCTGTTCTCCCTATACATGAATGACCTATCAGAACAACTGACGAACTGTAAATA
Organism: Anabrus simplex; assembly: GCF_040414725.1. NCBI lineage: Eukaryota > Metazoa > Arthropoda > Insecta > Orthoptera > Tettigoniidae > Anabrus > Anabrus simplex. The sequence goes on along the minus strand of NC_090265.1, from coordinate 1,514,746,478 downwards.
TCACTTATACGCTGACGATATCCAATTGTATATTCATACCAAGCCGAAAGACATACAAGAAGCAACCATGAAATTAAACGAAGACTTATTTAACATTAACGAATGGACTAGTAGCCACTGCCTGAAAGTAAACCCATTAAAATCGCAAGCCATCATAATAGATCTAGAAAAGCGCATGCCAAGTTAGAAAGCATCAACATACCGGTTGTCAAGATCAATGAAACACCTATAGCACTGAAAGACTCCGTTAAGAACCTTGGAATAATTTTTAATAAGTATTTAAGTTGGTCAGAGCACGTAACAAAAATTTGTCAACGTGTATTTGGTTCATTACACTCACTATACAAACTGAGAGATTTTCTACCTGTCAAAACCAGGAAACTGCTCATTCAAGGACTAATACTACCAATATTTGATTATGGTGATGTAGTCTATAATAACATAAGTTGTTCACTTGGTTCTAAACTTCAACGGGCGCATAATGCCTGCATTCGATTCATTCTAAATGTTCCGCTCCATTCCCACATCAGCCCATTCCTCCATCAGCTGTCCTGGTTAAGATTATGTGATAGACGTAAGTACCATGCTGTTTCTCTTCTTCACAAAATACTGCGAACAGGTAAACCACATTATCTAAGAATAGATTTCAACTACCTCTCTCCCTCAGGCAGAACACCCTCAAGGTCATCAGTACAAACCCTGCTGTCCATCCCCACTCATCACAGTAGTACGTATAACAAGTCATTTGTACCGGGGACCATACGTTCCTGGAATTCTCTCCCGGCTGAAATTAGAGACATAAGCAACCTAAAGCTATTCAGAAGAATGTGCTGGAAATTTTACCTACACTCAGATTGATTTACTCTTAGAAGTACCCTTACATTTTAGATTATTAAGTCAAATGAATAAAATGTCAATGTAAGGTTAGAAATATTATAGTTTATATATTTCGAGATATAGCTTTAATAATAGTAAATATTATAAATTAATTTTAAAATGTTAAAATGATTTTTATGATGCTTTACATTTCATACAAATTACATTTCACATTAAATTATAATTAACTTATTTTTAAGTAGTTATAATGTTCAGTATATTATGTTTATGCAGGTGCATAATTATATGGTTTGGCATAATAGCAGGCTTCATAGCCTGAGCCCCGCCATGTACAGAAAGACATTAATAAATAAAAGAAGATTCTCAACACTGTATGGGCGGATGATCTAAACGTTAGGTCCCTTGTTAGACAATCACAATTAAACATCTCAATACTGAATAGTCGTACCTTCATTAGGGGTTATCTCATGAAGGCGAATCCAGACTAAAGAAGAATCCTAAACAATTGTGTGTTGCATATTATTACTTCCATATGCAGATCCTTTCAACGTTAATAATAATGTTATGTGCTTTACGTCCCACTAACTACTTTTACGGTTTTCGAAGATGCTAAGGTGCCGGAATTTAGTCCCGCAGGAGTTCTTTTATGTGCCAGTAAATGTACCGACACGAGGCTGTCGTATTTGAGCACCTTCAAACACCACCGGACTGAGCCAGGATCGAACCTGCCAAGTTGGCGTCAGAAGGCCAGCGCCTCACTCGTCTGAGCCACTCAGCCCGGCCCTTCCAACGTTTAACAACATCCTTTTAGTATTCGAGGGTGCTCTTTCACTGTAGAGGTAAGACAGGTAAAGGTGTAAGGAACATTACAAGAAGAAATCTTACTGACACTTATTGTTGATTTACTTTACGAGCTACATACTCATTTGTTATCATCTCCAGAGATTGTGGATGTGCAATATACCTGGTGACTTGTATGAAGACGTCTGTAGTTATTTGTGCCTAGGGATGAGATTTAAATAAGGTGCTTTCTACGAATACATATCAGACGAATGTGAAAAACAGAAAATACATCTAAATAGCCAACAAAAGTTGGAATGATCTAAAAAGGGAGTTAATACAAGTTGCGCTCAGTTGCAAATATATTGTGATTTATGTGAAAGGGGTTGGCGAATATTGTGCATTACAAAACATGCCGCATGAAGTGTCACAATCAATCGCGTTGTAAATTACAACCATTTTATATTCCAATCACAAGGAACTATCATACCTTAATTGCGTCCGTGTAGAATCTGTAAAAATGAATGTGATGATGATGCTTGTTTTTTAAAAGAGCCTAACATCTACGGTCATCGGCCCCTAATAGTACGAGATGGACGACATGATATGATAATTCAAATTTTAGAATGTATCCCCTGACTAGAATGAGCAATGATTGTGAGTTTAAAATAATCAGTGGGTCTAATTCGCAGTAGCTTATTTTCGGTAAAATGTTAGACGATAGATTATGGTAGAATAAGACATTTTCTTAAAATGCAATAAGATGTCATGCAAATTACTATTTTTAAAATACATTAAAATATGCAAGCACAAACTAAAACACAGTCAAGTTAATAAAACGCAGTAGACAATAATATAAGGACTAATACGAAACACAACGTTTATATGCGACAAAACGAACAACTATCCCTCATAAAACGGATCACGAGGTCTGCTGACCCACCGGACTGTGTTACTATACCGAGGCCGATCGGAAGACGACATAATACCACTGCTTCCCTCCGAGAAGCCCGAAGGGAAGTCCTCCATACCTCCGTTGTTCCTTTTATCGTTCTCAGCATATCTGGAAGTGGAGTGGTCTGGATACCGGCCAACAACGGACAGGAAGAGCCTCCGATAAAACGAGGGGTCCGTGTTTTCCTTCGGGCCAGTGTGCAGATCCAGGATTATTTCAGGTCGTCGTATTACCCACGAATGTACCCCATCTGGTTGTCTGACAAGACAGGGAGCCAAAGGTATATCAAACTATCGGTGACTGCTATCCAAGCGTATTCCAACCGGCCGCGTTGCTCGAGGATAAGCAGCGTAGAGTCGACGGTTTCCATTGTGGAATACGCAAAGATAACTTGGGTCAAGTGGCACCTGTCGCAAATTTGCAGCATAGAACTGAAGTATTTGCTGGCGCCCTAGGTGTAAAGGTGGCACACCAGATTCAGGAGCAGGCTAGCAATTGGTCTTGTACGAAAACCTCCCGTTGCCAACCTAACCCCGCTGTGGTGGATGCTACTCAGTTTCGTATTTTGCCTTGCTGATCCATGTGCTGGCACTGCCGCAGTCTAACCTGGATAAAATATGTGCCCTAAAATGGAGAACCGTGCGGTCAGCTCCCCCCCCCCCCCCAAGTAATGCCGCTAAGAAACTTCAAAATATTCAGCTTCTTGGTGCATTGCACTCATAACTGCCGCAGGTGTGGCTCCCACGATAAAATTGCCATCGAAAAAGAGGCCAAGAAATCGGTGTCAACTGTAGAAAGAGCGACATTCCCTAAGAAAAGCTCAGGATGGAAGTGAAGAGTGTGCTTCTGGCAAAAGTGTAAAACAGAGGTTTTGCGGTTGAAAACCGAAAGCCGTGTTCTAAAGTCCACTGTTCCACTCTCCTAACAGCTTGCTGTAATTGTCGCTCTGCGACTGCCATATTGTGCGAGCTATAATGCAGAGCAAGCTCGTCCACATATAGCGACGGAATTACTGCTCAACCAGCAGCAGCGACAATACAGTTTATGGCAATAACGAACAGAGTGACACTAAGAACCGATCCCTTTGGGACCCCATTTTCCTGAACGTGGTATTGCGAATGTGCCCTCCCTACACGGACATGGAATGCACGGAGGGACAAAAAATACCCAATAAATACCGGCAAGTTATCTCGGAATCTCCATTGATGCAGGACTGAAAGGAAACCATATCGCCATGTAGTGTCATAGGCCTCTCTAAGTCAAAGAAAACAGCCACCAAATGCTGTTTGCGGAGAAATGCATCCTGGATAGAACTCTCCAGGCGTACTAAGGGGCCAGTGGTCGAGCGAGCGGCTCAAAAGCCACATTGGTACTGGGACAAAAGTCCATTTTTCTCCAGACACCACACAAGTGGGCGATTTGCCATCCTCTCAAATAGCTTACACAAACAGTTAGTAAGACAAATAGGTCTGTAACTTCCTGCATACTTAGGATTTTTGACAGGAATTACTATGTCCTCTCACCACTAAGACGGAAACTCGCCCTCTATCCAGATTCGGCTGAACACGCGAAGGAGATATTTCAGACTATCCACACTAAGTTGTTTCAACATCTGGTTATGGACATTGCCTGGTCTGGGAGACATGTCCTTGCAAAGCGCCTTGGCGCTGCTGAGTTCCCACTCCGTAAAGGTCACGTTATAGTCCTCTGAAGTTTGAGTGGTAAAACTGAGGTGAGGACGTTCTTGCCTCCCGCTTCAGAGTGAGGAAATCACAATTGTAATTCCCAGAGCCAGACACATCCGCGAAATGACTGGCTAAATGATTAGCAATCGACAGCGGTTCAGTGACGATACTGTTTGCAATGGAAATTCCCGTTACTGAAGATGATCCATGTATACCCGAAGTACGTCGAAGTTTAATCCGCACTTGAGACGACGATGTATGTGACGTCATAGACGACACACATCTTTCCCACGAAGCTGTCTTACTCTGCCGAATAAGAACTCGCGCCTTAGCACGGAGTTTTTTAAATGTTACTAAGTTGGCCACAGTAGACTGCCTACGATAGCATTTATGAGCGCAACGGCGTTCTTTGATAGCTGCTGTAATTTCTTCGTTCCACCAAAAAAAATGAGTTTCCGGCGGAGAGTCACTGTTTAAGTTATATCGCCGTCTACGCTCCGCCTAGTCACGTCATTAAAGACAGCTAGTCATGTAAACTGACCAATCAGCATGTTTAAGAATCCTCGAGGATCCCGTCGAGGGGAAGCCTCGACGGATTTCTGTTTCAACAAAGTAAGAACAATGGGAAATTGGTCACTGTCACAGAGAGCATCGTGTGTATTTCACCGAAACAGGGGAACCAGCGTTCGGCTTCATAGACTAACGTGTATGCGAGAGTATGTGCCGTAATGTGCACTGAAATCAGTTGATTCACCTGTATTCAAAACACATAAATCCAGCTCTCTTACTAATGTTTACAACCTCCTTCCCCTAAGCTTAAGGCAAGGCGTTTCAGAGCCCCATATCGGGTGATGAGCGTTAAAATCGCCCAATAAAAGGTATAGAGATTTAAGCTGACCTATAAGAAAAGTTACATCATTTATATTAAGAGGCTGGCCTGGTGGAAAATAAACATTGCATACTATTGCTATGCCAGGCAGCGGAACGCGAACTGCTATAGACTCCAGCGGGGTTCTTAGTGGGACCTCTTCCCTGTAGGTATCAAACGGACAAAAATGCCGACGCCACCGGAGGCCCGGTTAGCATAATGTCGTTCTGTCGAGTATAGTCCAAAATTTCTCAAGATGATGACCTGGTCTGAGATTAGTTTCCTGAATGCAGACTATACTCGCCGAATACTCACTAATGAGCTGGCGCACCCCAGCAAGATGCCTGTCATAACCGTTATAATTCCACTGTAACAGTGCGATAGTGTGGACTAAAAGGGAAGCGTGTTAGGTTATAAGCGGCAGATGCTTCAAAACCTAAGCACTAACATCAATATCTACATTCGTACATGAAGATGAAAGCTCGAAGTCCATCCCGTCGTCGACGGACGAGGGGACTGACGCTCAGAACTTCGACGCGTTTTTGGGGCGGGATTTCCTCCTACGAGAGGTTTTGGAGCAAGCGTACCCGCTGGCGCTGATTCATACCCTCCAGATGGAAGGCATGATTTCCCTTTCGCAGGAGGAGTGCGACAGCACCTGGTAAGGGCGCTCCTCTTCTCCGCCATCTTTTCTTGTTTAGACGGGCAGGGTGATATTTCTCCAGCCCTGGTCGACGATGCTGCCTCCACCGGCGTGGGCGCGGCTTTCGCCGACCTCTTTTTAGAGAGAGACTTGGCCCTTCCCCCCTACTGTGCTGGCTTAAGAGTCCCGCGCGGCACAGAATTATTTGTGGTCGAAGGTGGGGTGGTCCTCCCCCCCCCTTCCCCCTTCGAGCTTTTACTCTTTGCAGCTTTGCGCACAGGAGCAACAGCCGCCTTGGGCGCAGCGATCGTAACAGATGCTGATGTAGTAAACGAACCTGAAAGACCCTGTGCTATCTTTGCGTAGTCTAGTGTCGTGGCGGGTGCATTAATAGAATTGAACTTACGACGCGCTTCCTGGTAGGAAAGACCATCGAGGGTCTTTATCACCTGGATCTTATTCTCACCGAGATATACCGGACAGTTACGACCTCGAGGTGAATGAAGACCAGGGTAGTTAGTGCACCTGTAAGGTGTTGTGCACTCTTCCACGCCGTGAGCTTCTCTGCCACATGTATCACATACAGACGGATTCAAGCAACGAGATAGAAATTCCTGAAGCTCTGGCATTGATAGCAACGAATGGCAGGCGGGATATACGGTCGCACATCGCAGCGATAGGTTGTTACTTTGAATTTTTCTGGTAACACTGACAATTTAAAGGAGACAATGAACGCACCCGTGGCAACGTCTTCGTCGATGACTTTGCGCGTAATACGCCGGACGTGTGTCACGGCACGGTACTACATATCTTCCATCAACTCATCGTCAGTGTTCAAGGTGAGATCGCGGTGGAAGATACTCCACGAATCAGATTCAAGGTGTTGTGCTCCTTCACTTTGACGGGAATGTCGACAAAGTGGTCGCACTTGAGCAACCGATCAGCTTGCACGGCAGTGCGCGTCTTTAGCAACAAACTACCGTTGCGCATTTTTTCAGATCTTGTAATTCGCCGTAGACACCTTCTATGTGCCTACTAAACAAAATAGACTTTGCCAGCTTGAAGGCACTCCCATCAGTTCTGGTAGCAACCAGAAACCTACGGAAGCTGGATTCCACTCCTTCCCGCTGCGCTTGTTCTCAGGGGGTTGAAGCCCTCAAGGAATACAATTACAAAGACTTCGGGAGGGGGGACCACTTTGGGCAGGCTGAAGACGTTTCGAAGCCATGCCCGAAATCATCCTCCCCGAATGCCACCCACTCCGATCAGGGGCCTTTGTAGCCGAACCAAGCAGTCAAGGCAATACCCACCTGGTCGTAGCAGGTATTGCCCGGGGTCCGATGCTACACGATGCCTAATACGGAATGACTAAGGCAATGAGTACAACGACTCCTTTCCTCCAATCACCCGCAACAGCATCCACCCCATAACGTGTGCAGAGTAATAAGTATACATTAAAAACAATTAATAAAAATATGTCCTTCTGGCATTCGGCTGTGTGGGGACCAGTGTTGTCAAGCGGATACTACTGCGTGGGTACATGGCGCTCTTATCCAAATGGCTTCCCGGGGTCGCCGTAGGGCTTCCAAGAGTAGTCGCACACGTAGGGCCTAAGAGGCCCATCTCCGAGTAGCACGCACATGAATAATTTTGAATCGGTCTACAAGTAACCCTCAAAAAGAAGAGGGGACCGATGGCCATATGACCCTTTTAGTCGCCTTCGACGATAGGCAGGGATTACCTGTGAATATATTCATCCCCGCACATCTACAGGGGGTCCAGCACATGATACCAAACCACAATCCATGACCGCGCCTACGTCGCCCCTTTTTGTCGCCTCTTACGACAGGCAGGGGATACCGGGGGTGTATTCTTCGTCTGCGTCCCCCACCTACAGGGGGACTGTGAAGATGTCTACGGGAGTTGATTCAGAATGTATGTCTACTATGGTCGACACATCCAAGGTCACGTGGCAAAGTTAGCGGACTGTATAAAATGCCTAGACGTTCCTTGCGATCCGGTCAGTGAAGCAGACGGACGCACTCGTCACAAGCAATTTGTCTCAATAGTTTCTAGTACTAGTCAGGAACTATTGTCTTAGTTCAGTTCAGTAATAGTCAGGAGCAAATTGACGTAGTACTTACTTCCTTTTAGGGTTTTATTTCAGGAGAAAAGGTAGAAAATTCAGTTCCAGAGCCGACTACATAGGAGGAAGTGAATGTCTTGCTTGCGGCAGAGAACATGGACTTAAAGTTCCAGTCCAGCCACGTCGATCCAGATAACCCGGTGTTAGTAATGAATAGTTAGTCAAAGAAAGAATGAGCGCATGACATTGCATGTTTCTCGCATTTTATATTTTATCAGAATTTTAATTATTATCAGAGTATAATTTACCTGCCATGTAGATACAAACCCTGTGGATATCCACAACGCACATCTATAGGTACAGTTGTTTCTGAGAAGTGTACCTGCGAGCAACTTGCACAATACCATGCATTAATTTGTTTTTCAGCGACTGAATGTTCTGTTCCAAACCCAGCCGAATCGGTGACCCAACCCAGGCCATCGAGGTCATTCACCCCCGAGAGTTGATCATTCACCCCGAGGACTACTCTCTTCTCGAGGAGCACAAGTACGCATTTGCTGAGACCTTACAGATCATTTGATTGCCAGGTATGGGACCCTACCCAAAGCCACTCAAAGGCAACGGCAGGCTGGACGTCATCACGCTGAAAAGGACCACGTAGAGGCAACATGCATCTGCACCCGGGGAGGCAAATGAACGAGAGATCAGTCAGGAGATCAGCAAGGAGCAGTAATCAGGTGAGATCGACCCCCACTCACCTCAAAAGCTTTTGCAGTGTTTATGATGTATGAGATGGGGTCATCGTAAGGGTTACTGTGGGCTCCCTGTCCGACGCAATCGATGTGCTAGTGACAATCACCACCACCACCACCACCACCATCACGCAGCCTGCTCCGTAACCAGAGAGGCACTGGTGTGCACATATATGCGGGAATCCACCCGGCTTCACATTGCAGTTGCCGCGTTCACCGGGCCACAGTGCGAGCAGAGATGATGGAGGCTCGTCCCCACGTGTCTACTAACGTCAACAGGCCCCCAGCTCGGCGAATGTGGCTACATTCTTCGGTATCGGAGACTGTGTACCACTGACCACATGGATATCAGTATGTGTCTCAGAATTTCTTGCAACATGGCTTGGTAGCCAGCAAGACCCGCACTAGTCGCAGCAGTGCTGGGACCGACTGATCCCTTGAATCAATCAAACATTGCTGGAAAAATTGACGTGGTCTGTATATGATACATAATATTCCTAACTAGCACAACCTCTGGAGTATCCAGCCTACACCCTTGCATGTGCTATATATCTTGAAAGCTTTTATCTGCAGGCATCTTTCTATTTCTTCATTTGAGTTTTTCTCCTGATAATTATTACCTATTTCCAATACCATTTACCTTATTACCATCTTGCTAGTAAAATGCATAGCATGGGGACAGGCACGATGCTTCCTTAAGCACACTTTCTTACAATCCCTTCTTCAGTCTGCCTCTCTTCCTCTCTTCTTAGAAATAACAGCATGTCGGCGGCAATGTAGATGTGTTGACCACCACGCGGGGGTTGCCAATTAACCCACACTCCCCCGAAGTAAAAAAAGCCTGCTAAAGTTAAAAAATATTGTTCCAGTGGTCTCCTAGTCCGGCCTAATAACGAAACTGTTTCGAGGCGCCTTCTTCCCTTGTTTAGTGAAAAAGTGTATTCCTGTGGTAGACTCACTTGGGACACACCCTGATAGATCCAGAGCCGGATTAAGAAGGTGCAAGGTCCTAGGTTGAAGAGTTATGCGCTTCCTCCATTCTGTAGGAAATATCCCATTTCTAACTAAAAAGTGGCTTAAAGTTTGTTGCCTTTAAACTATTTTCAGTTTATCTACAATAAAAAAGGAAGTGCCTGTCTTTCTTCCTGTCTGTCTGTTTGTCTATCTGACTGTCTGTGCGCGATGTCCAGCCAAATATACGGCATGCAAGGATCTGTAATTTTTAACATGGGTCGATGGAAAGGATTCAAATTACACCTCGAAGCTGGAGTTTAAACTTTCGCCTTCTTTGGTGAGCTATGAACGAAAAACACGCTTAAAGTGTGTTAGGATATGACAATCCATCGTATTGTCACTAAATGCATAGATTCACTGCTGCTAGGCAACGTCCATAGGAGGTAATACAAGTCAAGGAACCATTATAAGTCTATGGCGTCGGAAGCCATTTTCGGTCCCTGACACGAGAAGCCACATTCTGTCCGTAATATCCGTAACTGTCTATGTGTATGTGTGCGTTTCCCGGATAAATCTACGGCATATATGTATATTCTTGAATGAATCTTTATAGGGTAAAGACCTGCTTTCATTATTACTTTTAATTTTTTAATTAACTACCGTATTTATTTCATATTTGCGCGATATTCACTTCATTCATTTAAAATTTTAGGAAATAAGATGATTTCGCCATATCAAAAATAAAACTTGAGCCGTATATTCTTTCAACTAACTCAATTTTATATTTTATTTTATTTAGAGAAAACATATTGTTCGTAAGATAGATAATAATAAACAAGTAATAGTAATACATGTATCAGTCAAGGCACCCTTTTAAATCCGTGGCATAGGAAGCCATTTTCGTTCAGTCCGTGATATCCGTGGTATGTATGTATGTATGTATGTATGTATGTATGTATGTATGTATGTATGTATGTATGTATGTATGTATGTATGTATGTGTGCGATGCCCAGTCAAATCTACGGCATGCAGAGATCAGAAATTTTTGTCATAGGTGGGCACAGTATTTCACCGATCACGCATGGCAGTGTCAAAGGGTAATTCTTGCTCCAAGAAATGAAGCTGCCAACGTCATCAAAAAACAAGTTTATCGACACAACACGTAATGCAGTTGAGGCTGTCATCTACACGAAAGAGCTTTTTGAACAACTTGGAACGGACGATTGTAACACCGATTATCCTTATCAGGAATATGAATCATCCTACCCTCTGCAACGGAACACAATTCTCAGTCAAGAAACTGATGTCTAATATTACTGAAGCCACAATCATGACTGAGCATGAGGCGAGCGAAGTAGTTTTCATTTCTCGGATTCAAATCATCCACCGAGCACGATAGCTGCAGTCGCTTAAGTGCGGCCAGTATCCAGTATTCAGGAGATAGTGGGTTCGAACCCCACTATCGGCAGCCCTGAAGATGGTTTTCCGTGGTTTCCCATTTTCACACCAGGCAAATGCTGCGGCTGTACCTTAATTAAGGCCACGGCCGCTTTCTTCCCAGTCCTAGCCCTTTCCTGTCCCATCGTCGCTATTAAAACTGCGTTTACACTAAGCGCAATTCCCTCGCGAGGGAATTGAGCCTAGTGTAGATGCTCCCTTACCCCTGAGTAATTGCGGAGTGAGGGCCCTCGCTGCGAGCCGGAGCCTTGTCGGTTTCTGTCCGCGCATCAAACGGTTTCGCTCATCGAATTTCGCTCAGTGTAAACGTGATCCCCAAGGTTGCGCAAGGGATGAATCAAGAACAGTGCTTGCAGCTCATCGAGCTCTATAAAAATCGAAATTTTATGTGGAATCCGAAAAACAAAAACTATTTCAATCGCAATAAAAGAGAAGATGCGTGGAAGGAAATTAGTTCTCAACTAAACTTTCCTATTTCTACAGTGAAAGGGAAGATGAAAGCGCTACTGGGATCATGTCGAAGCGAAAGATCAAAAGAAAATAAGAGCAGAGTCACTGGATCACATAAGCAATTACTATTGGTTTATAATGCAACATTGTATCATTTCATTACTTTTTTGAACCTACAGGTACCTATTTTGAAGCAGTCTTGGGTCATTGTGAAGAACTTACACTGACCGGCACGAAGAGCGCAACACTTCAATTTCTTACAAAATCTGAAATTTATTTTAACTTTATGAAACTTTTATGACACTAATCTACTATATGATGATGATGAAATAATGTAGCGGCTGGAGGGACAAAACAAGTTTCCATGTTGGTTGAACAACCAGAACTGAAGCTTTTAGGATTGTCGAAGGCGGCTCGCCCCACTCGCGCTATTTTTCGCTTTGAATTGCGCTCTGTTTTGGGTAGTGCGAAATTTCACTCGAAGCGAGTAAATTTCGCCCGAGTGACTTTCGCTGGTGTAAACGCAGCTTAAGACATATCTGTGTCGGTGCGACGTAAAGCCAATAGCAAATCATCCATTCGGATACCGTTTCAATTTAGACGTCTGCAGTTCCCCGTTCGTTTGAGTTTTGTTACGAACATCAACAAGGCACAAGGGCAATCGCCTTAAGTTGCAGGACTAGATCTTCAGAAACCGTACTTCTCCCATGGTTAACTCTACGTGGGATGTTCAAGCAACACAGTTTCTGAACTCTGTGAGTGAACTTGTACATGTTTGAAAAGTACAATAAACTGACGATCGGTCATGACGTGTGCATATATATGATCTATACGTAAATTCTGTCCATAAAGATCACAGCATACTAACGCTAACTCCCTTAAGGTAAAACTATTTCACTAAGTAACTGTGTATCCGCTAAGTTAGGATAAAGGAAGATAACTCCCAAGTGAAAACTGAAAATATTCTTTTTCAGGTTGGCAGAACTCTTACTTATTGTAGTAACGAATCACAAGGTTAGAAGCTATTTAGGTCGACTTGGTGGATCGATGTCACTCCCCTTCAGCGCCGCCCTAAAATGTGGATACAAACCTCTGTTCAATTACCTCTCTTGAGCAGCGAAGATGGATCTGCATGGCTTCCACGGATACGTCATTGCATATACTTCTATGTATGCATTGGCTTCCGTACTTATTCACAGCAGAAAGAACACAAGCGTAACGCACGGAGATGATGATTATGACGACGACGACGAAAGTAGTAATAATAATAATATCCTTCCAGATGACGCCGTTCGACGACCTGCGCATCTATGAGCATCGGACCCTACCTGGTGTGATATCAAGTGTCGGAGACAACACGTACACTCAGTCCCCCAGGCAGAGGAAATAACCAATTAAGGTTGAAATCCGCGACCCGGTTGGGAATTGAACCCAGGGCCTCCTGAACCAAATGCCAGTATGCTTACCATTCGACCAAGGAGCCATAATAATAATAATAATAATAATAATAATAATAATAATAATAATAATAATAATAATAATAATCCGACTACCGAGCTCGATAGCTGCAGTCGCTTAAATGCGGCCAGTAACCAGTAATCGGGAGATAGTGGGTTCGAACCCCACTGTCGGCAGCCCTGAATATGGCTTTCCGTGGTTTCCCATTTTCACACCAGGCAAATGGGAATTGAACCCAGGACCCCCTGAACCAAATGCCAGTATGCTTACCATTCGACCAAGGAGCCAGAATAATAATAATAATAATAATAATAATAATAATAATAATAATAATAATAATAATAATAATAATCCGACTACCGAGCTATACCTTAAGGCCACGGCCGCTTCCTTCCAATCCCTGGGCCTTTCCTACCCCATCGTCGCCATAAGACACATCTGTGTCGGTGCGACGTAAAGCAAATAGAAAAAATCTGACTCATTGAATGGTCAGTGTTGAGGGCTTCGGTTCAGAGGGTCGCGGGTTAGATTCCCGCCAGAGTTGGGGATTTTAATCGCGTCTGATTAATTATTCTGGCCCGAGGACTGGGAGTTTGTGTTTGTCCCAACACACAATTCACTCCACTACTAACCACCGCAGAAACACGCAATAGTAATTACATCCCACCATACAGGGTTGCGTCAGGAAGGGCATCCGGCCGTAAATAGGCAGAAATCCACACGTGCGACACAGTTCGCACCCGCTACCCCACAGATGTAGGAAAAGCGGTGGAATAATAATAATAATAATAATAATAATAATAATAATAATAATAATACAAGCAAAGCCAACTCTGTACTAGCCATGAAGGCCCTGGGAATAGTGAAATCAGTGGACTAAACTCGGCACTAAATTCGACAGAGTGATTGACCCTATGCCTGGCCGCCTTTAAACATAGTACTCATCTCTGAACTGATTGAACCCCAAGGTAATGTGCCTCTCCAGAAATGAAAGTCGCGTTTCTAAATTTCTCGATTTCCTGACGGCAGATTGACATCAAGTTCTTTCTAACTCTACTAACATTTAATTTCAAGTTGGTAGGCATATGCATTAAGTTCAGCAAATTGTTCATAATTACATTTATACAAATATTCATGAATACTCCATAGCCAATAATTCGACATAATAACTGTTTGAGAATCATGACAATTAGAGTTGAAGCATGGTTGAAAGGTACAGGGAAAGAAGGGGCTCATTGCATTTTCTAGAAAAATGGAGATCTTCACCTCCGTCTGCTGATCTTCACTTGAACTTCCTTGTGGCAACTCTATCTGTGAAAGAAGGAGTTCCCGCAAAAGAAATGCACTGAAGGAAAAAGATAATACAGGGAAGGAAGGGGATCATTGACATACCTGCAGGGGATGTAACTCATTGTATTCTTATCGCGCTCAGCGTACGAGCAGCAGGAGGTTAGCTAAGCATAATAGAAGCATTTTATTTAAGAAAATGAGGACATAAGGAGAAATCAGATAGACAGTGTGAGTTTGAGGCGATTTGCTGCGACTGTGGGAGAAATTTGACTGTTCCTAACATTTCCACGAATGATGTCTACTACAGGAGACAGTTATCTATGTTTGCATTCAAGAGGACAAATTAGGGCAAATATTCGTTTATAGGTAGGGGATTGGAATAAATTACCATGGGAGATGTTTTATAAATTTCCAATTTCTTTGCAATCATTTAAGAAAAGGCTAGGAAAACAACAGATAGGGAATCTGCCACCTGGGCGAGTGTTCTAAATGCAGATCAGTAGTGATTGATTGATTGATTGATTGATTTGCATTTAACATCCATGTACTGTCCACTTCCCAAAGTGTTTTTCATGCGTATCCGGAGCATAAAGGCAAAACGAGAAGTGACGATGTATGCTCCTTATTGCATCACTTCATCTACAACCATTCTAATGTAATGCACCCGAGAACTTCACTTTCTTTCTGTTCCACTTCACCTTGGTGAACGTAGAGAAAATACCGTATCTTTCGCAGTAAGGGGCAATTCCTATCTTAAGACTTATAATAACACGGGCTTTCTGAATTCAAATCCCAGGCAATTGTTCCTCGTGTCTGGATCTACGTCATCAAAACCGTTTGTCAGAAGACTTCAGAGTTCGACGTTGAAACAGATGACTACACAATGTTTAGGATTCGGAAGACCTTCTTGCATGAGAGGTATACAAAGAAATCACCATTTCCGTCCCTGCCAGTAACAGAGATCAAGATCCAGAGAGGTCCGTTGTTGAGTTTCCGGAGTACAGTCAATCTTGGGAATCCGTCTCCATAGCAGCGAGACGGAATAGACACGATTCTTCCAATCATCCTGATAGCCAGTCTGACCTGCCAGAGGAAGCTTATGAAAGTAAGTCCATCATTGCCTTCATGGTGTAATTATCACTTTCACTTAATTACCCCAACATAGCACAATGCTTTTCTTCCCTAGGAGCTTTGTCCATATCTGCCGAGAAGTTTATAGACTTACAAGTTGACCTACAAGTTGAGTTTCAGTGGAATAACAGACATCTTGGTTTCAGGAGGTCAAATGGATTGTATCGCGATTGACCTGTCCAAGGCATTTGAAAGTGTGGAATCATGGGAGAATACCGGTAAAAATGAGTGCAACTGGACTAGACAAAAGAGTGACTGAATGGGTGGCTATATTTCTAGAAAATGGATCTCAGAGAATTAGAGTAGGCGAAGCTTTATCTGACCCTGTAATAATTAAGAGGGGGATTCCTCAATGCAGTATTATTGGACCGATATGATTTCTTATATATATAAATTATATGAGTAAGGAAGTGGAATCAGAGGTAAGGCTTTTTTTTCAGATGATGTTATTCTGTACAGAGTAATAAATAAGCTACAAGATTGTGAGCAACTGCAAAATGACCTCGATAATGTTGTGAGATGGACAGCAGGCAATGGTATGATGATAAACGGGGTTAAAAGTCGGGTTGTGAGCTTCACAAATAGGAAAAGTCCTCTTAGTTTTAATTATTGTGGTGATAAGGTTAAAGTCGCTTTTGGGGATCATTGTTAGTACCTAGGAGTTAATATAAAGACATATCTTCATTGGGGTAATCACATAAATGGGACTGTGAAAAAAAAGGTACAAATCTCTACACATGGTTATGGGGGTATTTAGGGGTTGTAGTAAGGATGTAAAGAAGAGGGCATATAGGTTTCTCTTAAGACCCCAACTAGAGTATGGTTCCAGTGTATGGGACCCTCACCAGGATTACTTGATTCAAGAACTGGAAAAATTCGAAAGAAAAAGCAGCTTGATTTGTTCTGGATGATTTCCGACAAAAAAGAGTAGCGTTACAAAAATGTTGCAAAGTTTGGGCTGGGAAGAATTGGGAGAAAGGAGACGAACTGCTCGATTAAGCGGTATGTTCCGAGCTGTCAGTGGAGAGATGGCGTGGAAAGACCTTAGTAAGTTTGAGCGGTATCTTTAAAAGTAAGAAAGATCACAATATGAAGATAAAGTTGGAATTCAATAGGACAAACTGGGGCAAATATTCGTTTATAGGTAGGGGAGTTAGAGATCTGAATAACTTATCAAGGGGGATGTTCAATAAATTTCCAATTTATTTGAAATTATTGAAGAAAAGGCTAGTGAAACAACAGATAAGGAATCTGCCACCTGGGCGACTGCCCTATATGCAAATCAGTATTGACTGATTTGATCAAAATTTAAAAGGGAATTCGTGATTTGAAATATTCTGTAACAAATACAACAACCTGCTTTATGTCGCATCGACACAGAGAGGTCTTATGGCGACGATGGGATAGGAAAGGGTCAGGATTGGAAAGGAAGCATCCGTGGTCTTAATTAAGGTACAGTCTCAGAATTTGCCTGGTGTGAAAATGGGTAATCACGGAAAACCACCTTCAGGGCAGCCGACTGTGGGGTTCAAACCCACTATCTCACGAATACAAGCCCACAGCTGCGCGCCCTAACCGCACGGCTAACTCGCTCGGTCTGTGACAAATAGTGATTACAAGTGTTAATACTCACTGCTTATACTTCTTGTTTTATATTAGTCCCAATTTCTAATGATAAATTAACGATTTACAAATTCTGAATAATATTCATTGGACCTGAAATACAACAGTATTTTTCATAAATACCCCCTCCCCCCTCTAATACAAAAGATTTAACTGATACGGAAATAAATATTTGTTTCTGAATAGGTATTCACGTTTCTTTCATTACTTTAATAGCTTGGATCTCTGATCCATATTATTACTTCTAACTTATAGTGCGTGCAATAATAATAATAATAATAATAATTGTACCGGGCGGTACACCTCCGCGCCGCTAATTCAAACATTGCGCCAGTTGAAACTCCTCTACTGGAGGAAGCTTGAACTTTAACTTCTACATTAATGCTAAGATTTCTCAGATGTCATTACTATAAATTTTGAAGAGTTCTGAACTGTGTCTTTTTCGATTTATTTTTGTTTTCCCTGTAGTAAGAAGTGTGAACATTCTCTTCTAGATGGCACTACTGAAGGACTACAATTGTGCACCCTAGTGCGAAGTAAAAGAACTGTTTTTTGGAGAAATTTTGTGTTCATAAGTTCGTTCTTTGTTAAATTTATTTCAGTCATTTGTTTGGGTTGGCAGTATGAACCTTCTCTTTCCGCTTGTTTTGAATTTAACCAATCCCGAATTTCTCTAATTAATTTTCCACCAATAATGTGTTTCTTCCTCATCTGGTGTAGTGGTTTTCGTTGTTAGCCAATAAAATTTTGTGGGCGGGTTGTAATCATTCATGAAACGTCTCGAATCTTCCGCGAGGGTATATAAACTGCTGATTTTCTGGTCTCCTCGCCACTTCAGTAACATCTATCATTGTGTAAATTATGTAGCAGGGGGCGGGAAGCGCCTCTTTCTTCGGGCAGCGGTTCATCAATAAGGTAATGGCCTTTTAATTTCTTTTCTTGCTAGCTCAGCAGTTTAACTCTCGGGGCACGTTCGATACCTTTTACCATGTAACTTTCCTCTAAAATGTAATAGACCCTTGGCATAAATTCTGTCTCTTTAAACTACAAATTGGGATAGAGAGTGCCTAACCCTCTCGAGCTCCCATTCATTTTGTTTTGAGGTGACTACGTTTTTATAACAGTTTCCCTTATACTCGTAATGTCATAACGTTTTCAATCGTGTCACCTCCGTAGTATGGGATTAGCCCTTGGATAAGTGGCCTAGTGCCAAATAGGTTTTAAAGAAATGTATTAGGAGTGCAGTTTCGCCTAATCTCAAGTTGGTATTTTGGAGGCCGTGTAATTAACCTGCTTCTTTACTGAATAGGCCTCAGTAGGTTGGGTATTTTTACCCCTGTTTTCATGTGCTTGGAGGTCAGTTTGAAAGTCGAGTTTGGTGTGGCCTTTGATATGCTTGAACTTTAAGAGCGGGTTGCTCTTTTGAAATTTGGTTTCTGTGTGCCTCCAGCAGGCTTTTCTGAGTAATAGGGAGCGAGTGCTCCTGGGTATGATTGGGGTTTTCTGCCCCTTTGTTAAACCTTGTGTATAAATAAAGTTGGGCTCATTGCTTAGGGATTGTGTTTTGGAACTCGAAGCCCAATATAAATTAATAAACTGTAATTGTACATTCTTATTTTGTTGCTAGGCTACTGTGTACCTGTTATATTTGTTATTTCTTGATCTTGAAAAGAGAATATAACCTTGTTAAATTTTAAATTAACTTTAATTTCGTATATTGAGACCTATTCATCCCAGCACCTTCTTTCAGCTCTGCTGATCCACCAAATCACGGTAATAATAATAATAATAATAATAATAATAATAATAATAATAATAATAATAATAATAATAATAATAATAATAATAATATTTGCTGTACGTCCTACTAACTACTTTTACGGTTTTAGGAGACACCGGGGTGCCGGAATTTTGTCCCGCAGGAGTTCTTTTACGTGTCAATAAATCTAACGACACGAGGTTGAGGTATTTGAATGCGTGCAATACAAATACGAAGTAAGATGTAAACCCTCATGTAACTTCTTACACACCATAATTGAAAAATGTTCTAAGCAATTTATTTATGTTTCGTTCATTTGAGTTTTAAAAACTCTTTGTGTATGAGGAAACTTGTCGATGACCCTTACTTTTTATGGGGATTGTGTCAGTGTGTGAGGCTATGGTTATAAGATTGTGATAAGGTACCTCTTGATTAACATTCATACAATCCTAACGTTTGCATGGAATGGGCATGAGTGGTATTATTAGATTTAATTAATATGACTTTTATTTGCTTTAACGCTCATTCTAACTGCTATCGGTAGAACAGTCACCGAGTCCTGGAATTATACGTTCCCAAAGCCAATGACGCGGAGTTGTTACATTTAAACACACTTAAATGTCACAGACTTCAACCACGAACGAAGTAGCAATCTTGGGAACAAAAGGTCAACCGAGTACGTCACTAAGATCGGCACTTTATAAGTTTTAACACGTTCAGCAATAGAAATTACGGCTTCAAAACATCCCAAGTACACAGAGCCATAACTAGGATGTCCCTAGCCGCTAGGTGAAGCAGCAAGAACAGTGTCACAAGTTCGGTTCCAGGGTAGATGTTCTTTGTTCGTAGTATTTCACCCTCGTGATGTTCCGCACTGGTACGACCGTCACAGCATCCGACAAGCCTTTCTAGAGAGAGTAATACTGGCCTGCTGTGCCGTGCTGTGGGTGAGAACAAGTGCCGGATATTGCTAAACACCATTGTTTGTGTGTGGCGTTACAGTCGCAGAGGTGATGTGTGACGGAAATAGAGAAAACTGGTCCAGGAGGAAGATGAATCACTGGTTACAGACATTCTACAGTTCATTCTCGAACACAGGGGCTTCACAAACTGAAGTAGCCCGTGTAGGGATTGAAATACAACTTTAAAATAGGAGAGAATAGTCTAGGACAAAAACCTGCGCCAGAAAAAGCTTGGAAATGGAGGAACGACATAATAGACTATTTATTTTATTTTTTCGAAAAATATTCGAAATTACTAAATAATGGTCATTTGTGTACACAGTGAAGTCAGACATTGGATTTACTACGCCTGCATTGAATGTAGTAGGCGACAATTTGAACATCTTTTGTAAACAACATTCAGTGTCCAGTGTGTAATTTCATTGTGTGCACAAACGGCTATCACTTCACTGATTTTCAATTCAGAATTGTTGGGGAATGTTGAGAGTTTTAAAAGCAAAAGCAAAGCTAAGCCATCTCCGTACAGGCCATGTAGGCTCTTTGCGGACGGAAAAGTAAAGGCTATCACTAGTCTTAACCTCGACATTATGTGGGGCAGTGCTATGCCTGGCCACCTTTGTCCCTAGGAATTAACCTACTAAGTTTCCATGGTGGTCGAGTGAACCTCAGGCAATGTGCCGCTCCAGAAGGGCAAATCTTGTTTCTCTAAAGTTTCGACTTCCTGGTCCGACTCTTTGGCTGAACGGTCAGCGAACTGGCCTTCGGTTCAGAGGGTCCCGGGTTCGATTCCCGGCCGGGTCGGGGATTTTAACCTTAATTGGTTAATTCCAATGGCACGGGGCCTGGGTGTATGTGTTGTCTTCATTATCATTTCACCCTCATCACGACGCGCAAGTCGCCTACAGGAGTCAAATATAAAGACCTGCACCTGGCGAGCCGAACCCGTCCTGGGATATCCCGGCACTAAAAGCCATACGACATTTCATTTTCTTCGACTTCCTGACGGGAATCGAACCGACGTCCGTCTGTGTGAACCAAGCACGTCTTTACAGCCTCGGTTAGACAACCCTAATGTTAAACATTTTGTAAAATAAAATAAATTGCCCGTTGTCCCTAACGGAGGGTTTTGTCCTAGATTGTACGTTCCTATTTGGAAGTTATTCTTCGACTTATCTATGGGCTACTTTAGATTCTGCACACCCGCAGAATCTCGTAAAGGCTACTTGACTACTTGAGATTGTCTTGTAGAGGAAAGGGGAAAATATATGAGTGATAGGGTCCTTGGATTCTCATCAGAGCGGCTGCAATTCAAATCCCGGTCAATGTAAGTGGGATTTTCAAACATATTTTTTGCAAGTTGCTTTAAGTCGCACCGACACAGACGACGATGGGACAGGAAAGAGCTAGGAGTGGGAAGGAAGCGGCCGTTGCCTTAATCAAGGTACAGCTCCAGCATTTGCCTGGTGTGAAAATGGGAAACCACGGAAAACCACCTTCAGGATTGCCGACAGTGGGGTTCGAACGCACTCTCTCCCGAATACTGGATACTGGCCGCACTTAAGCGACTGCAGCTATCGAGCTCGGTTTTTCAAAAATAACATAGTGGAAATAGGACATAGTTGGGTGGTTCAATCACGAGCCAGAGCGTCTTACAGCAGTTCTCATGAATGTCTTGTTGCTCACTAAACATTACTTTGCAGAGATTGTGCCCCGTGTCTCGTATCTGAACTTAAGACCCAAATAATTCCAGGTACTTTCACAGGCTAAACAATTAACAACTTCAAAGGAAACATGAAGTGATGATCAAAGATGTTCCTAGCCCCCTAACATGAACTACTGACTAACACCTAATCCAAAAAACTTGTAAGCAGGGAGTTCAAGAAAATTATTATTATTATTAATTTGATTATTATTTCATTCATTTTCATTCAGCTTCGCTAATCGGCCAATTAGGGACCACGATGAGCCTCGCTTTACATTCTGGCATTCGTTCGTTTTTCGCTTGATCCTCATCGTCTTCATTAGCTCACTGTGTTTAGCACGACGTTCTTCTGTCCATTTCGCACCCGTTGTCCGTTTTTCGTCCCGGAAACTGCCAAATATCTTGATGGCTGCTCTGAAAATATTTCGGTCTTGTGCATTTTCTGCTTGTGTGCCCACTTCTTTAAGATCTTTCTTGACATTAACGTACCATGGTATTGCCGTTTTTGGTTTTGAGTCAAATATCCTGAAGATACATTTCGTCCATCGAGAGTCGATCATCCGTCGTATATGACCGTAGACGCGAACTCTGCCTTTACGCATTGTGTCAGTGATCTTCTCTATCTTAGAGTATACTTATTGCTTAGATTTTCTAATGTAGATGCCATTTTTTGTAGTTTCAGGCAAATATGGTGTGTAGGATCTTTTTATCTTTCCTCTCTAAATCCGCAAGTAAATATTTCTCGGACAGGATAAGGCATTCAGATGCATACAGTGATACTGGTTTGATGACAGTGTTGTGACGAATTTTTGTTCAGAGAAAAGCACTTTTTGTTGTACATTTTGCGGGTGGTTTGGAAAGTGACTTCCATTTTCTTGATTCCTGTTGCTATGGCCTCTTTGTCAAGTCTATTTTGCTGGATCCATTCCCCAACGTATTTAAATTTATTAACACGATTTATCGTTCCATATTTGGTGTTTAGTTGTGCCGTATCATCTTTGATGTTCGACATTACTTCTGACTTTTGAAGGGAAATCTGTAAACCTGTTTGTTCTGCTACTTCCTTCAACACATTGACATATTCTGTTGCACTTTCGAAATTTTCTGTCAACAGGGATACATTATCAGCGAACGCTAAGCAATCTATTTCCTCTCCGTTTTTCTTTGTCCCAATCCTTAAGTATTTGTAAAGGTTTCTTTCTTTTAACGTCTTTTGCCACTCCTGTATTACCTTCTCAAGTACGCAGTTGAACAAAAGAGGTGAGATCCCATCTCCCTGTCGAACATCTGTCTTGATATCAAAGGGTTCAGAGACATCCTTGGAATTTTATTTTGGATTTGGTATTAGTTAGTGTTGCCCTTATCATTGCCAGCAGTTAATCATCGACTCTCACTTCTGCAAGTACTGTATGTTAAGCAACACATCACGGTCGATGGAGTCGTATGCTTTCCTGAAGTCTACAAATCTCGATACATAGGTTCGTCCCTTCAGCATATTACCATATTATGGTTTTTAGGTTAAGTATTTGTTCTGCATTTGATCGGTCTTTCCGAAAACCTGCTTGGTATTCCCCGAGTTTAGACCGAACTTGCACTTCTAGTTTTTCAAGTATTGATAGTGACAGGATCTTGTAGGCTAATGACAAGAGAAATACCACGGTAATTGTTTACATCTCTTATATTTCCTTTCTTGTGTAAAGGATGGATCAAAGGTAGCTTCTAGTCCTCTGGTCGTTGTTCTTTTTCCCATATATCTACATGGTTTGGTGTAGGATGTCAATTGCTTCTTCCAGGGCATGTTTCCACAGTTTCGTAATAATGGAGTCTTCACCAGGAGCCTTGTTATTTTTCAGTCTCTTTATGTGGCGTCTGATTTCATTGCGATTTGGTGGAGAAGATGCCAGGTTTTGGCTCACTGGTTTGTTTGTTTTGATGGAGTTGGCTGGTTTTTCACAGTTTAGAAGTTCGTTACAATACTTAGCTAAGATTTCGCAGTTTTCTTCATTTGTTGTTGCGAGAGTTCTATCTTTCCTTAGAAAGCAAAGGGAAGGTGCCTTGTATCCTTGTACCTTGTTTTTAAAATTCCTGAGGTATTCTCGGATCTCACCTCTATGAAAGTCTTGTTCAATCTTGTCCATTAGTTCGTTTTCATACTTGCGTTTTTCACTGCGTATTATTTTTGCTGTTTGTGCTTGTTGTGTTTTGTACATTTTCCAATCTTCTCCTTTTTTCAAGGTCTAATATTTTTTCCAGGCATTCAGACGAGCCCCCAAGGTCTTCTCGCAGTTATCGTTCCACCACGTATGATGATTCTTCTTGATTTCGGCCACTCCTTTTGCAGCTTGTATCATCTGCTTTCTCGTGCTGTTGAAGTCTTTTTTCACTAGTTGGGCAAGTTCTTTGAATTCACTGTCTCTAGCTCTGAACTTTTTTGTGTCAAAGCGAGTTATGGTAGGTTCGTTTTTCTTTTTCTTGAGAGGGATTTTCCTAAACTTTATTACTAATACGTAGTGATCTGAAATATTAAGTTGAGTTATGTTTCCATCACCTTCTATAATTTGCTTGCCGGCCACTTTAAAATTATTAGCATTGATTGTAAGAGTATTAGGGGGTTCATTTGGATACGAGGTTTCTAAGTTTTCTTTGTCTTATAATTTATTATCATTAAAGATAATTATGGTGTACGTTTATTCCCTTTTTACGGTAACGTTCATGATTTCCAGATTGTATCTTCGAGATATAGCAACATGGTCTATTTGGAATTCTCCTATTGTTTTGTTTGGGGATCTCCATGTCGTCCGTTTTCTAGGTAAGAGAAGAAAGTGTGTTGAGATCAATTGGAGGTTATGATTATTACATAGTTTAGTAAGGCGTTCACCATTCTTGTTGGTTCTTTTTAAGTGTTTTACAATTTGCGAGATATGTTATCAACCACGCTAATATACTTTATGCCATGGAATAAACTTTTGTACCTGAACCCCTCTGTTTCACCTTTCTTATCCAATTTCTCTCGGCGAGTTCATTTCTCGTTATACACCGACACTGTTAGTTTACCTACAGACTATAATTCGTCTTACTCCCTTTTTTTATCTTTTAATGCATGTTATAATGTTGTGACCTTTCTGTCGCCAACAGCCAGCATATCAGGCGCGTTTACACAACGCTGCTCACTTACTCAGAAAGAAAAACCTGTGTGTGAGGTATTGCACACCACTTGAGAGAAGATCGTCAATAAAGAGGAATACCCAACGATCACATCAACCGTAAAGTGTCGCTTTTATGCCACTGATGGTTCTTGACATGAGCAGGATTGGGCATACTTATTTTTGTCACGAGTCATCAAACTGGCCGTTAGAACTATAACTCGCATATTCATTCATTGAGCAGCTGGAGACCGTCAACTTCCTCTCTTGGGAATAATGGCCTTTACGGTAATTTGATTGGCTAGAAGTCATATCTTCTTTGAGTAATGCGTTATGTAATGCTGTTTATAAGTTAAAACCTACAATATATCACTACACTTGCAGTCCCTGCCACCCCTGGAGGCCCGGGTTCGATTTCCGGCTCTGCCACAAAATTTGAAAAATGGTACAAAGGATGGAGCGGTTTCTACTCAGCCTAGGTAGGTCAAGTGAGTAGGGAGGGGTTCGATTCCCCCTCAGATATTCCCGAAGCGGTTTTTCGAGACTTTCCACTTCTCCAGGCAAATGCCGGGATGGTACCTAACCAACGGCCACGGCCGCTTCCTTCCCTCTTCCTGTCTATTCCTTCCCACCTTCCCATCTCCCAACAAGGCCCCTGTTCAGCATAGCGGGTGAGGCCTTCTGAGCGACATAGAGGTAATGGTCCTCGTCCGCAGTTGTATTCCCCACTCAAAGTCTCACGCTCCAAGACACTGGCCTTGATGCGGTAGAGGTGGGACCCTTACTGAGCCCGAGGGAAAAACCAATCCTGGAGGGTAAACGGATTAAGAAAGAGAGAAAGAATGAAATAATGTAATGTTTCTGTAATTTGAGTGTAAGCTCTAGATACCAATAGATACGATGCACTTATATATAAATAAATAAATAAATAAATAAATAAATAAATAAATAAATAAATAAATAAACACTAGCTTTCAATACGAGAGACAAAATGTTTAGGACTAAAAGCTGACGCAAAGACGCTGATATGCACATACTTACCTGTACAGGTTGCCGACGTACCGGTATCCTTTATCAAGGCAACTGATGCATCGTTACTCGATCTACGTAATCCGTCTTCCCAGGCAGTAATGTATTCGAAACATCAGCAACCTGTGTTCATAGAACACCCGGGCCTAGTACAGTAGTTTAACAGACCGTCCACTACTAATGCTTCAAATATTTTACGTTGTTTAAATTTTAACCCACCAACAATTAATTTAAACACGTATGAGGTGTTGACCGATTGTAAAGCGCAAGTTGTAATTTATAACAACTCCAAAAATACCGGTAGGCCTGGAACTCATGGCATTCGATTTAATAATAATATATAATGTTATTGGCTTTACGTCCCACTATCTACTCTTTTACGGTTTTCGGAGAGGCCGAGGTGGCGGAATTTTGTCCTGCAAGAGTTCTTTATGTGCCAGTAAATCTACCAACACGAGGCTGACGAATTTGTGCACCTTCAAATATCACCGGACTGAGCCAGGATCGAACTTGCCAAGTCAGGGTGTGAAGGTCAGCGCTTGAACCTTCTGAACCACACAGCCTGGTGCATACGATTTATTTAGTATCAGATTATTCAAGCTCATACGTTTAACAAAAGTTTTACGGTACACTCCTGTGCTCAGATGTTCATAAGGGAGAGCCCGGATTTTCAATTTCATTTTCAGGTTAGAATGCAAACTTACTGAAGCGAGTAGCAAGTATAGTCTACCTTCACAACGATTATGCTATGGGTTTTGCATAAACATTAGGGGTACTGCCCGTAAGAACCCCTAGAATTTATGTTACGCTTGCTACATTACGGAAGACCAGGTCGCCGACACTTTCTAATAACCAAATTAGTTTGCAATCTATACTGTTGCTGCATAAAAATCCGGGCTTTATAAAAAAAATCATAACCAAATTTATTTTTTGTCTCAACGTTTTTTGCGTGAGGTGCATCTACAAGCAAGTACAGTATTAGCAGCTAGAGGAATTTCCTCATACAATGCACAGAAGCCTTGGAGTCTGAAATGAGCTGATGCGTCCACGACATGAGAAAGAACTGTTGGATGAAATGCTTCAACATTATCGTACATAATGTAAGTACTGAAACTAATTCACTAATTAACAAAGTGTGAATGACACTTCAAGCCTTATAACTACTAACTTCATTTCTCAATGGTTCTGATATCTCGATTTTCTTTCTGTATAAACACGACTCGTAATACTTCAAGCCATACACTCCTTTGATTGTCCGATAACAGTCATCTGTTCGTGTTTCAATACGGTCAGAAATGGAGTCAGACACTGAAGTAAGTTTCATTCATTGAATATTGCTGAAGATTAACAACAACAAAATTACTAACCTCAAAACCGAAATATTAAAAGGATATATCTGAAGACATTTACTGTACGTGGAGGGAAGACTTGTACGGAAGCGAAATAGAAGATTACTGATGTAGAAATCACGCCAATAGAAACGTTTGAAATGAGAAGTTACAGGAGAACGCAGAAGACTGGATTAATAGATCGGACAACAAATTAAGATGACGTAAGGAGAACTCGTAGGCGAAACTTGACCAGAAGATAGGACATATTTTCAGTCACCCAGGAGTTAGCTAACTCCAGGAGGAAGCGGGAGGGGGGAGAAAAGTGAACGGTACAGACAGACCAAGGGATGAATACGACAAACATATAACAGTAGATATAGTCTAAAATTGTAACGCAAAAGGCAAGTCCATATCAACAACTTCACAGAATTATGTAAAACCTCCTTTAGTAATAGTATTCCGACACCCCTACGACTGAAAACATTTAATTATTATCATTCTTTGCGATGAACTTAAATCTGTGTGCCCCGCAGTCTAGGGATAGCGTGCATGTCTCTTACCTGGAGGGCCCGGGTTCGATTCCCGGCCAGGTCAGGGATTTTTACCTGCATCTAAAGGCTGGTGTACACCTCTATGGTGTAGTGGTTAGTGTGATTAGCTGCTACCCCCGGAGGCCCGGGTTCGATTCCCGGCTCTTCCACGAAATTTGAAAACTGGTACGAGGGCTGGAACGGGGTCCTCTCAGTCTCGGGTGGTCAAATGACTAGAGGTGGGTTCGATTCCCACCTCAGACATCCTGGAAGTGGTTTTCCGTGGTTTCCCACTTCTCCAGGCAAATGCCGGGATGGTACCTAACTTAAGGCCACGGCCGCTTATTTCCCTCTTCCTTGTCTATCCCTTCCAATATTCTCATCCTCCACCAAGGCCCCTGTTCAACATAGCAGGTGAGGCCGCCTGGGAGAGATACTGGTCATCTTCCCCAGTTGTATCCCCCGACCACGCTCCAAGGCACTGCCCTTGAGGCGATAGAGGTGGGATCTAAAGGCTGGTTCGAGGTCCACTCAACCTACATGAGAACAAGTGAGGAGCTAGCAGACAGTGACATAGTGCTGCAGTCTAGAAAGCCAAGAATAACGGTCGCCCTTACCACGGGTCACCTCGCAATCTGCACGCCTTGGGGATGAGCAGCGGTCGCTTCGTAGGCTAAGCCCCATCAGGACTCTAGCGCCCTTGGGAGGGTGATTTATGTGGTTTTGAAGTTATTTTCGAGACAAGTCCTTGACAAAAGACTTTCCTTTCGAATTAGCAGACTTACGGCAATTACAAAACATCTGAGGATGAAGATAATACCATGCACCGTATTTTAAGTATTGTGTGAGTGAAAGTGCTTCCAGGCTTTAAAAATGAACATTGTTATTATGTTATTATTAATTACCTTTGTTTGAATAACATTTGGTCATCATCTATTCACAAATGATACGAACTGCAATATCAGATATACAAGCATACAAAGAGCTGGCAGCACAAAGCACTCAAAACTTGTATGTTCAACAAGTACAGATGCACAGTCAAAAATTTTCGCATCTCTGGAGACGTGAAATATAAGCAAGTCCGTTTCTGCTATGTTCGGCTTTGTAGTCAGCTAGCTGTGTTTTGCAACACGGCCCGCAGTTCTCACTCATTGTGTCAGTCGCTCTCACTCCTCCCTCTCCCTTCTCCCATTTCTCTCCTCGTGACATGCACTTGTATAGAGCACTATGAAATTATAAGCGCACGGCATGCTCCCACGTTGGTCAACAGTAGGCTACACAATTCGTTCCTGCCATAGCAGGCTAGGTTCGAATCCCGGCGTAAAAGATAGTTTTTTTATACCTTCCCGAATACACCGTGATGACGTCAGGCAACGAACACACCAAGTTTAGCCGAGCTAACTTCGATGCAAAAGGCTTCACTTCGTTCTGACATGGCACATTATTCACACGGGTCAAGTGAGCAAGTGTTGGCTCTCGTCCAAAACGGCAATTTTAGTATTCGTGAGGCAGCGATGCGGTGTGGCGTTTTGCCTGCACTGCTCAGAGGTGGATACAGCAGTGGCAGGTATCACGGGATACAGGACGTCTACCGGGCACGTTTAAAGTGAGTTTCTACTAGGGAAGAAGACAACAGGTTAGACGAAACTTCACAGGAGAACCCACTCTTAAACTCGACGGAGCTTATGAAGGCGATCAATTTTCCTGGATGTCCATACACGATCCGTAAACGATTACGAGAAGCCGGACTCCACTGCAGGAAAGCTACCGCCAACGAGTCTCTCCCCGTTGAACAAACGGTCGATAGGTGCGCCTTTGCCGAGATGGAGTTAAATCGTAATTGGGAACATTTGACCTTCCCTGACGAGACTTCTTTTAGTTCGGCGGAGGTCGGTCTGGTTCATGTTTCCAGGCAACGGGGAGCCCGATACGACAAATGATATACAGCCAAGTGTTCAGGCAGTGGCCGCATACATGTGTCGCTCTGGAGTGGATATCGTGTGAGGTCTGGTTTGCTTCATCGGATAGATGACCGTCACACATCGCACAAATATTTGGACATTCTGCAGAATTTTATGGCTCCGAGTGTGAGAGAGCGCTATTAGAATTATGTAGTACAGATCGTGTAAGACAACTTCCCAAGATTTTGTTGAATTGCTCAATTGGCTCTTTCGAGCTCCAGGCTTGAACCCCATTGAACATGTGTGGACAAGGAGGAAACGCCATATAAAGAAACACTGGCGTCACTCTCTCCGAGTTCGCACGATGCTTTGTCGGGCGTAATGTTGGACACATGGGAGGAGGTCGTCCTCGACGAGGAATAATTTAGGAATCTTGTTGAGTCAATGCCACGTCTGCTCCGACAAGCTATTCAAGCCGATGAATACTGGAGGAGGTATTAAGTCACGTATAAAACAATCATTTTCAGGACAAACATCATTAAAAGCTTAATGCCAGATTTCGCAATGAATAGAAATACACACGTATTAGGTTACTGCAACACTTGAAAAGTCAATAAGGTAATGCGTAAAGTGGTACTCTAACCCCAGTTCTCACCTTGACAGGCGGATACATTTCTTGGAAGCTAACTGGCACTCGCATGAACGCGTTTAATATTGCTATTCCCGACTATGCATGGCACGTGATATATTTACACCTCTATAACAGCCTTTCGAGGTACCAGTGATAATAAACTACGCACTCATTGCAAGCATTTGGAGTGGAAGTGCGAAGACTATTAGTATAGTGCAGTAAAAAATTGCCGATACCAGTATTCGAACCCCGGATCTCCTGGCTGGTAACCAAGGACCTTTCCCTAACACTGACACACCGTAAAGTGCTTCACATCATGCGTCACTTGCGAGGCGTGTCCCTCACTTCACATATTTGTTTAATCATGATGGCAGTTTCTCGTCCATTTCATTGTATTAATTGATGTTAATCTGGTATGCGGTCAGTTGCACTGTGTGCTGTTCATCAAGTATCGTTCGACAATAAGCCAGATGTATCACCTTTTGTTTCATCTGCACCGGCTCACCCGAGAACGGTGATACTCGATAAAGGATTTCAACAATTTTCATGTATCAAATTTTGATTGTTCAACTGTACATAACCAGTATAATTGGGGGGAAAGAGGAAGAATAAACCCATCAGCTGATATCAATGCAATGATTAAAAAGTCAGATTCTCAAAACAGCAGTCTCCAAAAAGACATCATCACAGCATTAAGTACTGAATTGTTTTGTCCTTGTAACTGGTCGGAAACGGCACTAATAGATGTTGCAGTTCAGATAAAAAGTGCTATCATGAAGCATCGTAAATACTACACCTAAATATGATATGCTGGAGCTCGCCGTCCTTCGCCCACTGACACCGACGGCGCGGTGAATCCCGAACTCTTATACGATAAAGATGTGAATCATGAATGTATCCTCATTCGAGTGATTGAAACAATTAGATCTCGTGATCGATGAACATTGAATGAGATATGAACATTGAATTCAATGACAAATCTGCTAGTACACACGATGAAAACGGCGGCTGGTAATGTTTATTATTTTATGGGGAAACATAACTGAGAAATCATCCCCCACACATGATGGTTGTATCATGATGACGTGACCCTACATTAGCATGAGATTTTCTATAAAACAATTTTAAATTTCACTTGTCGGAAGGAAAGAGAATCTGCTTTCAAACGCATGCTTCTTTAAGATAACACTGATGATATCTACAGAATTAACATTAGAAACCATTTACATGTACATAATATGAATAAATAATACAAGGCTCTTTCAAAGTGTATGGATTCCTTTTGTGCAAAGCAAACCTGTCTGAAAAAAGAACAGTGAAAGTACCTGTATTTATTTGAAGAAATGACAAGTTCTTAAAATTCAACTAAAGAGACGATGCGTTCTAGTACGTTCCATGAACGACTATACGGTTAAGTCCTAGGCCGTACGATTTTGGTACAGCAAACTTGAGTGAAACTCATAAAATACTTCTGTAGCTTTCAAAGCTTACTCCAGGATAATACTATCTCGGCAACTCATTTTCACAGGCACTTGTCCCAAAACGAGATCTATTTAATTGCAGTTACAAACGCAGTCTCAATAATACAGAGTATCAGGAAGGTTACACACTCACAAAGCATTAGATTGATGATTCAAAATTAAAATAACTAGATAATCATGTACAGAGTGGTATGAAGAAAAATCTAGCCTTTACGACCACAGGGCGGAACATTTGATCGTCCATGGACTCGAACATTGACTAAAAATGGTTAACACATTTACATATAAAATTTCAGACATTCAGGATATGGTTATACGTTTCGAAAATTCTCTCTCTCTTCAGAATCTTTAGGAATAGAGGTTCTATGTTCTCTTTTTTGCTATTGCTTTACGTCGCATCGACACAGATAGGTCTTATGGCGACGATGGGACCGGAAGGCCTAGGAATGGGAAGGAAGAGGCCGTGGCCTTAATTAAGGTACAGCCCCAGCATTTGCCTGGTGTGAAAATGGAAAACCACGGAAAACCATCTTCAGGACTGCAAAGGAGTTCGACAAGGTGACACAATCTCTCCAAAGCTGTTTACCCTTGCCTTGGAAGATGTATTCAAAACCCTTCATTGGGATAATAAAGGAATAAAAATCAACGGGTTATATTTGAACCACCTGCGTTTTGCCGATGACATTGTGCTCATAAGTGAAAATCTAGATGAGCTAGAAAGCATGATCCAAGAATTAAAAACTGCTTCTGCTAAGATTGGTTTGGAAATGAACATTAATAAAACGAAAATTCTAAGCCCAGAGAGTCGACCACTTAAAATGGGAAACCAATATATAGAAGCTGTCGATGAGTACATCTATCTTGGACACAAGATAAAACTTGGAAAAGACAACCAACGTGCAGAAATTCCTCGCAGAATAGGTATGAGTTGGACTGCATTCCGAAAACTAAGGTTCATCCTCACCAACAAGGATGTTCCAATTAACCTGAAGACCAAGGTTTATAATACGTGCGTGCTGCCAGTTACAACTTACGGTCTGGAAACGATGACTCTGACGAAGGAAAGTGCTCGTAAGCTTCAGCGAACACAACGAGCCATGGAGCGACAGATGCTAGGGATCAGCCTTAGGGATAAGATCCGTTCAGAGGACATCAGGAGAAGAACTAATGTAACAGACATCCTAGAGAGAGTAGCAAGACTAAAATGGCAATGGGTAGGACACGTAGCTCGACAAGACTACAACAGGTGGACCTCTAGGATTGTTCACTGGAGACCATGGGGACACAAGAGAGGCATTGGAAGACCCCTGAAGAGATGGCTCGACGACATAAAGCTGTTGGCTGGAACACGCTGGTTCCAAGTGGCTCAAGACCGAAGACGATGGAAGCACATGGAAGAGGCCTATATCCAGCAGTGGATTGAAATAGGCTAGAAAAGAAGAAGAAGAAGAAGAAGATCTACCGGATGCGAGCTCACAGCTGCGCGCTCCTAACCGCACGGGGTTCTATATCCTACTTAGTCAAGACGGAAGAGTAGAAGTGCGGGCTGAATTTTTCCTCCTCGATTTTTTTCTTTCGTACTCACTGTTAGTTAAATGAAGTAATCATTTATATCGCAAGGTACCTACACACACTTAAATAATTCTATACACACTAACTGAGGGAACAGATTCAAGGCGACTCAACTAGTAAGACATTAGCTTTCCTCCTGGAGGGACCTAGGTTAGAACTTCGATAATGATAAATATTTAAGAGCTGTGCGCTTCTTTCAAGTGCCTACTATTGAATTGCTATTCTGATGTATGCCTGAGCGCGAAGACTGCTGAAGACGTAGTAGCGTGTACTGACCACTCTGCTCCACTCTCCTGTAACGGAGGTCAAGAAGTGTCGTCAATAGGCCAGATGGAGTTCCTTATACTAATTTCAGTGCAGATATTGTTGACAACGTCTAAACAGCACCAATGATGACACCGAAATCAGATAAAAGAGCCGAAAATGTGTGTGCATCATCGCATGTGGTCTAAGGCGAGCGAGAGGAAAAAAAAGTCGGTGAATTAAACAAACAGAGTCTCTTCTTGCCAACTCAGACTACAGCGTGTCTCCTTTGAAGTTGCTTCACTTTGCAGGCGGTTGGAAAATACAGTAATACACTCGTATATTCTACACTAATTTTTTCAAACATATTATTAGAAATGACTCGCACTAAGTTCTGTTATAAATTACCGGTACACGTTATTTCTGTAGTAAACTTGAAGTGTCTTCAGAACAGTCACATAAAACTGATGGTCGACTATACAGTGAAGCTATATGGGTCCTCTGTGTTGCAAGGTCGACTCCCAGTACGGTCAATGAAATGGTGTCTAAATCCGAGACACTCGAGCCTTCAGATTTACCACCAAAATAAGAGAAAAGTGAAAAATCTTAAGAATCGAGTGTCTAATATGGTCATTAAAGGTTAGAGTGACAATAAACCACAGAAAATTATTATTATTATTATTATTATTACCTAAAATTTTACAAGAAAACAACGTAGGACCCTATCCATGCTGGTTTAAAGGAAAACTATTTCTTTACTACAGTATAATTGAAGGAATATCACAGGAAACATATTTTTTTCCGAGTTTTGTCTAAATAAACACATCAGGAGAGAAAATAAAGGCATATGCATCCTATATGCCTTTGCTGGCGGGACCTAGTGTGTACACTGCACTAAGTCTTCTGGTATGGGCTAGAGCAATTTTGTTACTTTCATTGATCTGTCTCTGTCTTATCATTGACTTTGACAAAATGAAAGTGACTGAGGTATGAGCGACGCTAGTAATGCCATTCCTTAAGCAGCCAGACCCTGCTATGAATGGTGTGGAACTGTTGCTCATAAGGTCGGTTGGTGCATGCATTTGAGTGGGCTTGGCAGACTGATATGTAATAGCAACTTCTGGCTCGGTGAGGAAAGCAACGGGAAACTACCTCACTCCTCATTTCCCTAGTATGCCTCTTCAGTGATGCCTAGGCCATCTATGACAGCTCATGGCGGAACTGTTGAGGACCCAACCAGCCTTCGGGCTGATGACTAAACATGCATACATGTATCCTATGTTATAGAATCAGAATTATATATATGCAGTAACACTAAAACCTATTGGAACTTCATTATATGTCGAAAGAAAACCAATAGACTTCCAAATCCAATTATGATCAATGGAGCCATATAGAATAAATATTTGAGATGTTGTGGATGGCTTTACTTCATTTCTTTAAAGGAGTTTATTCTCGACAGGTACCTTCTTACTCTATTACAGAATCGGATGTGCGGTATATGGAAAAAAAGAAATTTAGACACTGAAATTATTGTTCTCTTGCTGTAATAGAGTAAGAAGATACCTGTCGAGAATAAACTCCTTTAAAGAAATGACAAGTTTCGTCATACGGAATCAGTCTTATGTCAACGAGGGTCAGGGCGCCCAAGAACCGTCACCACAAACGAAAATTGGAGACAACTTCTCCAAGAGGTGTTACAGTCCTCAAAGCTTAGTCTACGACAGACATCACTAAAACACAGTTTGAGCGATAGGTCTGTTCAGCGTCGAACAAACAGAGATGAGCAGGCCCGATTAAAGTATATCAGTCGGTGTTGTCCATGACGACGAGGATCTAGATTCTTCCGCAACATAAGGTTTTCAGATGAAAGCCATATTCACGTTGATGGCTACACGAACCGACAAACAACTAGTTTTTAGGGTATAAACGGCCTGATGTTGTCTAGAGAAACCACTACACAGTGCGCAGCTTACGATTTGGTGCGCCGTGTCCGTCCTTGGAATATTGGGCTCTTAGTTCGCCGAGGATGCTGCACAGAATTCAAAACCAGTGGACCCGATACAGAAACCCCATTATTAACCAATTCGTGCGAGATTTGTGCCATTTTTGTCACGCCACAAACTTTCACCTCCAACAACAATGGATGCAGCAAAGTGGAGCAACAACCCACAACGCGGGGGAGTCACTTCCCTTACGCAACGACACTTTGGCGATCACCAAATTTCCCATAGAATTCCATCAATTCCTGCTCCTGGACCTCATAGGCCCAGATGCCTATACAGTGTGTGGGGCATGATGAAAGAATCAGTTTTTTTAAGACAGATAACTCACCTACAGTTAAGAAATTAAGGCCATTTTTGTGTCCATCCAGCAACTTTTATTCCTTAACTTTTTAATAATCTTCAGAAACGTTATGGACAATGTGTGGCACGTGATGATGGTATATATTTTGAACACAAGCTGAACCAAAGCAATTAAAAAACATTTTAGTGTCGTTTGTTTTGACGCATACGGTATCAGAAACAGCAAGTGGTTCTGATGGTATACCACCGTACACTGGCGAACATTTGCATTATGATCATCACGACCCGGGAACATTTAACGCCTGGAGCGGGCAGAGTAATACGCGACATGCTGGTAGCGAGGTATGTATAGGGCAGGTCTCCGACGTCCGCCGATCTGTCTTCGTTTGATAGAGGGGAAATTGTGATGGCACTGCGCCTTAGTAGCAGCATCTCTAAAACGGCGTGGCTTGAGGGCTGCTCTCGTACCGCTGTTGTGAGCAGGTATTGAAAGTGGTGGAACGATGAGCAAACGACGATGCGTCGCCCAGCCGTGTGTCGACAGTGGCTCATTGATGCAAGAGGCTAGCGGAGGCTGTCGCACAGTGTTCGGACCGACCGCGGGGCCACATTTCGAGAAATCACGAACAGGTACGACGGTGATGTCCAGGCCAACGTTTCGCAGCACACGGTTCATCGAACACTTCTGCGCATGGGACTGCGCAGTCGACGACCCAGTCGTACTTCAATGCCGACTGAACTCCATCGAAAGCAGCGAATGAGGTGGACACAAAATCATCGCCACTGGGCTGTGAATGACTGGTAAAAGGTCGCCTGGTCCAAGTAATCCAGATTCCTGGTTCATCACGTCGAAGGCAGAGCGCGTATATGCCAATTTCCATCGGAGGCTATGGCACGTGGTTGCACGGTCGAGCTGAGACGGGCTGGTGAAGGAGGTGGGACGATCTGGGCGACTTTTGCATGGGCCCATTATTCCGGAACAGCAATTACTAGCAGCCATCTGATATCTGGACGTTATTCGAAACCAAGTTTATCCGTTCATGCCAACAGTGTTCCCTGATGTGACGGCCACTTCCAACATGAAAATACGCCATGCCACATTGCCAGGATTTTGAAGGAGTGGTTCGAGGAACAGGATAGTGAAATTTTTTAAATGCCGTTGCCTCCAAATATCCCCGATATGAACCCCATTTTGTGGTTCGACTTGAAGGAGAGGGTTCGTGCTACATCACCACGATCTAGTAGTGTACGACAACTGGACGCTCTGCTGTTGCGCTTGTGGTACCAGACACCCCAGGGTACCTTCTGCTACCTTGTTGAGCGGCCACGGTTCTGTGGGCAATAGGTGGCCCTGAGTGGTATGTGTTCATAACGTAACGGCTCATCGGTGTATGTACTGAAGAGCTGTGCTGAAATACTAAGGAAATCTTCATAACGGGTATTTCACCTAAGGATCGTCAGGCGCCTTTTCTCTGGTGCTTTGAAAGATATTTTCAATTTCGTTTTTGTAATGTGTAGGTGGAGTCAACTCAGACAATGACTGCTGATCAGGTATGTCATGCGACATCATGCCAACGGAAAGCGTCGTTTGGGTTGTCACTGTTGTTTAAATTGTAATTTTATGTGCCCAATCTACAGTGACGTCTCAAATTAATCTACTGCGATATTTCGCTCTAGGATATTTATTGACGGCGGTGACAGCACAACAAGAGAAACTAGTTAGTATTTCCAGTAGTGACTGAGTGAGGCTGTATGACAGTAGTGTGGAGGCAGCACGGTGCAATATAAGGCAGCACGGCCATGGAAGCTGTACCATCACTGTCAATAAATATTCTCGAACGGAATATTGTACTGGAGTAATTTGAGGCTGCTCTATCGAATGAGCACATTTCGTCATCACTGAGAACCTACATGACGTTGTCTGTTGACACCGAGTGTCGCATGACGTGCAGGATGAGCAGTTTTTCTTTGGGCTGACTCTACCTACACATTACAAAAGTAAAATTGAAAATATCTTCCGAAACACCAGAGAAAAGGCACCTGACGATCCTTAGGCGAGACACCCGGTATATTATCTATAATTTAATTCTAGAAACTCAAATATTTTCGGGAAAATGAAAGCTAAGCAGGGTTTGTCTGGTTCTTGAATTGGGAGATAACACTGAAATTGTGAAAAAATAGACTAATTTCAATAATTAATCCTTCAACAAATGTTTCTGAGCAAATCATACTCTATAGGGTGTTCAGAAAGGTTAAGAACAACACCTCACCTCAACAACATAGCTTTTATCGAGATAGATCCACTATAACCGACCGTAAAAACCTTTCTCAGGATATTTGTTATACACTGGAAAGTCAAGAACAAGTAGATGCGATTTATATAGATTTTTCAAAATAATTTGATAAACTGGATCATAATATTTATAACGCACACAATCCAGTAATAGATTATCATATCCCGTTTTTACTCTAATTTATTCTTACCTGTCTGGTGGGAAATAGTTTGTAACGTACTTTCAAACCAAATCATTTGTGTATATTATAAATTCCGGTGTTCCGCAAGGTTCCAACGTAGGACCTCTTTTTCGCGATCTACATGAATGCCGTCCCTCGCGTTATTAAAATTCAAATTGTCTCTTATTTGCTGAAGAATTACAGTTATACGAAACTAATACCACTTACGAAGATTCATTGAAACATATATTGACAGTACTTACGTTTGGATCATCAACAATAAAATGCAGTTTAATATTAATAAATGCGTCAGTGTTACATTTTTAAGAAAAATACTGAAGTTTTATTATAAAATTAGTAATGTAACTTTTCGGAAGAAGAACTCAGTAAGGGATCCGTAATGTATAGCGCAATGTCTTTCAAAACGCACATTACAAAGATCGTTAATGAAGGATAAAAGTCCTTAGGTTTTATTTATAAGAACTTTTAAGGAACTAAAAACATTCGTAACTTGACCACTCTGTAGTATTCGAAGCGAACTTGAATGTGCGTGTATTGTGTGAATATGTGCTACCATTTTAACATGGAAAGGTTCAGAAGAAATTTTTTTAGAGTTCTTTACCATAGAAATCATATACAAGTTCGGCTCGGAAAGGAAGAATCTCTTATCAAAACTTTCTTCAAGAATTAAAATTCTCCACTCTTGTTAATCGAAGAAGAGTTAATCAACAAATATTTCTGCATTCAATAATACACTGTATGGTATAACAGATTATGGTGATTTGCTTGCTAGGGTGAACTTGTGTGAAATTAACTAATTTGAGGATATATAAACCATGCTACTCTGGAAATTACATATCCATTCATCAAACAAATTCACCACTGGTTAGAATATGTGAACACTTTAATAAAATAGCCTAAACATTAATGATATTGATTTTATAATGCCAATTCGCAAAAATCTGTTTCATATCGCTTTACATATTATGTCCAGTTTGTGAAGTTTTTCTATGGTTGAAATTAAGCTGATTTTAGCTTTGAACAGAATATCATGTTATTTTGCCTGCAAGTCCAGTATTCTTGTATATTGCCTACATGACTTCATTATACTTTTTGTCTAATACGTAGAGTATTTCCGTTTACTTCAGTTTCGTTATTGATATTATTATTTAAATGTGCTAATTTTACTAAAGATGATTGTTAACAGAGTATTATATTATTTGTTTGCCTGCATGGTCAATCTGTTTGTACATATATAAGTGACTTCATTACACATTTTTTTTAATGTGTAAAGTATTTTTGTTAACAGTAGTTTCGTTGCTGATAATATTATATTGATGTATTGATTAGAATTTAAGAACTACAATAATAATATGACTTGTTTACATTGTTCTTTTCCTTTTCAGCCAGTTTATTTATCTTGTCTGCCAATGTTCTATGTACCGGTAAATATTATTCTGCCTTTTGCAATTGGAATTAAGATTTGTAAAAGGCAATGTTGAAATAAATTATTACTGAAGTTTAATTTCAGAGTAATGTCAAAATCTATGAGTATTTACAATACACCGGGATGAGTGGTTCAATTGGTAGATAGCTGACTTTCAGAGCCCAAGTTCGCGGGTTCGAACCTGGTTCAGTCTGGTGGTATTTGAAGGTGATCAAACAGAAGATTTACGGGCAGGAAGGGCACAATTTTGGCACCTGGACTTATCAAAAAACCGCAAGAATTGTTAATGGGACCAAACATTATTATTATTATTATTATTATTATTATTATTATTATTATTATTATTATTATTATTATTATTATAGTGGTTTAACGTCGTAATAAGACATCGAAGGTTTTCAGCGGCGCAAGGATGGGAAAGGGCTAGGATTGGGAATGTAGCAGCCGTGGCATTAATTAAGGCACAGCCCAGCATTTGCCTTGTGTGAAAATAGGAAACCACGGAAAACCATCTTCAGGGTTGCCGACGGTGGGATTCAAACCCACCACCTCCATAATGCAAG
The DNA here is from genome assembly GCF_040414725.1 of Anabrus simplex. Classification (NCBI taxonomy): domain Eukaryota; kingdom Metazoa; phylum Arthropoda; class Insecta; order Orthoptera; family Tettigoniidae; genus Anabrus; species Anabrus simplex. The sequence continues at coordinate 1,514,706,453 of NC_090265.1, read as the reverse complement.
ATCACAGCTACCCGACCCTAACCGCACGGCCAACTCGCTCGGTATTATTATAATTATTATAATTATTATTATTATTATTATTATTATTATTATTATTATTATTATTATTATTATTATTATTATTTGTAGAACAGAACTGGGACAGTGACAGTGAAACAGCAGTGTTACAAACAATGAGCCATGTAGACAGTTTTAAACTTCCGTGTGGTGAAGACAGGGAAAGCTGAAGTTCCTCCGTTGGTAACTATGCTAATTGTTCTCTCTCACCTGCCAAGGTCGAGGGACGGTTCTTATCTGAATCCCGCGTGGCGCTACACTCCACACAGCTCACTCGCCGTTGAGTAACACCTGCAGATTACAAGATTATAGAATATTTTGGTAATGCTCGCGTTTGTTACCATTTCGTGAATGAGAATTCTTCTACAGAAAGGAAAAAGCTGTCGAGACAGCAAAATCACACCAATAGAATCATTCAAACAAAAAATTAAAAAGATTTTTTTAAAGAAATTACAAATTGCTTTACGTCGCACCGGCACAAAGAGGTCTTATGGCGACGATGGGATAGGAAAGAGCTAGGAGTAAAAAGGAAGCGGCCATAGTGTTAATTAAGGTATAGACCCGGCATTTGCTTGGTGTGAAAATGGGAAACCACAGAAAACTATCTTCAGGG